>NC_061100.1:112653256-112935756 GCF_015104395.2 Macrobrachium nipponense
ATTTTGGGTAAGCAAATTACATAACAGTCTAGTAATATTCAATCAGTTATCTTCACTTTTAAAACAAATTGCAAGTCTCTTGAACAATATCTCGATTTATGGTGAATTTTTGAAAAAAAACAATATTTCATTCCCTCAGCGTGCCAATTCTCGGCCGAAAATCTCCGAAATGCGTAGGTCACATTCTCCTAATATTTGTGCCTTTTCATATTACGCTTTTTTTTTAGAGTTTTTCTATATGATAAGTGCGCAAAATCATGCACAATATAACATGGTACCAGAATCGAAAAATAACATACATATTTTGTATATTTTAAATTTAAATATATTATCCATATATATATAAATATATATATATATATATATATATATATATATATATAGTATATATGATATGTATATATATATGTATCTATATATGTATATATATATATATATGATATATATATATATAAGTATATATATAATATTATAATATATATCCTATATATATATATATATATATATATATGTGTATATATATGTATATAATATATAGTATATATCTATATATGTATATATATATATATATATAATATATATATATGTATATATATATATATATCTGTTATATCTAGATATATGTATTATTATATATATTATAATTATATATAATAATTGCATATATGACTATATATTATTATATATATATCATATATTATATATTTAATTCTAATATACATGTTATATCCATATAGGTATGTATATTTAATTATGTCTTATATTATGTATATATATAATAATATTATTATTATATATATATTTATATGTATGTGTTTATATATATAAATATATATATATGATATATATGTATAATATATTATATATTTATTTATATATATCTCTATATATATCTAATTTATATGATTATCTATGTATATATATATCTGTATATATATATCTATCTCTATCTATATATATATATATATATCATCTAATCATATATAAATAGTGTTATATGTATATGTATATATCTATATACATCTATATTATATATATATATATCTATATGGTCTATGTATATATTAAAAAAAAATATATACTATATATATATTATATGTATATGCTCTATATATATCTATCTATCTATATATATAATATAATATATATATTATATATATGACTGGTAAAAGTGTTCTGTAACAACAGAATTCCATCTAATAAAAGGAGCCCATAAAAACACCAAAATGTAAGAGAAAGAAAAGTACTATATTTCAGAGACTGCTGTCTCTCTCTTCAGTATATGAATGAGAAAAGTTTTACAGAAAAGGTGGTATTTTATACCAAGAGATTCGTCCACAAGTAAGCCAATTTAGGTCACCCCCGCTGATAATCTTCCTTTAATCTTCTTAAGCGTTGGTTGAATGAACACTGCGTCGACGATGTCTGATGTCCAATTCCCTTTTGAGATGTTCATTACCTGCTTCTCTTTTATTAGGCCGATTCCATCATTTGACTCTTGTACCGGCAGTTGCTGCTATAAATTACACGTGACATATTCCAGTTTATTCTATGGTTATGTTCATTTATATGATTGAAAATAGCCGAGTTCTGTTGTCCATACCTAACTGACCGTTTGTGGTTGTATTAATCTCTGGGAAGTGATTTACCTGTAAATCCGATGTAAGATTGGTCACAGTCCTGGCATGGGATCTCATATACCCCAGAGTCTTTGGGCGATGTCTTTTGTTGGACGTTAATCAGGGATTTGGCTAAGGTATTTGGGTAGGTAAATGCAAAAGGGTTGGATTTCCCAAGGGTGTGAGTTACTCTCTTAATCGTCTCCAGGTGGGGAATTTTTATTTTATTGTTGGGTGTGGTCTCTGGTCTTGTCTTTAGGGGTCGGTAGAAAATTACGTTTGCTTTTTGAATTGCTTTCTCAATTATATGGTCAGGATACTTTAAAGATGAAAGTTTGCTTGCGAATTAGTTGCAAATTCTTTTTCCAGGAAAATCTGGGGAACAAATTCGTAAGGCTCTTAAGAATAGGTTGCTAGCTAGACCTATCTTGATAGCATTGTCATGATAGCTAAAGTATGAATATATGAAAGTGAGAACGTTGGTTTTCTGTATATGGTAAATTTGTATTCTGTCGTGTCTCTGATTATTAAAACATCAAGAAAAGGAATTTAGTTGTCCTGTTTCCCATTCAACTTTAAATTTGATGCTGGGCACTAATGCGTTTAATTTTGAGAGGAATTCATTAAAATTACCCCACTTATTATCCAAAATGTTAGTATGTCATCCACGTATCTCATCCACAGCATGTTTTTGGGTTTTATTGCATTTATTACTGTAGTTTCAAAGTATTCCATGTACAGATTGGCTAAAATAGGACTTAAAGGACTACCCATACTACACCCGAATTTTTGCTTGTAGAATGATTCCCCGAATGAAAATACGTTATTAGATGCACATAATTCAACTAACTTTATTATTTTGTCAAGTGACAAAGGGAAATGATCTGAATAGGGGGATAATTTTTCCCTTAAAAACTGAAGAACGTCCTGTACTGGTACTTTTGTGAATAGGGATGTTCTACGTCAAGGCTTTAAAAGTTTTATGTTGTGAAGTGGTATATGTGCTTCTCTGAATTTGTGACAAAAGTCTTCCGAATGTTTGATGTGACTGGGAGAAAAAGTGCCTAAAAAATTGAGAAAGCAATTCAAAAAGCAAACGTAATTTTCTACCGACCCCCTAAAGACAAGACCAGAGACACACCCAACAATAAAATAAAAATTCCCCACCTGGAGACGATTAAGAGAGTAACTCACACCCTTGGGAAATCCAACCCTTTTGCATTTACCTACCCCAAAAATACCTTAGCCAAATCCCTGATTAACGTCCAACAAAAGACATCGCCCAAAGACTCTGGGGTATATGATCCCATGCCAGGACTGTGACCAATCTTACATCGGATTTACAGGTAAATCACTTCCCCAGAGATTAATACAACACAAACGGTCAGTTAGGTATGGACAACAGAACTCGGCTATTTTCAATCATATAAATGAACATAACCATAGAATAAACTGGAATATGTCACGTGTAATTTATAGCAGCAACTGCCGGTACAAGAGTCAAATGATGGAATCGGCCTTAATAAAAGAGAAGCAGGTAATGAACATCTCAAAAGGGAATTGGACATCAGACATCGTCGACGCAGTGTTCATTCAACCAACGCTTAAGAAGATTAAAGGAAGATTATCAGCGGGGGTGTGACCTCAAAATTGGCTTACTTGTGGACCGAAATCTCCTTGGTATAAATACCCACCTTTTCTGTAAACTTTTCTCATTCATATACCTGAAGAGAGAGACAGCAGTCTCTGAAATATAGTACTTTTCTCTCTACATTTTTTTGGTGTTTTTATGGGCTCCCTTTTATTAGATGGAATTCTGTTGTTACAGAACACTTTTACCAGTCATTGTCAGCCCATTATGGAATTCAACCGCCTTTCCACGATTCTTCACTCACTTCCAGAAGTCAAGCCAGTTTTCCGCAAGTTTGAAAAAGAACTGAACAGACTACACACCGGCTGAAAAACCAAAACACTTTTTGGAAGAATGCCTCAAAGAACAAGTACTTCCAAAAATGTACGGATTCGGGAGATGGACTCTGCAATCAAACCCCTTCCCTCTATCACACAAGATTTTCCTGGAAGAAAGAATCACCAATACGAGAAACGACATCTTCGTGCTACGCAGAGTGATATATGGAACTCAATCTAATCTTCGCCTCCTCACTACACGGACCACGTATACAGGTATCTGATTTCATTCTGTTCCGACATTGCTGCCTATAATAGCGTGACTCATTCCAACAGACTTTTACGCAAGTTAGATAACCTAATAGATAATAGCGCATGGAATAATCTTGAACAACAAGACAAAGTTTTAAACTTATCCAACACCCCCCTTACTGTAAATCAACATTTAGTTTTAAATTTAGGCTTATCCTTTGCCCTAATGCCAGACCGCAAAAACAACCTAGACTTCATAGTGGCTTTTGATAAATTCATATCTGACAAAAACTACAGCCGTGAAGAGATATGTTTAAAAAGGAGTGTTACTAAATGCTTTAACTGACCTTCATAAGAAATATCCTGTTCCCCGCAGATTCATGATAGCATCCCACTCGCTAAAAAAGTTATATGTTATAATAAGTAGATCCGACAAAGACGGCAAAATTGTAATAATGGACAAAGACTTCTACCTCGACAAAATCAACCAGCTCCTTAGCGACACAAATACTTACGAAAAACTGACGAAAAATCCCCTCCAGAACGTTCCCACAGAATTTTTTCGGAAAGTAAGATTAATTGGCCAAGACAAAAAGAGTATTGAACTATTAGAGAAATTTAAAGTAATTAATCCTAAATTACCCTACTTTTATGGTCTTCCCAAAACTCACAAAGACAATCTTCCATTCAGACCCATCGTTTCATGCGCCGGAGCTTTCAATTACAAATTTCTAAATGGTTAGCTGGCCTCCTTTCTCCTTTTTTAGGCACTTTTTCTCCCAGTCACATCAAACATTCGGAAGACTTTTGTCACAAATTCAGAGAAGCACATATACCACTTCACAACATAAAACTTTTAAGCCTTGACGTAGACTCCCTATTCACAAAAGTACCAGTACAGGACGTTCTTCAGTTTTTAAGGGAAAATTATCCCCCTATTCAGATCATTTCCCTTTGGCACTTGACGAAAATAATAAAGTTAGTTGAATTATGTGCATCTAATAACGTATTTTTCATTCGGGAATCATTCTACAAGCAAAAATTCGGGTGTAGTATGGGTATCCTTTAAAGTCCTATTTTAGCCAATCTTGTACATGGAATACGTTTGAAACTACAGTAATAAATGCAATAAAACCCAAAAACATGCTGTGGATGAGATACGTGGATGACATACTAACATTTTGGGATAATAAGTGGGGTAATTTTAATGAATTCCTCTCAAAATTAAACGCATTAGTGCCCAGCATCAAATTTAAAGTTGAATGGGAAACAGACAACAAAATTCCTTTTCTTGATGTTTTAATAATCAGAGACACGACAGAATACAAATTTACCATATACAGAAAACCAACGTTCTCACTTTCATATATCATACTTTAGCTATCATGACAATGCTATCAAGATAGGTCTAGCTAGCAACCTATTCTTAAGAGCCTTACGAATTTGTTCCCCAGATTTCCTGGAAAAAGAATTTGAACTAATTCGCAAGCAACTTTCATCTTTAAAGTATCCTGACCATATAATTTGAGAAAGCAATTCAAAAAGCAAACGTAATTTTCTACCGACCCCCTAAAGACAAGACCAGAGACCACACCCAACAATAAAATAAAAATTCCCCACCTGGAGACGATTAAGAGAGTAACTCACACCCTTGGGAATCCAACCCTTTTGCATTTACCTACCCAAATACCTTAGCCAAATCCCTGATTAACGTCCAACAAAAGACATCGCCCAAAGACTCTGGGGTATATGAGATCCCATGCCAGGACTGTGACCAATCTTACATCGGATTTACAGGTAAATCACTTCCCCAGAGATTAATACAAGACACAAACGGTCAGTTAGGTATGGACAACAGAACTCGGCTATTTTCAATCATATAAATGAACATAACCATAGAATAAACTGGAATATGTCACGTGTAATTTATAGCAGCAACTGCCGGTACAAGAGTCAAATGATGGAATCGGCCTTAATTAAAAGAAGAGCAAGGCCGGTAATGAACATCTCAAAAGGGAATTGGACATCAGACATCGTCGACGCAGTGTTCATTCAACCAACGCTTAAGAAGATTAAAGGAAGATTATCAGCGGGGGTGACCTAAATTGGCTTACTGTGGATGAATCTCTTGGTATAAATACCACCTTTTCTGTAAACTTTTCTCATTCATATACCTGAAGAGAGACAGCAGTCTCTGAAATATAGTACTTTTCTCTCTACATTTTGGTGTTTTTATGGGCTCCTTTTATTAGATTATATATATATATATATATATATTATATATCTATATATATCTATCTATATATTATATATATATTATATATATATATATATATATATTATAATCTATCTATATATCTATATATATACATATATATATATGATATATATATATATATAGATATATATATATATATATATATATTATATATATATCTATATATATATATATATATATTAATATATATTTAAATCTATCTATATATATATATATTCTATATATATATATATATATATATATATATATATATAGACTATATATATATATATATATATATATATATATATATTATATATAGATATATATAGATATATATATATATATATATATATATATATATATATCATATATATTATACATACATATATATAAATATATATATATATATATATATCTATAATATATATATATATATTACATATATATATATATATAGTATATATAATATATAATATATATATATATATATAGATATATATATATATATACATATACATATACATATAATATATATATATATATATATTATACATATATATATATATATATATGATATATATATATACATATACATATATATATACATATATATTGATATACATATATATAGATATATATATATATATATAATATATATATAGATATATATATATATATATATATATATATATATTATATATATATATATATCTATATCTATATATATATATATTATATTATATATATATATATATAATATATATATATAGATATAGTAATATATATATATCTTATCTAATATATATATATATACATTTATAGGGATATATATATATATATATATATATATATATTATATATAATATATATATCTATATATTAAAGATATATAATATATATATAATATCTATATATATATATATATATAATATATATTTATTTTATATATATTATATATATATATATCTATATAATATAGATATAGTATATATATTTATTTATATATATATATATATATATATATATATATATACTATAAATATATATATAGATATATATATATATATATATATATTATTATAGATATATATATTTATGTACATATAAATATATATATTATAATATAATAATATATATTATATATATATAGAGATATATTTAAATTTCTTTATATATATATATTTAAATTTTACATATATATATATATATATATCTATTAATTATATTATATAATATAATATAATAATATATTTTAGATATATAAAATATGTATATTACATTTTTCGATTCTGGTACCAATACTTAAATAAAAGGAATGCAGGTGACACTTCTCTTTTCGCATACAATGAAATGTCTTATTATTATTTTATCATGCACAGATACGGATATATAAAAAATTGTAATAATCTAAAAATAAATATAAAATAAAATGCAGAATACTCACTGTAATCCTGACTCTTCGTTCTATTCTTGTTTTCTCCCTCCTCCATTGAAGAGTCTTGCATTTTTTTCCACTCGACATGACGAGGTACAGGTGGAGGAGGGAGACGCGCGCCCTTACTGCTGATGGACCCGGCGGCCCCGTGCGCTCTCCGCTGTCGGTTTAGGGGGCGCGCTCCAACACGTGACCTTAGTGTGGTACTTACGGTCACAGTCCCCTATCCTGCAAAGAGCAACTTTGCAGAGACAACAGAAGAACCGGGTGTCTCTCCTTCTGCCATTCATATGGCACACCCGGCACAGTTTTCTCCTGCCTTCACCCTTCTAAGGCCTCCAGTATGTGATCCCCTGGCTGCAGCCGACACACAGGGTCCACTACCCGACGAGAAGCGGTGATGGCGGGGCTGGCACCAAGAGGGGCGTCGTCAGCAGGGGCGGCGGCAGCAGGGGTGTCGTCAGCAGGGTCAGCGGCATCAGGGGCGACGGCAGCAGGGGCGGCGACAGCAGGGGGCGGTCGGGCAGCAGGGGCGGCGGCCAGCAGGGGCGGGCCGGCAGCAGGGGCGTGTCGTCAGCATGGGCGGCGGCAGCAGGGGCGGCAGCAGTCGACCGAAGTTGGCCCTCCTATCTGCCCTTTCCGCTAGGGGCAGATCTGCAGCTCGGGGCAGGGGGTCAGTTATGGAAGGCCACTTATTGGGATCGAAGTTGATGAGGGCATTCCCGGCTTCCTCTAGGAACTGTAAGTGGGACAACCTCGGAAGATTGTCACCGCGGTACCCTCAGTACAGTATGTAGGCATTTTGGAGGGCCAACTGAAGGATGTATTTGAGGAGCTTCTGGGTCCACCTTCTGGTTCTCCTGGCGAAGGGATAGTACTGGATGAGCTGATCAAAGAGATCAACTCCTCCCATGTGCCTGTTGTAGTGCCCAATGACGGTAGGCCGCTCGATACAAAACTCCTCAAACACAACTCGGCCCTGTCGACGTGTCTTCTTCCGCTGTATGATCTCTTCTTGGATGGGTTCATGACTCGTCGTAATCATGGGGACGAGTCGGACACCCTTCCAACAGATGACGAAGACAGCGCCCTTCCGCTGCCACTCTGTCTCTCCTCTTGCCAGGTGTTGCGGATGACTAGCGAACCTCTTGAGGACATTCGGGGCCCCACGCACCAACCGAAGGGTACCACTGACATGCACACCAGCTTCATACAGTTCCTGGGCCAGGGATACCGAGTTATAATAATTATCCATAAACAGGTGATATCCCTGGTTACGGAAACATCCCACAAGACTGAATACAGTGTCACGCAGCGTGGAGAAGACCCCGGAATACATTGAAAAGTCCACAACGTATCCAGTGTTGGCCTCGGTAATAAGAAAAAATTTCACACCATATTTCTTCGGCTTCTTGGGGTTATACACTTTTATACTAAGACGTCCTTTGTAAGGCATCATCGCCTCATCCAAAGAAAGGTTCTTTCCAGGAATCACGAGATTTCTACACCGATCACGATATAATCCACTGTTATTCCGGGGTATGGCCCTTCGGTTGAAGGCGTTGAAATACCTGTCCAACGCCAGGAAATTATCACGGGACATAACGCCAGGCACATTGGGCATACATAAAAAATAATTCCTCCTCCAATATTGCTTGACGTTGGAAGCAGGTGTCATACCAAAATAAATGTGGAGCCCCAAAAAATGCGCCATGTCAATGAGGTTGCAACCCCGCCAGTAATAAGACAAGGTCGTCCTTAGTTCATACCGGCAGTACCGAGCGTAGTCCACCGTCTCGTGTACCAGCAATTCCCGCGTAAGGAACAGCTGAATGAACCCCAAAACAGTCACGGGTACTGGTACGGTGAGCCCAGGGGTTGCCGTGAAGGGGTGCATGTTAGGAGGGGGTGCACGGGCACGATATTGCACACTACCCTCCCCCGTTGGCCCATCACCCTCACTTAGGCCTTCGCTTTCAGTATCGTCCTCCACGATGAAACTAGACCCCATATCCCCATCCTCCCCCTCCTCAGATTCCCCCTCATAAGCACTGAAGCCACTGAATTCGAGCTCACTTTCGGGATGTGAGCCTCGAACGGACATTGGGGGCATATATTCGTCCTCATTGTCATCGGGACTGATGTCCTCATCAGTCGATGACCATCCGCCATCAAAATGAGGACTTGCGACATGTTCCCGATCAAGCTCCGAAAGATATTCGTCTATATCCCTTGGTTGGAGGCCTCCCAAATGCCTACGAATGCTCCGAAGGACGCCCACATGCTTCCTAGGGGTAACCAAAGGCATACGATGTGTTCCTGAAACACTTACATCCACACGTGGCCGCACAGAACGGCCTTGAGGCGCGGGGTCATGCTGGGTGCTTGGCCCCTCGCCAGCATCCAAGTCCAAAACTCTCCTAACACGATCCCTTCTGACGGGTAAAACGCGCCTTTCGCGGTTCACACGTCGTTGAGACATCTCTACGAATGTCCTGTAGCAACACAAATGTTCAAAGTCTCGCACAAGTCCAGAAAAACACGCTTCCAACAAAAGATTGCTCTCGGACGATGCGCCGCTGATGCTGACTGGAGCGAGAAGAAGGCATTTCGCGCATGCGCACTTGGGTCACGCTTCAAAACAAAACAAGGCCTTGATCCGTGAACTCCCAGCATCCCCCAAGGCGCGTGATTCAAAAGTTTTAGGCTGGTAGGCCTATATGTATTTTTCCGCGAATTTTTAAAAAACTTTTGTAAGTCGACGTAAAATACGTCCGGTTGGCACACGGGAGACAAAAAATGTCGACATAAAATACGTCCAGTCGGCGTAAGAGGGTTAAGCGCCATCGATTGGAAGGAATTGGGTCGGAAAGAGGTGCCAATACTTCTATTGCCCATAAGTTCACTAATGGCAACTTTTTCACACTAGCAAAAATCACGAATCTGGCATCTCAGGACTTCAGCTCTGCTACTGACTTCCAGGGAGAATGTAATGCATCTTTGTCTCACATGACGTCTTTTTGTAAATTTGCTCATAAATATACCAAGAGGTTGCTGTTGGTTTTTGTTCTTATCTTTTACGGTAATATGTTGGTTTTGAATGTAATTTTGCAGAGAAATATTAGAAAAAACGTCAAAATAAAAAAGTTACTGAATCTTAATTCTCGGTAAATTTATGTAAATATTTTTCAAAAATACGCTAAGAATTTTCTACTGATTTTATTTCTTATCTGTTTTGATAGTGTGTGAGCTGTAATTATAAATTTATAAAATAAAGTAAAATAATTTATTAGTAAAAACATATATAAGTTGGTAAAGTTTATGATTGTCTTATAAAAGAGGACCCACAAGGTGTTGTAAATAGTCATTTCTGGGCTCAGCCCGTGTCGCCACGTGAAATGTCCCTTTAGCACACATTTCTAAGATAAAATATTGCTATAATACCAGAGAGAAAAAGTTGATATGGAAATGCCAGAATATTCTGGCTTGCTCACCTTATTTTAAGGTGTCGGTATGGTTTCTGGGGCGAGTGAAAACCACTACCAGAGGTCCTTTGCCATTTAGATTCATCCTTCTTCAAAATCCCTCAACTATAGAGGAGCCGACCTAAGGCCCACTCCTCACAACCGTTACGGCCAGCGCCTCTGACGTCATTCCTTTCGATAGCACGATCCACACCGCACATGTTTTTTCTGCTCTTTGTTGTGTTCGTTCTGGAATTCTCCTGTTTTCAACATGGAACGTCAAGCTTCTTCTGCATCCAAGTTGAGTACTGCTATTAATGTTTCACACCATTTACGGACTGCCATGGGCCCGTTTAACCGTTTTATTTAAGGTTTTATGGACATCGTTCCATTCGGCATTGTCCCCGAGCCGCCATGCGCGGCTCGCTCCTGCGTGTTTCATTGTTTCATGCCCTATTCAGTCCCCTATACCGTTTGAGCTCGATTTTCTCTTAGCAGTACGTTCTTATATTTACGATGATGCATTTATTGACGTTTTATTCATGTTATCTTATCTCTACACAGGGTTGTTCTTCGAGCTCATCCTAAGCTCGTACCCTACGCCGTTTCCTTTCAGCTTAGATTTCATGCATGCCACCCTGCCCACCGCCCTGCGTAATTTCGTCTCAGCATAGGCTAGCTGCTCGGAGTCGCCAGGCTCGTCCTTCCTTCTTGGTTGGCCCGATCCAGCTTCTCCAGGACATGTCTTTCTCTCTTCCATCATGTTTTCTTCCTTTCCCCCCGTGTTTTGTTAGGATGTTATTTTGTATTTTCATGCTTATCGAGACGGCTTTGGCTAGCCTAGGCCTCCTCTGATTGCGTGGCCTTTCTCACCGCATGGGTTATCACATGGTTGAGAGAGGTTCCAGGCGACCATGATGAGCCACCCAGCTTCAGTCCTCCCAGCCCTCTTCCCCTTCCTTGGGGGAGAGATACGCTCGCTCACGTTGTCTCAGGCAACCGATCGAAGCACCCTCCCTTCCTTCCCTCCCACCCAGGGGATACAGGAGATAGCTGGAGGACGCTCGACGACGGGTCGGCTCCATGCCGCTCTCCCCAGTAGAGTACCAGGGGGACCCCTGCTTGGCCGAGCCTTGGTTGGCCACCAGGCTCGGCTGCGCTCGGTTCTCCTCGGCTCTCGGGCCGCGTTCTCCTACCCCTAGTCACCATCCTCCCGCTCCGGCAGATCAGGATCCCGGCACAGCCAGGTCCACTATGGTCCGGTGACACTATGAAGGCCCTGGCCTCATTACAAGGATAGGCTTTTGCATGAATGTTTTACATTTATATTTAACATCCATTATCTTAGTTTAAGTTGGCAGAGACCCCGCTACCCCTCCCGGGATTTCTACCTACTTATTCTAGTTTTAAGTCTTGACGGCGGAGTTATCAACCCCGCCGTATTATTTGGTCCCCTCCTGCTCCTCACCCGTTGTTCGGACTACTCCTCGCTCCGGCGTACGGATTAGGTGGTCTTCCTGATTCAGTGACTTCTATGTCCTCCGGCAGCGCCAGAGACACTGATTAAAGCTGTTCTACCAATCCTGTCGGACGACTCACCACATTACACGATCAAGAGCAGGTAGAGACTAACCCTTGTTAATTTTTAACTTCAGAGCACTCCGGTGTTATGATATATCACATCACGGACCTAGTCCAGGATGTTAGTGATGGTACTCATGTGTCATTTCACTTACAGGTCACCCATTGTATGGAGTCGGGCTGTAACGCCATGCTTCAGGACCCCTGTGGGCACGAGGTCTGCCGGACCCACGCCACCTGTGCGATCCGGTTCAATGAGTCTCTTGTTTGGCACCACGAGAGTTGCTTAATCTGCTACGAGTTCGTTGACCAAGTCTCCTCTGAGGTGGGTAATGTTTCAAATACTACACATTAATACAGTGAGTTGAGTTCAGTGACCAATATGATCCGTGATATATCAATCAACTTATGTTATAGTTTAATCTGAAGTAGCCTTAAGTATTAATACTAACCCTCTCTTTCAGGGCGCCCAAGCGATCCGGGAGTCCGCCCTTTCCACCCTGAAGGCCTGGGTTGGTGGGTTTGGCCGCAACGTGACCAAGGGCCAACCCTACATTATATCTAAGGAGATGGCCACCCTCATCTTCCCCGGCGGGAAGAGTGCCTCATATGTGGACCCGAAGTTGGCGGCTCCCCTGATTGCTGCCATCCAGGAGCAAGTGGCTCAGACTTCAGAGGAGGCGACGACACAGGAGGTCGTCCAAGAAGTAGCCGCACTGGACCTGGACCTCGAGCCCATGACGGTGGAGGGCGCAGGTAAGGATGTAAGTGAGGCAGGTTCTGTAGGGGCTCAAGGGCTTTCCTTGAGCCCATCTAGAGCTTCTTCTCCTACTACTTCTACTTCTTTCCAGGGATTCACCATGGGTATTCAGTCGGTCAGACCGAAGTCCGCCCTGGTGATCCCTAAAGTCAAAGGTAAGCGTGACTTTAAATCGCTTCAGAAGTCGCTGTCGAAGAAGTCAGATTCTAGCCTTGCCCGTAAGTCTTCGGCTCACCATCCCGGAGTGGACAAGGCTAAACTGGCATCTTACTCCAAGAGTTCGAAGTCCAAGTCTTCTAAGGACAAGGCTCAGCTCTTCCCTTCCGACCCTGAGCCTTCAACCTCCAAGGGAGCCAAACCCAGGACTCCTAAGGAGAAGGTAGAACCTTCCCCTTTCGACCCAGACACCTTCTCTGCTAATATCTCCACCAATATTATGCAGCAGATGGGTAGTTTGGTCGGGAACTTGGTTCAAACCAAGTTCCAGGAGATGTTTGTGCAACTCTCATCTTCTCTAGAGGAGTCAGGGCAGTCTATCCGAGCTATCTTGGATAGGCTGGTTACCCAGGAGAACCTCATCGCAGGGCTCCGCGAGAACTCAGCGACCGGACTTCCACAGCCCGGCATGGTAGCTCAAGTCATGCCGGATTCGTCTACCCTTCCCACGTTTACAGCAAACAACCCCTGGAGAATTGCTTCCTACGCTCCCTACGTAGACGGCATGCTAACGATTGAGGGCTGCGGAACTCGAAGGATTGAGGACTTCGAGTTTCATCCGCAAGGATTACAGCCCCCTTTCATTGGCTATGTCTGCCTTACAGAAGCGGCTATGAGAAGGGAAGACAAGGTCCCGAAAGAAACTGTAATTCTCTCTTGGGATCACACACAACGGGAATGGTTACGTAACCTATAGGAGTGGCAATGTACCAATACCAAGGTTACCACCTTCAAAAGTCCTTTCATGATCTTCACTGTGGACGAGGAGACTCCCATCCCGTTCACATCGAAGGTAGCGGAACTGACCCTGCAAGCCGCAATGAAGGACGAACCTATGCCACAGCTCCGGGAGACAGAACCAACCTCCCTCCTGCTCCCTGGAACGGACGACCACTGGGTAGATCTTCCGGCCACCTTTTCAGTGGGTAAACTGAAACCGGACTGCGCCATCTCTCAGTTCACTGAGAGACGACCCAGGCTGTCAGACAACCTCATCCAGACTGAGTATGACGCCAGGATGAGGCTGTGCAGATCCCTCAATTCCCTAGTAATGACGGAAGTATCGGCTCTAATCTACGGAGAAGAGCCGCTATTCAAAATGATTGCAAAGTCACTTTTGTACTCAATGCAATGTGACTTGTATGATTTCGTCATAGCTAGGCGAAATCGTAGGAAACATGTACTGGCGGAGGCCACTATCCGGCATAAGCCTAACAAGCTCTTAGCCTCATCCATTTGGGGCGCTGACCTCTTCCCAGCCTCTGTAGTGAACGAAGTTCACTGCGAAGCAGTTAAGTTCAACCAGAGCCTAAGGGTTTGCTGGGGTTTGGTCAGCAAACGCAAATCGGAGTCGGCTGCATCAAACCCAAAATCAAAGAAGAAGCCTAGGAAATTCCAGCCTTTCCAGGCTCCTCAACAACAGGCTATAGTACAGGCGGTTCCGGTATCACAAGTACCGCAACCTCCACTTCCAAGTCGCAGCCACAACAGCAGTTTATGCTGCTAACATAACTGCCTCAACAGGCACAGGCTTCGACCTCCTACGCTGCCTCCCCTGCTTTCAACCCAGTCTTCGAAGGTCAGTCCTTTCAGCCCTTCAACAGGTTTGGCAGGGGTAGCAGGGCTAGAGGCGCCTTCTGCCAACGGGGCAGCGGAAGAACCTCTAACCAAGGTAAGGGTTCCCGAGGAGGACGTGGGGCACGCCCCTCCTCGAACCAGTGAGAATCCTCAGGTAGGAGGGAGACTGTTCCTCTTTTGTCACCGATGGAGGTTCAGCAAATGGGCCCAAAGCATTGTGTCCAAAGGTCTAGGGTGGAGTTGGCTCAAAGGTCCTCCCCCATCCAAAACCTTTCATCAACAACCAACAGCGGAATTGATAGAATACTCTCAAGAACTCCTTCAAAAAGGAGTAATGTCAAGAGTCAAGCATTTAAAATTTCAAGGTCGCTTGTTCAGCGTGCCAAAGAAAGGCTCAAACAAACGAAGAATAATTCTAGACTTGTCCCGTCTGAACTTATTCATTCGTTGCGACAAGTTCCGAATGCTGACCGTTTCTCAGGTGCGGACCTTACTTCCCCGTGGGGCCGTCACCACCTCTATCGATCTTATAGATGCCTACTATCATGTTCCAGTAGCAAGACACTTCCGCCCGTTTCTAGGCTTCAGGCTAAGAAACCAGGCATTCTCTTTCAAAGTAATGCCCTTCGGGCTCAACGTAGCCCCCCAGGATATTTACAAAACTGGCGGAGACAGTCGTTCAAGAACTGAGGTCACAAGCAATAATGCTAGTAGCTTATCTAGACGATTGGTTTGTATGGGCCACAAGCATCGAAGAATGCCACAAAGCAACGGTCAAAGTGATCCAGTTTCTGGAACATCTGGCCTTCCAGATAAACAAGACCAAGTCCCGGCTAACACCGGAGTCTCGCTTTCAGTGGTTGGGCATTCAGTGGGACTTAACTCTCACACTCTATCAATTCTGCTGTTGAAGAGGAGAGAAATGGCCAAAGCAACCAGGCAATTTCTCAAGCACAAGCAGACGTCCCGGAGGAACCAAGAAAGAATCTTAGGTTCTCTCCAGATCACTTCAGTAACGGATGTTCTTCTAAAAGCCAAACTGAAAGACATAAACCGCATTTGGCGCTCAAGAGCAAACAACAGATCCCGGGACAAACTAGCCCCTATCCAGGCGATCTTACGAAAAAGACTCCGCCCGTGGACAGAGATCAAGAATTTGTCAAAGACAATTCCGCTCCAGTTCCCTCCGCCGGCCCTAGTGATCCACGCAGAAGCGTCACTAAGCGGCTGGCGAGGATATTCACAGTACAAAAAGGTACAGGGAACCTGGTCCCTACCATTCCGCCAGCTTCATATCAATGTACTGGAAGCTATGGCAGTGTTCCTCACCCTGAAAAAGCTTCATCCAGCCAAGAAATCTCAAGTCAAACTAGTGCTGGACAGTGCAGTTGTAGTACACTGCATCAACAGGGGAGGCTCCAAGTCGAGCCACGTGAACCATGTCATGATAGCCATATTTTCACTGGCAGCCAAAAACAAATGGCACCTGTCCGCCACCCATCTAGCGGGTGTAAGGAACGTAGTAGCGGACGCGCTATCACGTTCAGTCCCACTGTAATCGGAGTGGTCCCTGGACAAGCAGTCATTCAGTTGGGTCTGCCAACGAGTCCCAGGGCTTCAGGTAGATCTCTTCGCCACGGAGTCGAATCACAAACTCCCTTGTTACGTGGCCCCCAACCTGGACCCTCTGGCCTATGCCACGGACGCCATGGTTTTAGACTGGAATCAGTGGAAGAGGATTTACCTCTTTCCTCCAGTGAATCTTCTTTTGAAGGTTCTGAACAAGCTCAGGACATTCAAGGGACACATTGCTCTAATAGCCCCCAATTGGCCCAAGAGCAACTGGTTCCCACTTCTACTGGAATTGGGACTCCGACCTCAATGGATTCCCAATTCCAAACTATCACAACTAGTACAAACGAGGACTGTGTTCGCTTCCTCAGGAATTCAGAAAGCCCTAACTTTATGGACTTCATGAAGTTTGCGGCACAAAGAGATGCCAATATCGACCCTAAGAATATCTTATTCTTAGAATCTGATAAACGGGAATTGACCCTACGTCAATACGACTCAGCAGTTAAAAATCTGGCTGTATTCCTGAGGAATTCTGATACACAAACCATGACAACCAATCTGGCCATATCCTTTTTCAGGACACTGTTTGAGAATGGTTTAGCAGCAATTACTATTACTACTACTAAGTCTGCACTTAAGAAAATCTTCCAGTTTGGGTTCAAAATAGATCTGACAGACTCTTATTTTTCATCTATCCGTAAGGCCTGCGGTAGACTCAGACCATCCGAGAGGCCCAAGTCTGTGTCATGGTTCTTGAATGATGTCCTTAAATTAGCCTCAGACACTAATAATGACTCATGTGACTTTTTACCCCTCCTGAGGAAAACATTATTCCTATTAAGTCTGGCCTCAGGAGCCAGGGTATCCGAACTGTCGGCTCTATCTAGAGATTCTGGTCATATAGAGTTTCTCCCTTCAGGAGAAGTGTTACTTTCCCCAGATCGTCAATTTTTAGCTAAGAACGAGGACCCACTAGATAGGTGGGCCCCATGGAAGATTCTCCCACTTCCACAGGACCCGTCCTTATGTCCAGTTGCTACCCTGAGAGCATACCTAAATAGAACTGCCCTAAGGTCCTCAGGCCCTCTATTTGTTAGGGAAAAGGGAGGCACCATTTCCTTAAAAGGAATCAGGCAGCAAATCTTATACTTGATTAAACAAGCCAACCTGGAATCCTTCCCTCAGGTACATGATATTAGAGCAGTAGCAACCTCTATCAATTACTTTCAACATATGAATTTTGATGATCTGAAGAAGTACACAGGCTGGAAATCTCCGACAGTATTTAAACGCCATTATCTTAAGTCCTTAGAAGCCCTTAAATTTCCAGCAGTGGCAGCGGGAAACACAGTTTCTCCTGACACTGCTTGAGTAGTAGTATGTAGTTTAATCTAGATCTCTCCTTTCTACCTGCCTCGCTGACATTCTCGCCGTGGCTCAGCCACCATGTAGCCTTATTGTACCGTGGATGCCACATGTTGTGTATATTGTGATTTTTCCTCTTGTTTTGTTCCTAGGATTAGGCACATTTCAAGTTAACCTTACTGTTTAGATCAAGTATAAATTGTTTTGTATTTACTTTACTATTAAGGTTCCGATTGCCCTTTTGTTACTCACCTTGTAACTTTATTCTTAGATTATAGCAATTAACCTTAATTGTTTTTGATTATCCTATGTATTACTTGTGTGCTTCCTTATTCCAAGCTTATGTGGCCATTTCTCTGGTAATATTTCACGTAGTGACACGGGCTGAGCCCAGAAAAGGGATTTTGACGAAGGAAAAATCTATTTCTGGGCAAGGGCCCGTGTCGCCCAGTGAAATCCCACCCTTTTGTGTTACCCCCCTTTTTTGGCCCAAGCTTGGGTGCTATCTGCAGGAATGACGTCAGAGGCGCTGGCCGTAACGGTAGCGAGGTCGGCTCCTCTATAGTTGAGGGATTTTGAAGAAGGATGAATCTAAATGGCAAAGGACCTCTGGTAGGGGTTTTCACTCGCCCCAGAAACCATTTCACTGGGCGACACGGGCCCTTGCCCAGAAATAGACTTTTCCTTCGTCAAAATCCCTTTTTCAACTTCTCGTGGAAGGTAGGGAAAATATTTTTGAATTTTTTCTCTTTCACCATGCATTGATGTGTTTTTTCATAAATTGGCCAAGCTCAAAGTTTACCGGCCTGAGGAGCTGCATATCGATTTTTTTACCTTTCCACTTATAAAGGTTAATGAGTGTCGGTAAAAGTTAACGTTCCTTGTCCGAATAGTGTAATAAACTGATACCATTGTATTCGCTAATGGACCGATTTTTAGATAATGAATGCATATCTCCATGTCTCAATGTGTGATAGTAATTAAGATATGTATGTATGATGGTACTCAGTGTCCTTTAGTTATGGTTAATAAAAGTTAATTGCTGTGTTCAAATACTGTATTAAACGTTGATATAAGTGAAGTGTAGTGTAGTGGAGGAGGTGTTTACTTGTCCCTTGATTCTCCTAGACAAAGGTCACTGTTATACTCCCCTAAGGTCTAAACCTGAAGGACACATACCAGAAGTCCAAAGGAAGTGAGAGGTTTACACACGAGTAGTTTTCCCTTCAGTCAAACCTGTTGTCGGTCCCAGGTATATTGACATACAGCCATTGGAAAAGCCTCTTACAGGATATGAAGTAAGGAAGGAACTATCTGGCCCTATCAGATCTCCTAAACCCAGTCCCGGTCAGGTCCATAGGGATGTGCTGCATGTGCATTCTTTGCTCTCTAGTGATTGGATCCCAGTGTGAACAAGAGGTGTCAATGGCATGTTCTCTATAAAACGCCTAATATGAAAAGGAAAAAATATTAGGAAAATGCGACGTACACATTTCGGAGATTTGCGGCCGCGAATCGGCGCGCGGATGGAAAGAAAGTTTTTTTTTTAAATTCACCATAAATCTAAATATTGTGCTAGACACTTCAAATTTGTTTCAAAATGAAGATAAATGACTGTATATTACTAGATTGTAAGAGTTTTAGCTTACAGTTGTGTTTTTAGACTATTTCGGTAGAGTCAAATTTGACCGAACGTGGTTTTTTTCTATTTATCGTGATTTATATGCAAATATTTCGAAAAAGAGAAAAGCTACAACCTTCAATTATTTTTTGGTTGTATTCAACATGAAATTGCACACATTTTCATATATAAAACTTTATGTAACGGCTAATTTTAAATGGTGCAAACATTTCAACAATCGCACAAACAAAATTTTGATTTTTTTCAGAAGAGTTACCGTGCGTACGTAAGGAATTTTTTTATAAATTCACCATAAATCGAAATATTGTGCTAGAGACTTCCAATTCATTGCAAAATGAAGGTAAATGACTGAATATTACTAGAATATAAGAGTTTTAGCTTACAATTGCATTTTTCGACCATTTCAGTAGAGTCAAAGTTGACCGAAGGTTGAAATTTTTGCACTTGTCTTTATTTATATGAAAATATTTCAAAACTCATATATTTATATGAAAATATTTCAAAACTCATAAGAGCTACAACCATGGGTTGTTTTTAGTTGTATTGTGCATGAAATTGCGCACATTTCCATACATAAAACTTTATGTAATGGCAAACTTAAAATGGTGCAAACATTAAGACAATCGCACGAAAAAATTTATCGGAAGAGTTACCGCGCAGACGTAAGGAAAAAGTTTTTTCATAAATTGACCATAAATCAAAATATTGTGCTAGAGACGTCCAATTTGTTGCAAAATGAAGGCAAATGATTGAATATTACTAGAATATAAGAGTTTTAGCTTACAATTGTGTTTTTCGACCCTTGCGGTAGAGTCAAAGTTGACCGAAGGTTGAAATTTTGGCACTTATCATTATTTATATGAAAATATTTCAAAACTGATAAAAGCTACAATCATGAGTATTTTTTTTGTTGTATTTTACATGAAATTGCGCACATTTTGATATATAATACTCCATGTAACGGATAATTTAAAATGGTGCAAAAATTATGTCAAAGTGACAAAATAATTTTTGAGATGTGTCACTGATACTTTTTAGTGCGATAAGAAAGAAATTCGCTCTTGCGCACCAGCGTAATGATTGTAAACAAAACAACGCCTTGATCCGTGAACTCCCAGCATCCCCCAAGGCGCGTGGTTCAAAAGTTTTTGGCTGGTAGGCCTATAAGTATTTTTCCGCGAATTTAAAAAAGAACTTTTTTGAGTCGACGTATAATACGTCCAATCGGCATACGGGAGACATTTTGACTCGATGTTTAATTCGTCCAATCGGCGTAAGAGGGTTAATTACCTACATACATGATTTCTTTATTTTATTAAATTGCTTACCTTAGTTATGACTGACTTATGAAGTTTACCTAGTGACTCAGAGGGAAAAAGAAAATGGCATCCCATGAATTAGGGGTAATGTTAGAATACGTACAAAAATTGATACATATGTATATAGTAGTTCCTTGTATACCTATTTTTACACTAACCAATAATTTCTTTTTTAAGGGTAATGTATTAAACTACCTTTTAAATCAAATTACATCAACTTTAATTTCATTTAAAAGTTAGCTTAACACTTGGGGAGCATGATTAGGGTTATATTTAGTGTTCAGACGAGTAGCAAGCATTTATTAGCATTTTTAGAGACCGTGCCAAATTTATGCGAAACTTCCCCTTGTGCGAGGGGGTCTGGAACCTAACCTCGCCTGAGTTCGGGGTATTACTGTAGGTCTGTCTTTAAGGACGGGCCCCCATCGGGGAGTCTGTGTTTTGGCCTCTCTGCAACACTTCAGGGTTTCTCCCAATTCCTAGCTCTTCCTGCATTTGCTGAGCCTAGTTCTAGTCTTCTTTTCAGCACCTCAGATCTAGATCAAGGAGCCTACTTGTGGAAATTGTAAGATCTTCTAGTCAATCTAGCCATCAGAAAATGTCCTTCCCATCATGACCTTTTTATCCCCAGGGTTCTCAGGATCTGATTATTGTATTAGGCCAGCCAACCTACGACCTGTTGGTCTCTTCAAGAATAGGCAACAGACACCATGCTATAGACGGTCCTCCTAGGCCCTCATCACATTTGGCCCTTCTACAGGATCAAGGAGGTGCCAAACAGTCTCAGGCTCAATTTTCAGTTGCTCTCCTAATCCGCTCTGGCACATGTAATTGCTCCCAAACCTGCTATGGTTGTTGGTGGACTTTCCAAGATCTGTCCTCCAAGCTGTGTCTTCTCAAACAACCTAGCTTCAGGGTGATCCGATCTTGCCCAGACAGGTGCCCGACCATCCATCGAACGATTGTCTTTCAAAGCTTTCTCATCATGTTTGCCTTAAACCAAGGTGTTGAGTTTGAGAGGAACCTGGGTACTCCAAGTAGTAAAGCTACTTGGAGTACCCACCAGTCCAACTGTTTTTATGGTTGGTTGTTAATACTTGATGTAGGTATGTACTATGTCTAGTTGATTGGTTTGTTGGCACTTACTGTGCCCTGGACAGGAGCAAATATATATGAATGCTTAGTAACCAACGGTTTTTATCCCTCGCAACAAGCTCCCACTAATGTAGAGGTGCATCAGGGTTTCTTTGCCACACCTTACACAGTTAAGATGAATGTTGACCAGAGGCAGTACAGTATCTACCTGCAATAGCTCTCTTACCAGGTAAGGAACAACAAGCATTGTATCAGTGCTAGCAATTTCATATTCTCTAGTTCATTATGATCAGCAATGTTTAGGAATGGAATAGAAAGTGTCCATTTTTTCCTACCTCCAGTGCTATTTGGGATTCAACAATATAATTGCTTGGTAAGTTGTATACATAAAAGTGACATTTCTACGTATAATGAAATAAAGTATTATTTATACTTACCAAGTAATTATGAATCAAAGCCTTCCCTTCTCCCCTCATATGGACGTAATGGGAGAAAACAATTGATGACATTCAGCTGCGTTCCTTCCTTACCCTGAAAGCGAGTGGTGCCAATTAACCTATACAAACTAGTGTTACCGCGAATTTCAAAAATTTAAACTGCCGACAAGTAAAACTTTAAGCAATATAATTACTTGGTAAGTATAAATTAAACTTTATTTTGTTATAAAAAGTTAATGTGGTATTTTATCTCCAAATTACCAAAATTAACTAATGATGTTGAAACACAAGGTTGAAAATTAATTCTATTAAATTCATTGTTTGGCTTTTCCTAAAGCACCATTGTATTTAGTATAAATAACCATTGTTTAGATATACATATATGTTACAGACAGTGTATTATAAAGCCAGATTTGTTAGTTTTGCCATTTCAGCACAGCACTGTATTTAATTGTTTATGTTTTCAGGAACATGGTGAAGCCATATACAATTTCACTGGTAATTTCACCACAACACAGGTAAGTTTTGATAGGAAATATTATTTTAGACAATTTTTACATGCTCTCAAAAGGCCATTAATAATGGTGTTGATACCTTGTCAGTTTGAATTAACAAATTTCAGTATCAAAATAATGTAATGTAGTCAACATTATGAGGGAAAAACATTTTACAATATGAAAATGTTAATATGACTGTCTGCTGTGCAGTAACATTTTTGAAAACTGGTCATAACTAGAGGTCAATGTCTTCTATTGTTGAAAGAAATTGTGTAAATACGCAAATACAGAAGCAGACCAGTCGGTAGTTCACATCCTTTGAGTTGGCTTTAGGATTTTATTCAAATCTGGTCATGCCCACTGGCACTATCTTCAGTAACTCAGGATCTACCCTTATAGAGTTACAGCTAATAGTGTACCTTGCATTAAGTAAACTGTACTTAGGGCTCTTTGCAGGGCCTCTTTGGCTCCCAGCTGCATTTGCTTTCTCTCTTTTACATTTCTTTCTTTTAGCCTCTTCCCACCTAGTTGCCCAGCTGTTTTTGTAACTTTTTCTTGTTCCCTTTCTATATTTCATTGGTGAACAATTAGAAATATGACTCAAAGGTCTCAGATTTCTTTGTAATGATGAATGTATGAATACCTTCTTGCTTTACAATAAGAACTCTGGGAAGTTTTCTGCAATGGGCAAAAGATTGTAAACAAGTGGATCTTAGTACCCAAAGCAGTGGGGACTAGTGTAGGTCCATCAGGGAGAGAAACTGGTGTGTCTAGATTTGCAAAACTTGCTACCAGATACTGGTTCATACGATAATACAGGAGTACCTAAGGGTCTCTCTCTCTCTCTCTCTCTCTCTCTCTCTCTCTCTCTCTCTCTCTCTCTCTCTCTCTCTCTCTCTCTCTCTCTCTCTCTCTCTCATGTACTGAAGTATTTACAGGAATGGTGGCACCCATCGCTATCCAGTCTCACTTAGGAAGGGTGATACTATTTTGCTATCGCAACAGCTATTTTTCTTTATTTCATTGAAGACATCACAGTAGACTGCAGAATGTAACTGTCATCTGTATTGATTGATAAGTTCTTGGAGCTTCTGACGGTTTCCTCGGAATGCATGTGCTACTTGCAGAGTTGTGACATTTGATTATAGGAAACGTACCATTGTTTGCAGTATATTTAGGACAAATTCACTTTAACTTCAGATTTCCAGGAATTTAATAATAGTTTACAGTGACAAGAAGTAGAAGGTTGAGGGTTGCAGGAAAGATCTACAGCAGTGGTGGTGGGATTCAAGAACATTGCCTGCATTCTACGGAAGTTGATGGCAGTTGAGGATGGAGAAAATTAACTATTGTAACAGAGTAGATGGTCACCTACTATTAGATGTAGTGTACAACAGAAACAAAAGGCAAATCAAGTTATTAACTATTTATGAGACAAGTCTTAAGATCTTTTACTGGAGAGGAGAGGAAGAGTTATTTTCTAGATCTCATCAGATGTAACCAGGTTATACTTCCAGAATTGTCTCCTGACATAATATTTGTGATTTCTAGAACCTCAAATGTGATGGATGAATGCAATTTTTTTACGAAACTCTGAGAGCTGAATCCATTCCCTCTGAAGAGGCCTTTTGTCAAAAATTTTTTATGTTCAAATTATCATTACATATTTGGTAATTCAATCAGACCACAAAACTCTCAGAACTGTTCTGTATTGCTCAGAAGACCTAGATTAATAATTACTACTCACCAAAAATGGTTTCCTCACCTTGCAGCTCTTTTGTTGGATGTCTTGAGATAACTCACTGTGTAGCCCAAACTTCTGAAACAGCCACATTTAAAGTTTACCACAACTCCTAGGCTCTGGATCTACATGAGTGAAGATTATCCAATGATCTTGTCAGGTAGAGAAGAATTTTTTTGGACATTTGAATTGTGAATCACCAATGTCAACCATAGTGATATCATAGCTGCTATTATCTGTTAGTAGACAATTTTGTTCTTTATATTTTTAGACTAAGCATGGCAATATGAATGTAACTTATATTCTCTCAAAGAATTGTGAGATATTACCAGCCATTTTTACCTTTAGCAGAGAAATCAGCCACCATAATTGCCAAGGGGAACATTTATCATCCTTCAAAGAGAACCTTGCCAAGAGGAAGAGATTAAACCACCTGTAGGTCTTTGAAGGTTATTTGGATAGATTACCAAAACAAATAATTGGGCAATGGAAATCATGAAGACACAGGGTACCAGAAAGACTCATTAAACTAGTGATGATACTGTATCATAATACTTGACCGAGAATGAAGACGGTAGCAGGTGTATCAGGATTGTTGGTGAATCCTTTGCTGTATAACTTGGTACAGGTTGAACCTCTATAATTCTTTAACCACAGTTTTTTTTTCTTTTTTTTTCTTTTTTTTAGTAATGTGCTTTCACTTACACTTGCAAAATGTATCAACCTACCATAAACGTATGTGTTTGTCAAATGCTTATTACATTAAAAAATATATATCACAGGCTTATGTAGAACATGTGTTCAGGGCATGTTGGCCAACTTCAATGTGAGAGTGGTGGTTGTATGGGCAATGAGCTATTTCTCATACATCACAGTTTCATTTTACATTCAGTGTACTCTGAGCAGTTAAGGGTAAACGTATAATTTATTGACAAAAATGGTGGGATATCAAGTAGAAAATTTGTTCTCACAAATATCTTCTTTAGACAGAATTAATGATGGTTTTCAGAAAGAGTGGTGAGATTGGATGTGGTCACAATTCATAAGATGATGATTGAATCTCAGCGATATATTTAATGAACTTTTAACTTCTGTAATAATTCATGAATAATTCACTGGAATTTCAGAAGTAAATATACATAAAAAAATTTCTGTGATTAGTCCAAGAGATTATTTCCCATCTTATCAATATTCAAAGATTTTCTAAAATTATTTTCTGCCAATTAATTTAATTTTTCTTTTAATTTTTTACAATTAATTTTGATTTCTTTATGATAATTTTATCATAGGAGGAATGACGTTCATTAAAATGACTTATCACTTTGATATACAGTATAAAAATAGCTTATGATTTTTTAATGATTGCAATTTCCTCTTTATTATGCCCAATGAAAACCATTCCCTAAAGAACTATAAATAATATATACAAAACAAATAACCTTCTGTATTACTGTTATTACATTATAGCAGTGCAATATATATATATATATGAAAAAGAAAAAAATAAAACAATCGGAAATATTTGGCATATATTGAAACACCTTCCATGGCCAAGCACTCTGGGTTTGACAGTAGATGATGCTCAAGTTTTCACTGATAAAATTCAACCATTGTTATATTGTTATAACCATTAAAAATGTCATAAAATACATTACCGTTTCTGGCAAGATTTGTAATGATCATGCAATTTGTTGTAAATAACTTTAGTATGCATATAGAAAAATTCATGCACTTGTATTTCACTGACAAAATTCTGCTGGTCCTGTTTCTGCTGATCTTGCAGCCCCTGCTCCTATCCCTTCCGGATGCCTGCCTGACTATTTTTGGTAAGCCTAGAAGAGGTAGGACAAACTTGCAGTTTTGTGAGGTCAAAGCAGTGCTGGTGTGGATCACTTTCCTGTCCTTCCTTTTTGTCTTGGTCTTCACCTTTTCCCTTACCTTTCCCATCTGCAGAATGGTGAGATCATAGGAAAAAGGCTTGGAATACAGCCTCTTGTAAGAAGAATGTTGACTGACAGCAGCCCTGGCAACCATTTGTAGGGTAGGTATCCAAAGTTCTCCAAATGGATCAGCTCACTGGTTCACTCATTATTGATCACTGGTGCAGGAGTCTCATGCCTAGTTGCTTCCAATTACCTGCCCATGTTTGTAGAGGGGATGGTGGGGGGGACCAATTCTGACTCTTCCCTTGCTCATGCTTCTTCTGAGTCACAAAGGGAATAGTCCACACATCCCAATCTATTGATTCTTTTGTTAAATCTTCAGCAGAAAACCGTTATAGAGTCAATAGACTATAAACCCAAGAGAGCTCCAAGGAGAAATCAGCCTGCAGAGAGACAAGATATAGGAAAAGGTTATGAAAAATAAATAGGAAATAGAAAATAAACCTACACACCTGAGTTCAGGAATTGGCAAAAGAAACCAGGAATGAATTTACTCTTAGCTCCAGATTTAACTTGGTATATCTTGAGACATGCTCATGACCTTTCCTCAAACTTTCATGAGGATGGATGAACTCTTGTGCTTGATACCCATCTGGATTTGCATCATTGCATGGGCAGCCAGCTGTTGACACTGCCGACATGCCTCTTTATACCATTCTGCAATGTACTGTGTGCATTTGCTTGTCTCATTAAGTGAGACCAGCATGCTTGATTCGGCCTGTGACTTGAGGCATGAAGATGGTCACACTTGATCAACTTTAATGTCTTTAGACTATGAATATGTCTTGGACTTGCTCTATTCATTCTTCATGATCTTTAGAACAGGCACAGGATCAGAGGATTGGGCTGCTACATCCTTTCCCTCTGCTTCAGTGAGGGATCTTTCTTGCTAAGTATTGGATTTTGCTTATAGATCATGCAGATGGAGTTAGAGAGAGACTTTTGTGAGGTCATTGCACTCATTTGTGAATGGAAAGTGATCAGAAGTGTTCTTCGGTATCTGGTTCCCTCCATTAATTGTACTTGGATTTGTTCCCATAATCTTTACTGTCTTTTCTACAGCCCTGGAGTCTCCCTGCTACTGGTGGATTAGGTGAAGTGGACCCTCAGATTTCAAGTGTCAAATTGCCCTTTCCAGAGTGTCATGTGCTCAATCAAGCTTTTTACCCAGCCCCAACATGATATTGAAGATATTAGGCCCATTTCAGGTGTCGTTGTGGTTGGACATTTGTTTCAGCACAATGGTGGACTAAGCCTTCTTATATGGCACTCAGAGGAGGACAATGCAAAGTTCCAAAGGTTGTAGGTGTCAAGAGAATGGACATCAATATGTCAGCAAACCTATTGGCTAACCTTGTTTTGAGAAGATATAATTTTGTAGTTTCTTTTCAAAACAGGTTTTGATCTTCATTTTTGAAATGGATAGGTTGAGACAGCGTTGGAGGAACTGAGAAATGACACTCAGGACTTTGTATTAGCAGCCATGCATTTCCTTCAAGCCTTTGTGGGGTGGCTACACCACTGACACTGGGCTTAGAAAAAGATTAGGCTTAGAAAAGCTTAAACCTTTTCTAAGGCCTGGTCAGAAATTCACATTCTTATAGAATTGGCTAGTCTTTTCAGTTCTTTCAGTCTTCTGTTTAGGCCTCAAGCCTTGTGCCTGAATGGAGGCAAAGGAAGGGGGGAGGAGGAAGCTGGATTTGAATCTTCTTGTCTTGCACCAAGTTGGTGAGGCCTATCATGCCACTGACAATGCAATAGTAACA
The DNA here is from genome assembly GCF_015104395.2 of Macrobrachium nipponense. Classification (NCBI taxonomy): domain Eukaryota; kingdom Metazoa; phylum Arthropoda; class Malacostraca; order Decapoda; family Palaemonidae; genus Macrobrachium; species Macrobrachium nipponense. The sequence goes on from NC_061100.1 coordinate 112,681,710, forward strand.
GGTTCAAATCTTTTGGAAGTCTGTTATTTGGGATGGTTGCACACTATTTTTCAAAGACAGGTGGCCTGCCCTATCTCACAGAAATCCCATCTCCAACTTAGCCTTCATTATTCTCAGTTTTGCATGCGCTCTGCAGAGGATGGACAGAGCCAGAGAAAGATTTGCAATAAGTTGCAGACTACTGCTCTCACAGCTACAGTTATCTTTTCCTGGTGGAAAAGGCTGGTAAGGTACGAGGGGGGACCCAAAAGTAACCGAAATTGTGTCATAGAATTTTATTCAGTTATTGTTACATGTTTACAGTCTTATCAACTTCAAAGTATTCTCCATTTGAAGCAATGCACTTATCCAGACGTGTTTTCCACTGTTGAAAGCAATTCTGGAACTCTTGTGAACTTATGGCTTTTAATGACTGTCGTTTTCTTCTGAACCTCTTCAACGTCTGCAAAACGTTTTCCTTTGAGGGCTTTCTTCATTCGGGGGAACAAAAAGAAGTCACAGGGAGCAAGATCGGGTGAATAGGGAGGGTAGGTAAGTGGGGTCAGAAACTGTCTCACACTCAAGGCGGTGTGCGAGATTCCGTGAGACGGAAACGCCCTGACCTGTGGCAAAGTGGAGGGTGGTGGCTTCATCACGACAATGCACCAGCGCACACCGCCTTGAGTGTGAGACAGTTTCTGACTTCTTTTTGTTCCCCCGAATGAAGAAAGCCCTCAAAGGAAAACGTTTTGCAGACGTTGAAGAGGTTCAGAAGAAAACAACGGAGTCATTAAAAGCCATAAGTTCACAAGAGTTCCAGAATTGCTTTCAACAGTGGAAAACACGTCTGGATAAGTGCATTGCTTCAAATGGAGAATACTTTGAAGGTGATAAGACTGTAAACATGTAACAATAACTGAATAAAATTCTATAACACAATTTCGGTTACTTTTGGGTCCCCCCTCGTAATGTTGGCTTCTCTCAGAGAGGGTGATTTCTTGCTTTTGAAACCTCTGCAAGATGCACCTTTCCAGATACCTACCCATCAAGACTCTCAGTGGTACCTCCTCTTCATCTTTGATTGGACAGTTTCTGAGCCCTGTGTTTTGGAATGTTGACATTCCCACAGTTGTTCTTGTAAGTGTTCGTGCTGGTGTCTGCTTAGATCCATTAGCTCAGGTTCTATTTGTTATCTTGATGACAGTTTAATCCTGACACTCTCTAAGATACAGTTGGTATAAGTGGGATTCCTTTGTTGCAGTTTTAAGATCATGGTAAACAAGGAAAAGACAATCTACATCCCAGACAGCAGAGAGTATACAGTATCTGGGTATGGTGATCAACTCATTAGTGGGATGAGCCTTTCCCACAGACTCTTAGCTCAGCTGGGTAAGGAAGGGTTCAGTACAGTTCCTGCCCCTGGCCAGCCTTGGTAAGTTATGGGTCACCGGTCTTCTTTGCACTTTCATCAGTGGTGTCTGAAGCTTTACTGGTCACCTGCAGCTGATCTTCCAACATATCTCAGACCCCAAACTAAGAAATGAACTGATTTTGCATGGTGGTTGAATGACTTGAACCAACTTGCCATGGTTTTCACATGTATGTCAGCATTTTCAAATTGGGTACAGCATGAGTTACTTGGTAGTATTGATGAGCAACAATGCAACCACTGTGGTATGTATATGTTAACAAGCAAAGAGGACTGTCCCCCCCTGCAGGTTGGCAAGGCAAGTTTCCCATCAGATTCAGGAGTTGACAGTAGAATTACACCAGTGGGCAGTGACTTTCTCAATGGATCTCAGCCAGATACACTCCAGGCGAGAGGAACATTGTGGTAGACATGCTGAGTGGTCACTTCATCAGGAAGGCCAACAGTAGATCTCTTTGAGATCAGATACAACAAAAAACTAGAGGTATTTAATTCAGTCATTCCAGATCCCTGGGCCGTGGTAGATGACACCCTGCAACACCCTTGGGACAACCTGGACATTCACACCTTTTCTCCTCTTGCCTGATCCATCAAGTAATCAATAGAGTAATGACTTCTAAGAACCTCAGGATGATCCTAGTGTCTCCCTTGTGGCCACACACAGACTGGTACCCTGATCTTCTAGCTCTGCTGACCAAGGCACTGAGGGAGATTCCCCCTGCCACAACCTTCTTTGCCAACAGCACATTGAGAGGTTCCACCATTAGCTTGGGTCCCTATCACTTCATGGCTGGAGGCTATCCAGTATCTTCTGTGAGTAAAAGGTTTTTCTTGAAGAGCAGCAACAGAGATGTCTGGCTATCTCTGAAGATCATCTACAGCCATGTACCAGGGAAAATGGGCCGTCTATTGTGGTTGATGTTGTCAATGTGGTTTCTCTCCAGTCTGAACTTCGGTTCAACAAGTAGTGGACTTCCTCATATTCATCTGTAGAGAGAAGCTACTCTCTGTGATAGCCATCAAGGGCTGTAGAGCTACTTTAGGATTAGTTATGCATTCAAAAGGTGTAAACCTTTCCACCTCATGGAAAATCTCTATACTTCTTAAGAGTTTTGAACAGTCCTGTTCCCGAGAGATCTTAAGCCTCCAAATTTGGATTTGACCCTGGTACTTAGCAGCCTCATTTTTGCTCCATATGAAACTGTACAGGGTTCATCAGGCAGAAATTTACCCCTCAAAATGGTCTTCTTACTGTCCTTGGCTTCATCAGAGAGAGTAGATGAACTTCATGGACTCATTTTTTTTTTTTTTTTTTTTTAATCACTTGAGGGATTTGGGATCTATAGCCTATGAATTTGTCTTGGAATTTGTAGCTAAGACTCAAAATCCCTTGGTTCGCAATCAGAGGTTTGAGACGTTCTCGATCCCCTCCCTTGGAGTTTTTGTTGCTAACGATCCTGACAAATTACTTTTATGTCCTGTCAGGGTACTGCATTGCTATCCAAAAAGGACTCACCATGTCAGACCTTAGTGTCAAAGACTTTTTGTTAGCACGGGCCAGAACATGAAAGAGTGTCCAAGAACACCATTTCCATTTGGCTACATGGAGTGATTAGACAGGCATACAGTACCTCTTCACGTACAGATGCCAATACAGTGCATGGAAGAGCCCATGATGTTGGGGGCCTTGGCCCTTCCATCACTTTCAAAAAGAACTTGTCAGTTCATAGAATATTGAAGGCTGGTATATGGTTTAGCCAAATGACCTTCACATCCTTGTATCTGCAGGATGTTGCCCATAGGTCCTTGGATACCTTTTCCTTGGGTCCTATGGTGGCTTGTAGCAGGACAGTTTGTATTTTACCTAGTTGTTGGTAATGAAAGTGAGAGTGAATGGAATGACTAGCCTTCTTCCCATCTTTTTCTTTTTCTCCCCTTCCGGCGGGCAGCTGAGAGATTTGAACTGTCATTTGCTGGAACTGGCTAGATATAGGTGAGTGAGCATGCATTCTATAAGTCATATTTGATTGTTCCCACGCAATACAAATTCTTTGATAGAGGCAAGTCCCTTTCTCTCTCTTACAAGAGGAGAGCGGAACTGACAACAGAACAAGGCTGGTAGTTAACATGAGTTTTATTGTCTCTGACGATTACAAGTTCTTTTCCTTCTTCCAAGACACAATGTAAACAAGAGTTCCCATTGTCTTTTGGCCTGGATGTCTGACTATTAAGTAAACCTTCGCTTAACAGATCAGAGGCATATGACTCCTTCCTTTGCTCAAACAATTGGCCAGGAAGTGACCCCAGGTGAAACAAACCACCAGTCGGTTCCAAACTTACTTTATCCTCCCACCATAAGTAAGTCTCCCCTTTCTGAACCCTTAATGGATGGATAGGCTCTCAAGAGTAGCAATAACAGGTTGTGGATGATGGATGAATTGATCCTGGGGAGAAGCAATATTAGGCGCCTTCGATTTGAAGGGAATTGGGTGGGTAACAGGTGCCACTACTTCTATAGCCCATCAATTCACTATGGCAACTTTTAGACTTGATAAGATGAGAGACTGTGTGGCTCAGAGCTTATTTTTGGTCTTGACTTCAAGGGAGGATGTACTGCCTTCTTTGTCTCACATGACGTCTTTTTGTAAATTTGGTCATAAATATACCAAGGGTTGCTGTTGGTTTTAGTTCTTATCTTTTATAATAGTATGTCAGTTATAAATGTAATTTTGCAAAGAAATGTGCAAGGAAATATTAGAAGAAACATATATAAAGCCAAAAAAGCTACTGCATTACATTCTTTGTAAATTTACGTAAATATTTTACAACAAATATGCTCAAAGTGTGTTACTAATTTTATTTCTTGTCTGTTTTGATATTGTGTGATCTGTAATTATAATTTTACAAAATATATAATAAATTCATTTATTAGAAAAATCATGTATAAGTTCATCAAATTTACGATTGTCTTGTAAAAAAGGCCCCACAACGGGTTGTCAGTACGTAGTCATTTTCAACTCTCATGGAAGGTAGGGGAATTATTTTAAAATTTGTTTTCTTACACCATGTGCATTTGCATATTTTCTTCTTTCCATTGATGAGATTTTTTTATTTTTATTTTTCCAACCTCAAAGTTTACCAGGTCTGGGGTGCTGCACACTGATAAATTACCCATCCATTAAGGGTTAAGACCATGGATTTGTTCTGTATATGAACAAATGAAAAATTTGTAATTAATTTGTATTTTTCATAATTAACAAACCTGAGGTCTTAACATTGGTGGCCCACCTCAAGCCACCCCTCATTCAGTTACCTGGCTTGGAAGAAAACTGAAGCATCACACCATCCGCTAGGGGGAAACCAGGTCAAGATTCTGGCAGGAGTTCCTGCAAGAAGGAGTCTTCCTCATTATCTCTGCTTGACAAAGTCGCCTCTGTTCAGGCTAGTATCCCGACATCATCGTCTATTCACGCTTGCGTACCTACACTTGGACGTGTTTGTGACCGTAGGAGTGTTGAGCCTTCGTCATCTGTGCATGATCAAAGCTCTGGCCTATGTGTGCGTGTGGATGTGGTTGACATTGCTCCCACGTCCTCTTCCTCGGCTCCTGTGTGTCGTTGTAAGGATGGTAAGGCTCCAATCAAGAAGTCTAAGGTTGCAGAAGTGAAGGTGCTACAGGACAAAGAAGTAGTCCAAGGACAGGTTACTCATTCTCATGGGATGATGCTTGTCCCTGATGATCATTCTTCTCCAAAAAACTCGCTCCATTCTTGTTCAGTGTCTCATGACAGGGCACGATCGATGTCTCGCAGACGCGCCTATGTATTGTCACAAGATTGTGTATGCTTTCCTCATGCGAACACATACACATTTTGCCTGACATACATGTACATGATCTCGCCAATGGTGTTTCTGGCTCGTTACACGAATCTGGAAAAAGTTTGAGTAGGGATTGGTCCTTGCTGTCTCTATTGGTGGGCGACCAACAACCTTTGGTAGCTGGTTCTTTGAGTGTGAGGGATGTCTCTCCGGCCCTGGAAGTTAGACCCTCTAGACTAGAGAGTCATCGATCAAACCAACTTCTTATTGTCATCAGTCTCCTATACCAGAGCAGGAGGAAGAAGAAAGTCAGGTGTTTATGTTCCTTTTCAGAAGTTGTTGAACTCATTCGTGGGTTCAACAACCTGGAATGTAGGACTCAGACTCTGTCGTCTATTACACCTACATGTTTGGAGGCCTTGGTGGGAGCCAGCCATGACCCAAGATCTTTTGAATTTCCTCTGTCAGGCCATGCTCATCCCATCTTACAGCATGTGAATGCGTTGGTGTGGGATTGGGATGGCTCTCTTCGTTCGAAGGGGTCATCTAAGTTTCTTCCTCCTTCTCTCATGCAACATAGGAAATACTGTTCAACAAATTCAGTCCATCTGATGCCTTGTCACCTTAACCTAGACGTTATTCGTCTCAGACCTGGTTTAACCTTAGAGCAGGTTAGATCTTAAAGCCCTTCTCTGTCGTCTCAGGAAACTCTGGCTATGGAATCTACAGCAGCTTCCATCTTTCAGACAGTCTGATAGGTCGGCTGAGAGGTTAGTAAGTGCATCTTCCCTTGCTTGGTTACTACAGTCCAGGGGTAAGGTGTTCTCCTATTTGTCCCACCTTAGTGCTAACCTTTGGACTAATCTGCTAACTAGGAGAGATGCAGCATTGTCCAAGGTGGCTGCCTCAGTGGACAAAGAGTCCTTGTTGGCACTCCGAAATGGGGATCTCTTGGAGTCTCAATTCCTCTTCCCTAGGACGGAGTTGGAGAACGCGATCAATAGACGAAGAGCCGATATCAAGGACAGATTGGTTCACCAAGTTGTGTTGAAGTTGGAGGCACGTCTACGTCGTCCCCCTCTTCCTCCTCCTCAGAGACAGGTAAGGAGATCCTCTCCAGTCAAACCTCCTAGGGGCTCTGCTTCAGCTAGGATCCCTCGGGCTTCATCTCAGGCTAAGGGTGGTAAGCAGCGTCCCTTTCAGTCCCATTCCTTCAAGTCAGGGAGGGGAGCTAGAGGAAGAGGCAGAGGTGGCTGTCAGTAGTACGGGCGCCTCTCCCTCTCTGTTGCCACGGGTAGGGGGATGCCTGGCGGGCCAGAGGGCCAAGTGGCAAGACTATTGGGCGGAGAAGTGGGTAGTAGATTTTCTACGGGTGGGATATCTGCTATCGTTCAACTTCTCTCCCCCTCTCTCGGACAGTCCATTGCTCGGTCAGGCATACCCTTACAACTCAGCAAGGTTCTTAGCTCTTCAGGAGGAAGTGATGAAGATGCTGGACAAAGGAGCTGTAGAGGAAGTAATTCGTCCTTCCCCAGGTTTGTACAGTTGCATTTTCCTCATACCAAAGGCGACAGGCAACTGGAGACTGGTCATCGACCTTTCCACCTTGACTCATTTTATCAGGAAGACAAGGTTCAAGATGGTGATGCCACAGACGGTGTTGGGCAGCAGTGAGGGACAACGACTTAATGCTGTCAATAGACCTGAAGGATGCTTACTTCCAGATTCCTATTCATCCTTCTTCCAGGAAGTTTCTTCACATCACTCTCAGAGAGAAAGTGTTTCAATTCAAGGTCCTTCGCTTCGTGTTAACCACGCTCCCTCAGGTGTTCACCAGGGTCTTCTCACTAGTCTCGACATGGGCTCATGCTCAAGGGATTCGCCTGCTGAGATACCTCGACGACTGGCTTGTCTTAGCAAGCTCCAGGAAGAAACTGTTGCAAGACAGGGATCGTCTTCTTCGGTTTTGTTCAGAACTGGGTATTGTGTTGAACCTAGAGAAGCCAAATCTGGAGCCCATCAAGAGGGTGCTTTACCTAAGTATGGTAATAGATATAGCAGCGTCAAGAGTGTTTCCTTCGGAGCAGAGGTTAGAGAAGTTGTGAGTAGTAGCACGCAATTTCCTCTCACAACCAGAACAGTCAGCTCACCTATGGCAGGTTCTAGGGATTTTGTCTTCTCTAGAGAAGCTGGTCCCTCACGTTCATCTACATCTTCATTCCATACAGTGGAGACTGAAAGACTTCTAGTTCCTGGTAAGAGACTCCCCTGTTCAGAAGGTGCCTCTGTGCAAAGAAGTGAGAAAGGACCTTCGTTGGTGGTTTGAAAATCAGAATCTCTTAATAGGTGTTCCTCTGAACTCTCTCCCTCCAGACTTCCTTCTGTTCTCGGATGCCTTTTTCGTAGGTTTGGGTACTCATCTGGGGGACCTCATCACGTCGGGCGTTTGGCATTTGGAAGAGAAGCTTCTGCACATCAACATCTTGGAGATGAAGGCAGCTTTTCTGGGTCTGAAGGAATTTTGGGAGAAATTAGAGGGTCATTCTGAGGTTCCGATGTCAGACAACACCATGAAGGCGGCCTATGTGAACAAACAAGGGGCCCTGGTATCTCGCCAGCTCTACTGTCTGACAATCAAATTACATCAACTGGCAATCGACAACTTGGTGGAACTCTCAGCAAGATACATTCCAGGCAAAAAGAACGTGGTCACAGACAAGTTGAGCTGTCAGAACCAAATTCTAGGCACGGAGTGGTCTCTACATCAGGTTGTGGCAGACAGGCTTTTTCAGGTGTGGGGGAGGCCTATGTTAGAACTTTGCAACCCGCTACAACAACAAGCTAGAGGTCTATTGCTTGGTGATTCCAGATCCCCTAGCACTAGCAGAAGATGCCTTTCAACATCCTTAGGACAACTTAGAGGTGTACACATTTCCTCCGTTTTACCTGATCCATCAAGTGCTGAACAGGGTGATGAGATCTTGAAACTTCAAGATGACATTAGTGGCTCTTCTGTGGCCGCAGGCAGAATGGTTTGCGGACCTTCTGTTTCTGCTGTCAGAGGCTCCGAGAGAAATTCCCCCAGGAGGCAATTACTTTGCCAACCTCACATCGAAAGATTCCACCACTCGGTAGAATCCCTGTCTCTTCATGGATGGAGGTTTTCAAGTATCTCCTCCGAGCAAGAGGATTTTCTCAGGAGACTTCCAGCCATCTCTGGAAGTCCTCGTCTGCAGTCTACCAAGGGAAATGGGCAATATACTGTGATTGGTGTCATCAGCGGGGTTTCTCTCCACTGAAAACCTCTATTCAGCACATAGCAGAGTTTTTGGTCTTTCTCAGAGATGAGAAATGTCTTTCTGTGTCTGCTATCAGAGGCTACAGAGCAGCTTTAGCCTTGGTGTTATGCCTAAGAGGTGTAGATATCTCCTCATCCTGGGAGATCTCTTTATTGTTCAAAGGTTTCAAGCAGACCTGTTCTCCAAGGGAACTTAAGCCTCCCGCATGGGATGTTTCAATTGTCCTTAAGAGTTTCACTAGAGCTCCTTACGAACCCTTACGGCGTTCCTCAGACAGAAACTTAATGCTGAAGACAGTTTTCGTTTTAGCTTTGGCTTCCTCGAAAAGGGTGGGAGAGCTTCATGGCCTTAGTTATGATGTGAAACATACTAGGGGTTGGGGGTCGGTGACCTTCGAATTTGCCCCGGAATTCGTGGCCAAGGCCCAGAATCCATCGGTACATGACGACAGGTTTGCCTCCTTTTCCATACCATCTTTGAATGACTTTGTAGATAATGACCCACAAGAGCTCTTGTTATGTCCTGTTTGAACCTTATGTTGCTATCTCAAAAGGACTCAACACCTCAGGCCAGGATGTCATAGGCTTTTTGTTAGTATGGGATGAACAAGGAAAGAGGTTTCCAAGAATACCATTACTTTCTGGATTCGTGAGGCAAGGAAGCAGGCATATTCGTCTCTTGATGGTTTTGTCACTGAGTCTGTGCAGGCTAGAATACATGACATCAGAGGTATAAGTTCCTCTCTGGCATTTAAGAAAAATTTTGCTGTTCGTAGAGTTTTGAACAGTGGGACTTGGTTACGACAATCCACGCTCACCTCCTTTTATTTGAGAAATGTTGCCCACAGGTCTATGGACACATTTTCCCTAGGTCCTGTGATGGCTGCCCAACAAGTGGTTTAACTCATCCTTGTCCTTGACCAGACAGTTTGTATCTTACCTGTGGTGATTGTGTGAAAGAGAGAATGAGCGAGTGGCCTGGTCTCTTTCTCTAATTTCCATTCTTCTTTCTTCGGGCAGGTTGAGGAATAGACACGTCACATGCTGGACTGGTCTGATACAATTGAGTTCGGTAGCAATACTGATAGTCTGTTGGTTGAATGTATTTACGAATATCAAACCCTCTTTTCAGTAGCATATACTCCACCTTCTGGCAAGGGAAGGTCTGGAGTAATAACAGACCTCTGTGATCATATGGTTTGTTACTGAACAGTCAAAATTTTCTTTAGTCCCTTAAATGCAATGAATCTGCTCATATATCATTGTATTGTAACCTAGATGATTTAGTTGTAGATATCGGTTTATCTGTATTCTCACAGGCATTTGTCTACCTCCTTTAGAACTCTTCTCGTTCCAGGGGGTGGTCAGGGGGGTTAACTCCCTGCCAGTTTAGGATGTCTATACCGCCCTCCAAGTATAAGGGTATCCTACTGTTAAGACCGAAGGTTTGTTCTGCATATGAACAAATTGCAAATTTTAGACTCAATTTGTATTTTTTGTAGCTAAAAAACCTGAGGTCTTAACGCATACTGCCCACCTCCAACTAGCCCTCTATTAATTTTTTTTATTCCTGGGTTGGGAAAAGACTGGGTATCATGGGGTTAGACGTGGTCTTCAACCAGATCTCACAGATTCTTTGCTCACAATATCCAATTGTATTAACTGGTTTACTAGCTGCACTTGGAAATATCCTATTGTTAAGACTTCAGGTTTGTTAGCTATGAAAAATACAAATTGATTTTAAAATTTTTGTTTTTCCATTCAAGCATGTTTTCATTATGTACCATTTATGTATACTACAAGGTGTTCCTGTACTTACCCCTTGATGAATGGTCCCATATCTTGATTCCCAAAGGCCAGCTGAAGATAAAGGCCTACATAATTGCGAGTGAACATCATGAAGTGACAGTGTAGAATTTTAGAATTGTCTAATATACTGAAACCATTTGTAAAAGGCATTTGAAAAATAGTTAATTGTCCTTGAAATTATTTTTTCAATTTTTTACTTTTACCTCTGATTTTATAGGGTTTTTCTTTAACCTTTGAACATCTCCTAGTAAAATTGACTTAGTCTGTAGAGCTTTTCAGTGTGTATTACACTGTGTTGTGTTTTTTTAAGGGTCTGTCTTATGTTTTAACAGAGCCAAACTACGCAACCAACTGGATTAAAGGAAGCTATGGAATGCCATTATGGGGATTGCAAATGCATCAAACAAGAAAACCAGCAGGATTCTTCAGCCCAAACAGTGCCACCTCCTCCAGTTCCCTTCAAACCGTGTTCTGGAAAGCATTGCAACTGTACTTGTAAGACCCACAAAATTGTTATTGCACAGAAAAAAGAGCATGCTGGGAAAATTCATAAATGTGCACATTGTGACTTCACTAGTAAGCGTTCTGACAATGTAAGACGGCATATGCTTAGACATACGGGTGAAAGACCCCATAAGTGTCCACATTGTGATTTCAGTGCAAAACGACCACATTCCATAAAAAAACATATAGAAAATATTCATAGTAAGGAATTGAATTGTGAAAGCATTACAATGGAAAATTTGCAAACTAAGAATAGAACTGAAGAAATTTCCTTAGATGGTATTCAAGAAAAAGACCTAAGAGGTGACAGCATAACGCTGGAAAATCTTCACGAAAAAAGCTTACACACAGATGGTATTGCCATGGAAAATATCCATACCAAAGATCTTGGAACTGAAACTATTGCTATGGAAAGTATGCAAAGTAAAGACTTAAGCACTGATGGGATTGTTAGATAAAATCTAGTAATCATATTATAAATAATATTTCTTTTAGGCTCTTACAGTTAGCATGCTGCTGCATTGCTAATTGAAAGAATTTCTAAAGTACAAAATGTTCATCTGTAAAACACATGAAAGCATTGAGGTAGTGATGTCTTAAGAGGTACAATCTATTTTATTTATTTCTTACTCTGCGAAAAAGCAGGTCTGTGTTGCAACCAAAGTACAGTAGTCATTAAAGAGCAGCCAAGTTTTCATAGCTTGTATTGTTTCTGTAGTAAGAATAATATAATGTTATGTATATTTAAATGTTATTGTAATAACCAGTATGTCTATCATGATCAAAATACTCAGCAAATTCATACCTTCATAGTTATGTAATATGATGCCTGTACCTGTTTATCCTGCTCCTGGGTTCATTATAAGTTTGGACACTTTTAGAGGGTATGGTTTTATTCCAATTTTTATTTATTCTTTCATGACAAAGCTTTAATTTGAAGTTTTTAATATTTGTGACACCTAACCTCTGAAGTGTTGCAAACAAAAGAAGAATAGCCCAAAAGCCATTTACTGAATAACAGTTTGAACACCTTTGACCCACAATTGATCCCTGATCCTCTTTATCTGCCTAGAGCAACCAGATTTCCTGAACAACAGCATCAATATGCAGTAAATGTGCCTTGCTGTCAAACTTCTCAGTTCTAGAGGTCCTTTATTCCTCACACCATTGGACTGGAACAGCCTCCCTGTGGAAGTTGTGCTGTTGGAACTAAAGAAGTTCAAGTGAAGGGTAATACATTACTATACAATACTGATCTCTTTGCATTTTAATGCATGTTTATCTATTTGTTAATTTATTGATTTTTTGTTTTCTTTTTTAATAAGTGGGGGTCTCCTTTCTTTATGTCCCTTTACCTCATCTTACTTCTTCCTATTGAACACAATATTCTTTTGAAGCTTGAATTTTTAGTCAGTTGCCCCTGTGGCCTTGTTCCATATGGATAGGTTTCACCTGCTGAAAAATAATGATGAAAATAACATGTAAAAAAAACTGCTAGCTTCATTCATATGCGTCACCATTAAATCAGTACAGTAACACCTCAAACCTAGATTAAGTTAAGTATATCTTAGTTCAACCAGACCACTGAGCTGATTAACAGCTCTCCTAGGGCTGGCCCGAAGGATTAGATATTTTTATGTGGCTAAGAACCAATCGGCTACCTAGCAACGGGACCTACAGCTTATTGTGGGATCCGAACCACATTATATCAAGAAATTAATTTCTAATCACCAGAAACAAATTCCTCTGATTCCATGTAGGCAGAGCTGGGAATTGAACTCGGGACTACCAAATTGGTAGGCAAGCATGTAAACCACTCCTCCAACGAGGAACTACCTTAAATTTAGAGGGGTCCAGCTTTCTGGTAAGTAATAAAGTTTGTCAAGTGACAATGACTATATTGAAACGAATATGTGAATATCTTCCAGATACTCGCTTGCAGCTGACAGCAATTCCACATTGTTTTTAGCCTAAACTAATCTGTACTTTACACCTGACTTAAATAACCTAAGAGATATATTAGAAAATGTATGACAAAATGGTAGCCAAGTAAATAATGATCATATTTCTTTGTCTGTTCTCCAACCTTACAAAGTTGTTGGTTTTTAAATAATTTTTTTTATCATCTTACTAAAATTGCATTCACCCTTGTAGGAAATTCAGTAACTTTTTTCTTTCACCAAAATATTAAGTATCATTTTATGGAACAATACTAGCTTGTTGCCTACTAACCAGAAGGAAAACCACATCTCCAAATGTGGTATCCTACTGGTCATCTTTTTGGGATACTCTTAAGGCCTTTAGAGAAGGAGACTCATGTGTTAGTTTGACTGTTCACAAAATCCAGGCATTTTTAACTTAGCTTATAAGGATATTGCCAAAAACCATAAGGCCTAAAAATCTAAATTTTTAGTTGAGAATATTCATGGTCACTTAGATGTTTAAATAAACTTCATAAAGTAGGTTTATGTAGATAATTTTATAAATTTTATTTCATGTTACAGTACCATCAAATATTAAGTTAGTACTGAATATTGAATATCAAGGTTCATGGTTGAAATAAATCATGTAATATTAATCAAATTCCTGCATCCCTAAACTCAAAATCTTCAATCATAATGGTTTCTTATGAAGTCACCACTCACCTGAAGAAATATTTTAATAGTAAATGCTTTAGAATTCCTTCAAAATTATAATCCCAAAAATACTCTTGCGCAATAAATTAAATTTTACCTCACAAGTTGTATGAAGCCAGTGAAAATATAGAAATATATTGGTTTCCTGCCTCTGTAGGCGTTAAAAGAAATGAAGCTGACGAGCAGCCAGAGCTGCATCTGTGATGAGATCACATGCACATGTTCCTATTAGTGATTACATAACTTCCTGACAAAAGCACCATAGTCAACCAGTCATCCCCCCGTATTCGCATTCTCAAGATTCACCGGCTCACCTATTCGCAGATTTTTCTTTGGACCATATCTACCCATTATTCATGGGAAATTTGCCTATTTGTTTGCTTTTCCGAAGATAAATATTCACTAATTTGTGTATTTTGATGCTATTTTCATGACTAAATACATTTTTATGATACAAAAATTATTTACTAATTTTCAAATATATTGGTTAATACTGTATTAGTAAGTTTAATAAGATTAATTGATATCGAATAATAAAAAAATATTTCTCTCTCTCTCTCTCTCTCTCTCTCTCTCTCTCTCTCTCTCTCTCTCTCTCTCTCTCTACAGAGATGTATGTTTTTTGTATGATAAATAAATTATTTACTAATTTTCAAATAATAGTATAAACAACAATAATATCAATTCATTAAAGAAAATACTATTACGTATAGTGAATTAGTAAGGTTTTAGTTTATAAATTAAAAAATATGTAAGAATGAAGGAAAATCCATTCTACTCCACATCTCTCTTTTTAGATCCAAGTACTAAGCTAAGGTCCAGAGCTGTCAAGTATGTGAAGTAATATGACAGGAGGGGGGAGTGTGTTGCAGTGTTGCTGACTAATGTTCATGTAATTTCTCTCTCTCTCTCTCTCTCTCTCTCTCTCTCTCTCTCTCTCTCTCTCTCTCTCTCTCTCTCTCTCTCTCTCTCTTCTTTGTTTTGTAGGATGATAAATAAATTACTTAGTAACTAATTTTCAAATATTAATAAGATTAATAAAAGAAATAGCAATTCTCAGTCTTTTTATCCGCTTTCAGAAAGGAGGGCGGGGAAATAAGCGACAGTTTGATATATGTATCGGTGTAGGGGAAGGAGTCATGGAGTTATTCTCTCTCTCTCTCTCTTTTCAATACTATTCTCTGTCCTAGAAATAATTCATAATTTCACTCTTGTTGGTCAGATATATAATGTTGCTTATTCAATGCATATGTCTTTGATCAAAACCACGTTCATGTTACACATTTCTTTATGAAGATTGCGTCAGATTTCGAACTTTCTGGAAGCATTCGTGCCAAATACGTTTTTTGTCCTCTGCCCTGTCCAGCTTCCGTAAAGGAAGAGATTTCATTATATCTTAGAACCTCGAGGCATTAACATCTCGCTCTCGCTCTCTCTCTCTCTCTCTCTCTCTCTCTCTCTCTCTCTCTCTCTCTCTCTCTCTCTCTCTCTCTCTCTCTCTCTCTCTCTCTCTCTCTGTGTTATTGGCTATATATTTTTAATGGTAAAGTGTTTAAGATGACTTTGAAATGATGATAAAATCTCAAAAATTAATATACAATACGTAATAGGATAGTAATTTAAAGTATATTAGAAGTAGGATGTTATTTAAGGTATACATTTGGTATTTGAACTTTCAAGATAGGCAGTTGTAAGTATTTTTAGAGGAGGTTCTAAGTATTCACGGCTTTTAACTGTTCACTGGGGAGGTCTGGTACGCATCCCCTGCAAATACGGGGGTCCACTGTATAATAAGTAAATGGCAGAATATAAGGATTAATAAACCTGGGAGTAACATTAAAATAGATCAATCTCATTATTTGAAAATAGAATTCATCATATGAAGAAGAATAATACAAGAAATTACAAGAAATTTTGACTTGTCTTAGAATTGGTCAAAATTTTGACTTGTCTTAGAATTGGTCAATCTCATTTGACCCATAAATATTTGATCAATAACCCACAAATACCAGTTCCCACATGTACGTATCAACAAAGCATTAGTAATCCTAAACTGAGACATTTGGAGAAATCTGTCTTCTTTTGCCAACTTGCATTTTAGGATTACAGTATATGTATGCACAAGGAGATGGAGATATTTCCTGGGTCCATCAAGTGAGAGGGTCATGATATACCCTGACATAAAATGTAGTGCACTCCTCTTTCTCTTTCTAATTTAACCTAAGTCCATTTTTTCTCCCATAAGAGGTTAGTCCCATCAATGCACCTCACACTGTCCACTGTAGGTATTACTTAAGGTTCTTTTCATTGTCCCTTTGGGCCCTAGCTGCAATCCCTGCCATTCCTTTCACTGTAGCTCCATTTAATTCTCTCCTAACAATTGGTTCATATGCAACTGCGATGTTTTCCTCCTGATATACCTTTAAAGATGTTTCAGTATCAATTTCATTTTAATTTTATAGTCCTCATTCATTTTCATTCACCAATAAGACCAACTTCTTGGGTTACAAAGGAATCCCCATTTCCTTACTATTCATGGGCTAAGGGTGTATATGCACATAATCGCTGACAAAGTGATTTTCTATTTGTCTTCCGTATGCAATACTTATGAAGTTATGTGTCTTGGGAATCCAATACTGTAAATTTTGATTTATTCTAAAAGCTTTGGTTTCATATAGCATTATTGTAAAAATGTGGAAAAGGTAGGGTTAGTTTTACATCTATGGTTAATTGTTGAATTCCTCATGTATCTGATTGTTTGGTGGAAAAAATTGCAAAGCAAAAATGCTTGTGTTATTTATTTATATGTTTTTTTAGGTGTGCTATAACTTTTGCTGAAAGACTGAATATGAAAGGAGGTGATGCCAATGAAAGGTGCTTAAGTATAAAGCCTTATGGCAGTTTTATGTAAAATTTATATTTGGTGCCTCTTTATAATACAAAAATTTATAGCAATTTTGATGTACGTACTTTGCAAAGTTTACTGCCTTTGAGGTTGTTGGTTTTACAACTTTATTGAGGTTGATTTAAATTTCGTGTAATAAATAATATTGTTTGTTTTATGGTTTTTACATGATTGGATTATTAGGCTAAATTCATAGTATCATGACTTTCCTAGATAATCATTAATAGGCACTTTGAAGAGAAAGAAATAGCTTGCTGTTTCATATTAATCTATATCAACTGTTAATGCCTGGTTATCTATATATTTATTTCTTTGGTAAATTTTTCTGGTTTTTTATTTTTAAATATCAGAGTTCAAAGGGCATGCCCCACTGCCCTTGAATGCATGCTGTTTAATGATTGGTGTTTTATTGAACTGGAGCAGACGCTCTTTATTTTTATATATACTATTTTTTTCTTTGTTTTGTGATCTTTCATACTGAGTAGCATAGGATACTCAGAATTTTTGCTTGTTTTGTAAGTACATTTTGTTCTCAGTTTTTGTTTTAAAGACAAAGGATTAATTTGCAGATTTTAAAGTTTATAGCTTTCACAGTTCTTATGGATAGCTTCAACCCAGTTGTGTATAGCTTGTTTTGAACTGATTAGCATAGTGAAAAGTGGATCTCAATTCTATAAGGTGACTATTCATGTAGAGAAAATGAGGGCTTATTGGTATGTAATAGGGCATATGATTCAGGATTTCAGATAGTCAGTATGTATAAGGAAGAGACAAAGAAACACCTATCTGAATTTCATGTAACAGGTGTTGAAACTTTAAATTTAGGGGGAGCTACGTGCATTCTATATGAAGATATCTGGCACAGTGTATGTACAGATTATCGCGATGCAGATGAGCCATGCATACAAAATAGATACTATACAATACAATACAGCTCTCTCTCTCTCTCTCTCTCTCTCTCTCTCTCTCTCTCTCTCTCTCTCTCTCTCTCTCTCTCTCCGATACATTGTATTTATTGACTTTAAATGCAGTACTGTATAGTAATGTAATTATGCTATCCTACCTTGAAGATGACAGTTGAAATGTAATGAGACTCCAGTGGGTTTGTATCATCCGGGGACATTTAGAAGGCATTTGTATTTCTTTTAACCACAATTCTTAGAAGTTCAGCCAGTGTATTCCAACAGTGTTATGAGCGTGACACAGTCACTCAAAAAAAGTTTGCGTAAGGAACTGTTTTTGTGACAGTTATTTCCTATTCTGTAGTATGCATACAGTGCAATTACTTTTCTTTTAATCACAGGTCTTTGAATACCTAAGGACAGGGACAACAATGAACAAAATAACTTAGAAAACTTAATTTAAAGAACTGTTTTTATATGTTTGATTAACAGTAATTTGCAGTAGTGCTAATGCCTATTCTGCAATACAAGAACACTATACAGTAAGTATAAATGCACTTACACTATTTTACCAAACACCTCAGATATCCAGAGCACATGTTTGCCAGATGAGCAAATAGAGTGACAGTTTCACTTCTCAAAAATTACGTACTTTTTAAATTTAACAATGTAAAGCGGTACATTATGTAACGATACTCTACACTATAGTTAGAACTTTTAAATCATGGTTAAAAAATAACGACATTTACAATATAAAAAAAAACATAAAAGTACAAAATA
Organism: Macrobrachium nipponense; assembly: GCF_015104395.2. Lineage (NCBI taxonomy): Eukaryota > Metazoa > Arthropoda > Malacostraca > Decapoda > Palaemonidae > Macrobrachium > Macrobrachium nipponense. Next base: position 112,699,771 of record NC_061100.1, read on the forward strand.
CTGTATTTTTAAAAATTTTGCTTGACTTGACAATGTATCTAGTAAGTAATAAATTGTGGTAATTGAGATCCTTTAAGTTGAGGTGGTAGTGTTTTATAAATTCAGAGTTTGCCAGATTATATGCATCTCAGTAGTATTTACTTACCTTTATATTTCTTTGACTGACTTTTCTCTATTTCTCATCACTTGCACAGTTCATCTTAGGACAATGTAAGATTGTATATCCATATTTTAGAAACATTCTCATTTGTTTTAATTTGTATGTACTGTACTTTTGCTGTCTGCTAAAAGAAATGCATACTAATGCCATTTGGTGCTTTAGAAGAATAACATGGCTTTAGAACGACTAACAGCAATTAATGAATCAATTGGTATTTCTTGAATGGAAAACATGTTGATTTAGTACTGGTTTGAATTGTGTATTGGACATGGGCATGGATTCAGTAGGTTTTGCTAGTATTGCAAAGACTAGTCAGTATATCATGATATTTAAGATGTTATGTACAGTGCTGCCTTTAAGCTGATAACAGAGGAAACATGTACTGATGAGAGACTGATGGACTTTTGTGTTTTTACGATTACTATGTCATCTCTTACAGGGTTTTCTAATTATTATCAAAGATATATTTTAATTTTCTTAGCACATCACCTGTGAATTATAATTTTAAACTTCATTTTGAGGTTTGAAGGAGTTAAATGGCAAACCATTTTAAAATTTGTCCTCAACAGTATTCCGTGTCTTGCAAGTGACACAATGATGAACAGGATATTGAATTTTGTAGAGGCTATACAGTACCTGAGAAGGTAAGCAAAACTAGTAGTGCAATTTGTATGTTTACACATTTTAGAAATTTGATTAACTAGTCAGTTTTGTGTCAAAGTTTTAAACCTCAATTTTAAGGGGTTAAGAAAAGCAACCTATTTTTTATTAGTTTTTTCTTATAATCTATATTTCATTTAATATTAGATACTGACCTAGGCTATACTGTACCAAAAAATTTCAAATTGTATACTTACATAATTATTAGGTTTTCAGATACTTTCTCTTGATGTTTAAAATCATAAAATATTTTTTGGGGTTTTTATGGGCAGTAGCAAGTATGTTAGTCATTTTCACAGAAACAATTTCCAACCAAAGTAAATTTTATATAACACTGAAAACTTGGAACCCAACACTGTTTTGCTAGTTTACACTAAATTAATCCACTAACTTACCAGATTCCTGTGGGGTCAGGAATGCTAATGATAAAAAGCTGTCAAGTTGATAAGATCCTGTAGTATTATAGTCTACATTTGAACATGCAGTATATCCTGCAGCAAATTCTTTCCTTAAATTAAATTGTATTTAACACTTATCATTCAGTTTTAGAGATTGATCTGTAAAGTGCATCACATCAGAGAAGGTAGCCTAGAAAAACATTCGTGATAATGTAGCTGATAAGCAAAAAGATTCACATTTGTATGTTGCCATACATCAAGTGCCCTCCCAGAAGCAGATAATACCTAGTTCATAATGTATCTATTTTCTGTATATTTAGAACCCTTTTGAAAGTTTATTGGCCTATTCAAGTCATATTTTTTCACCTCTTAAATATTTTTATTTCATATTTTGTGTTTTAATTTACTTTCATGAAAATTATGTGCATACCATACTCTATATACAGGTATAGGTCTATTTGCAAGCTTGTACATCTATTATAGATCTATTCTTCATTCCTAGGTTAGCTTACAGACAGCCATACCTTCCAGGGAGGTTGTTTTAAGGCTCATTAAAAGCATATTGATAGGCATTACTTATTTCTGTATTCTGTTATATGTCAGGAAACAAAATGGTGAGGCATATTTAACTTATATTTTAAAAGCCCCCATTATGTATTATTTTTTTATAAATGATAATTTGTTTATTATTATTATCTTTGGGTTTTATCCTCTCTTGTTTGTTACTAATACCACTTAGAGGAAGAGGAAATGCCTATTCAGGATGTAGGATATGTAGTAAAAATTTATGCAGTATTGCATATATTTTGCAAATATCTGAAAACTGTGATGATAAAACAACTGAGTGAAAGATTCAAAATCACAGTCTTGAAGAACATAAATGACTTTTAAACTCTCTTTCAACCACCTAAATCTGAAGCCATGAGTTGAAATTGCTCCTTTATTATTACAAGATAGTTGAGCAAGACCACCAAGTTAAACATCTTTTCTGTTTGGGAAAATTATGGAAGGCAGGATTTTAAGATGTTTGACAGACAGTCAGTTAGAAGGAAACAATAAAAAATGAACCATTGAAAAGTAAAAGGCCAAAATAATCCATCTTGGAGTCAAAGTGGGCTTACAAAGAACTTTAAGTACCCAATAGTGTCCCACACAAAGCATACTATAGGTACATTTCTTAGTCAAAGAATGAAATTTTATTCTGGGTCAAAGGTAAACTTTAGTTCTTTTAATTTTCTATGAATTGAATAATCCGGAGATGCTTTTTGCACAACATGACATTATGGAGCTTCCAGTCTTTCATTCTGAAAATTATCTGTGTGATTAAATATTGTCTGGATTATGTTGCACATGTAGTGCATAATACTGGTGGCTTTCTGTAAATATCAAAGAGTATGCAATGTCTTGAGCCTGATTCTGTAGTAATTGTTGTTCTTGAACAACTACAACTGGTTGGTTACCTAAAGCAGAGACTGGACTTTGTAATCACAAAATCAAATGGCATCTGATATTGTGAAAAGATGATTTAGATCTTATAATCCTACAACTGGAGGAAAGATTTGTCAAATGATAGAATCATATAAGACTAAAATTAGTTATGGAGTATGCACTTTTTAATTGCTGAAAATGTGTTGATTTGTTTTATTTACATGAGTGTAAATTATCCCAGTGAGTAATAGTAACAAGAAAAAATGGTTGAGTGTGAGGACTAGTAGAAGAAAAAGTTTGCCAAATTTGAATTATCGCTAGATTGCTTAATTTAAAGTAGATTATATAATGATTTGCTTTTTTCTTCATTTCCTAAATCTTTTGGTACCAGCATAGTACATGAATTTTAAATGTTTTGCAAGTTGCCAAAAATATCATAAACCCTCTGTGTCATGAGCAGAATGGTTAAGGAAGAGTTTTTCTGCTCTAGAAATGGACACCACAATTTATCACTTCATTCTTGTGGAAATGTCAGATTTTGAGAAATACGTACAATGATGAGTTAGTATGTTTACAATTTCCTTTTTGTACTCTTATAAGCACCAAACATACCACATGTAAATACACAGTAATTGCCGGTGGCCTATTATTTTTTGAGAGATGTCATCGTCATCTCTAAATTTCTTGGCATTCTTTTTCTTTCTTTTTGTAAAAAGGGCTTTGTGATAATTTTGTGTAAGAAGTTATGTCGTTTAAGAGTTTTCTTGTTTTAATAAAGCTGAATATTTGATGTGAATAAATGTATATTTATGTACTTTAATAAGATTTAGAAAGGTTATTTTTTGTGTGATAGGTCCTTATGTTAAATGGCATTTACATAATACGTATAATGAACATTTTAGTACAGTATTAGTACCTGAAATGAAAATATTTGCCAAAACTTAATTATTTATTTCCCCAGTGTGTACAGTGCATAGCTTTGGGTTGTATATTATAGTTTTAATGAAGGTTATTAATGATCAATCTCCTTCATTTGCATTTGACATGAATTTTATTGTAGATGGTTTCTTGATGTGTTGACAGTGCTTCATGGGTATTCTTAGATTTAAACATATTCAAAGCTATAGAAAGTACAAATTTGTTAGACTTTCTATGATAACTGAATCAATTCTTTTTATGTTATATGTACTAGAAATATCATCTTGTTTGTTGTTTACCCAGTAAGTGTGAACCTTCATTTGTATCGTAAGTTACAGTAATTTCAATTTTTTATGAGAATTTTGTGTCATAAGTGTCGGGCACACTGACAATTAATCTAGGCATCTTTTGTGATACGTAGTTATTTATTATATGAATCTATTTATTTGTATGAATATAGATGAAATCAATAAGATTTTTATTATCATGTAAAACTATGTCCTAAGATAAACATTCATTTGATATGGGACTGACCCCCTCATTTTGGGACCACCTTGACGTGGTGAGGGGGCTCTCGAACCGCAGGAATCTCTTCCCAGGTTCGAACCCAAGAGTCCCATATGACATTATATATTTTCGAGTTAACTTATGTGGACTTTTCCATTTTTGCCAAAATTTTTGAAAGTAAATAAATGAGAAAACATATCATGGCTTAACGTGGCGTTAAATCCAAAGCTAAATAGTGAGAACTGTGGTAGATCCATCATCTACCCGACAATGTTCGGACCTGTTTTTCAGGCGGAACTATTCTGTGGAGCTGGACCACGGATTCCAGGGGGGCCCGGTTCTAGGAATAGAACTCTCGGCATTCTATCCAGTTTGCCCATAATGTGATTAGGATGGGGATAATTGTATTAACATAATACTCTTAGTCCTAGCAAGCGGGTTCTGCTTACACTTGGGCCATACTAATCATGTTATGCCATCCCCTTTTTGGGGTAGGGTAGGGATGCAGACATTTGGGAGTCCTTTCTCACTTGTGCCTTTTGCGGAAGATTTAACTTCGCGAAGGGCCAATGATATCTTTTCAAGATTTCTTTTTTTTTCTTTTCTTTTCTTTTTTGTAAAAACTCAAAATTTATGAACATTGAAATAAATGATTTGAGTACCCCTGGGCCCCATGATGGAAAAACTACGGCACAGTTGATGACCATTGGCATGTCACTCCCGAATTTCCTAGGTACTGCCACAAGTTGTGAAAGTACTATAAAAGATACAAAGGAACACCCTGTTCCAAGTAAAGCAGCAGAGCCAGAAAACCAAATAGAGTGCATAAATAAAAAAGAAACAAACAAAAATAAATTGGTAAACTCCAATATCGTAACAATGGAACCATATATGATGAACAATAATTCTGAATTAGAGACAAATAATCCTCCCAGCAATACAGAAAAATATAAAAATCATAATAGACAGGCAACATACATAAAACAAGGACCAAAAAGAAACAAAAATTACCGACTTAATCCCACATTGGTACATTTTTGATGACCTCTTTGGACCAGATAATTGGTCAAGATTTCTAGTCCTCAAAGCTGACAACAAAATCTCAGCAGCGATGCTAGAAAACAAATTACTTAACATATATCCAACACAAGACATGGAATGCAGACACATCAAGGACAATGAATGGCTTATCCAAGTAACCAATAAAAAGCAGTCCACTGCCTTTTTAAGTATAACAGAAATAAATAATATAAAGGTAATAATTACAAGCCACGAAACATTGAATTATGTACAGGGTACAGTCATCCTACCCAATAGCAAGCAGGAGCTTCCTTCAAAACAACTATTGCTAGACTCCCTAAAATTGAGATATAACAATATCCACGGTTTAGAAATATACGCTATTTCAAGTAGGAAAGATAAAAATAAAAATTTCAACATTGCCAAAATAAAATTTACAGGCCAAGACTTGCCATTTAAAATAAAAATTCTTGGAAAAAATAGAGAAGTTCGTCCTTTTGTTCCTAAACCACTACAATGTACACAGTGCTCAAGGTATGGACACACATACAAAAGATGCTGTAATAAGGCTATATGTGCAGTCTGTGCATCAGATGACCATACCACTAATTGGAACTGTAATCAATCAAAATGTATTAATTGTGGACTAGCCCATCACGCAAAATCTAAGGAGTGTTCATTTTACCAATATAACACAGAGCTTCAGTTGTTAATAAATAGGACAGGAATGTCAGTCATGGAAGCCAGACTTGAGCTAAAAGTAAGAGGCGTTAATCATCCATCCAAAACCCCCACCTTTTCAAATGTGACTAAATATCAAGACATCAAACAGCACAATAACAAACAAGATAATATAAACATAGAAACTAAATTTCATACCAATAATACTGAAACCCAAAATAAAAGTGATATTACAACAACCAATACCACCACTAACATAGATGATTCAGTTATCCATGGAAAAGAACTTCCAATAGAAGAATAATTAAATAATGATGATAATCGAACTGGCAAAAAGAAAAGAATTCTAGAAAGAACCCCACCTAAGGGAAAAAAAGTAAATATTGAAAATTACAATCAATCCAGAGAAACTCCAACTCTACCAGGAGAACATTTTAAAAAAGATATTAAACTAACCTCATCACAAGTGGAAATACACAATTACCCTCAATCTCAATCAAACAGCCTATATCTGGACAGTAAATATCACACTTTACAATTTCCATCAAATATTACTAATGAAAATCATACCATTAAACCAAACCAAAATATAACTATCACCCCCCAACCATCCGCAAGACCCAAATATCCCATTAACAACAACAAAACAAATAACCCCTCAAACCAACAGTCATCACTACAGAAAAGGAACAATAGAATTACAAAACCAGAAATTTCTAAAGCTAGACCAAAAACTTCTGAACCAATAATTAACATTACCAAACATGCTTCATCTTGTGGTTGTAATGAATGCTTTGTAAGTACATATAACCAACTAACTACCAAGACAGAGGACACAGTACGAAATTGTATAGACAATTTTACCAAATTAAGGAGGTGCCCTTTAACACACCAACATGAGAAAGAATTATGTTCTGAATCCTTAAAATACAAAAAGGAAATTATAAAATCAAAAATAGACTTATTAATATTCAACTATGAAAAACAAACAACTGCAGAATCTAATAACCAACATACAAATGCAATGATTAAAAAACCACAAATAAATTCAAATGCATATAAACTACGAGATAAAGCAAAATCAGCAATCAATTTACAGAATTTAACAACAATTCCTCCCAATAATGGAATATAAAATCATTCAATGGAATATAAATGGTCTCATAACCCGACTACGTCTGGGTGAATTACAAAGAATCATACGAGACCACAACCCAATGTGCATATGTCTACAACATAAAGGAAGTAACCCTACAAATATCCAACACTATAAAATTGCCTGTTATTCACCAACTGACGGTGGAAAATTAGGCACAGCCATATACGTTCATAATAGCATTACATATGAACCTGTTGACATACCATCTATGTCATATCAAATAACATCAATTAAACTTTATATGCCTGATAAAAGTAAAATCACTATTTGTAATTTATATAACCAACCAAATTTCAATGCAAATTTCAGTGATTTTTCTGAACTTATTAGCAAAAGTATACAGGAACCCGTACTTATAGTAGGAGATTTTAATGCACATAATCCATTATGAGATTTTAATGCACATAATCCATTATGGGATATTAATAACCCCACCGACACATCCGGAATCAACGTAGAGAATACTATAATGAAACACAACCTGTATTGTCTCAATGAAAGTGAAGTTCCAACATATTTTTCAAATACACACCTAACCTTTTCTTCAATTAACATTTCATTATGTTCAAATGATGTAGCCGAGAAATTTGAATGGAACGTCCTAGACGAGTCATACACAAGTGACCATTTCCCAATCATTCTGAACTACTTAAGTAATGTCAAAATATTGCCACCTACAAGATATAATATCCAAAAAGCTAACTGGGATAAATATTTCCTATACACACGAAACATACCACCATTCCCACATAATGAAGATCACAATACTACATGTGAATCCTTCTCAAACTTCATAATAAATGCTGCAGATAAAAGTATTCCAAAAACCAAATCACATTCCACAAAATCCCCTGTCCCATGTTGGAATCCAACCTTAACAACATAAAGTACAATGAAACATATATTGAGTCGCAATCTATACAGACTCAAAACTCGCCTTAAATCACTCAACAAAATACCCTATAGTATAAACATATTAAACAAAATAGTTATAACAAACATAACAATTAACCTCATTAAACCACTATATAACAAATATACATCCAAATTTAGAAAAACGGTAATAGCTGAAAAAATCGCATCATGGAAGGAATATGTCTCAAACATATCTTCAAACACATCCACAAGGGATGTCTGGCAAAAGATAAGGAAAATCAATGGAAAACATATAAGACCTCCAAGAAGTGCAATACATTTAAATGGAAAAATATACCATGATACTTATGAAATATCAAACATAATTGGGAAACATTTTGAAAACATCAGTGCTTACTCCAGCCTAGATACACATTTTCAAAATATCAGAAAACAAAAAGAAAATAAAATACTCAATTTTGAAACTCTTGAAGACCTGGAATATAACTATATTTTTAACATGGATGAACTAGATAATGCCATCAACTCTTGTCATCCCTCTGCACCAGGATATGATAAAATATCATTTGAAATTATAGAAAAATTATCTCTTATAGCTAAATCATATTTATTAAAATTTTATAATAGTATCTGGCTAAAACGTGTCTTTCCTGATAAATGGAAACATGCCATAATTATTCCAATAAACAAACGAGGAAAGGATGCAAGTAATCCATCCAATTATTGACCGATATCTCTAACAAGTTGCCTATGCAAAATCTTAGAAAAAATGGTTAATGCACGATTAACGTATGTAATAACCAAAGAATCCATATTAACACCAACACAATCTGGTTCAATAGCTAGCAGATCAACCCTAGATCCCTTAACACATTTAGAAGATCATATAAAAAAAGGCTTTGAACAAAAGAAATTAACAGTAGCTATATTTTTTGATATAGAAAAAGCTTACGATACAACATGGAAACATAACATCATGCAAAAACTCCACTCCAAGGGACTAAGAGGCCACTTATTAATATTTATTAAGAACTTCTTAACAAACAGAACTTTTCAAGTAAGAGTAGAAAATTCCTACTCAGTAACCTACAAACTGGAAGAAGGAATCCCTCAAGGTAGTGTCTTGAGCTGTACATTGTTTGCTTTAGCAATCAATGACATTACTATAAAATTACTAAGTGGTGTAAAAAAAGAGTTTATATGTTGATGACTTTGTCATTTACTATACGAGTAGTAATTTGAGACATGCTCAGAGAGTTCTCAGTACTGCCATTTCAAATATATGTAGTTGGACAAATTCAGTTGGATTTAAATTTTCAACTGATAAAACAAAAGCAATCGTCTTCTACAAAGACAAAAGATGGATGAAGAACCAAACAATCAAACTGCATCTTTATAGCACTGAAATACAATTTTGTACAAAAATCAAGTATCTAGGAGTAATATTTGATCAACATTTAAATTGGAAAGAGCACATCAAATACATTAAAGCCAAGGGCATCAAAGCTCTTGCCATATTAAAAAAGTTATCACACACTAATTGGGGATCAAAGCGAGACATTTTATTAATGATATATAAGGCAACAGTCTTATCCATAATAGATTACTGCTGTCCAATATATTCATCCGCCTCAGAATCTAGGTACATTAAAATCTCTCGATGCTGTGCACCATGAAGGCGTGCGATTGTGCACAGGAGCATTCCGATCGTCCCCAACAAACTCACTTTTGGTGGAGGCAGGTGTTTTGCCCTTAAAACATCACCGTAATTTAATAACAATACAAAGAGGTCTTTCAATGCAAGCGGGATCGTCTCCTGCAGCTGACTGCTTCCAAAACTGTAATCCAGTAACAGCAGTTAATAGTACTAGCTCTTTCCCAAAGAGAGCTAGATACATAATGAACATACATAATACGGATCCAATTTTTCACCAACCAATGGAATTTCCACCACCATGGATTTTAAATCGAGTAAAGATATGTACCTCCCTGTCTTACCTACTCAAAAAGCAAATGACAAGTACGGAAATGTACCGCCACCATGCTTTGTAGCACATTAGAAGAAAAGGCGACAAATTTATGGTATATACAGACGGCTCCAAAAATAATGTTGGAGTAGGAGCATCTGCATATTCGAAAAATATGTTAATTAAAAAAAGCCTACCTTCAATATCATCAGTATTTACTGCTGAAGTCACAGCCATACAGATGGCTCTAGATATGATATCTGAGGCAAAAGCAAGTGTCTCTGTTATTTTCAGTGACTCACGTAGCGCTATAGATGCAATAAGACAGTATAAACCAGGAAACCAAATAGTACAGGAAATTCAAATAAAAATTCATCAACGCCTCCAATCAGGAATATCAATGGAAATATGTTGGATCCCAGCACACGTGGGAATAAAAGGAAATGAATATGCAGACTCTGCTGCCAAATTAGCCTGCACTATCCCTCCAACAATTTCACATTCACCAGTGTCAGACTGGGTAAAATCTGTTAAAACATTGATTTACCAGGATTGGAAAGGAGAATGGGCCTCGGTGCCAACAACAAATAAACTTAAAAACATAAAAACTGAAGTATATGCATGGAGGACATCCTCACAGGAGGAAAGATCAAAAGAGGTGATCCTAGCAAGGCTCCGTATAGGACACACAAGATTCTCACATGGTCACTTGATGTCAACACCACGTGCTGACCCAGTGAAATGTAACAGATGTCAAACACCCATGACAGTACAGCATTTGCTTGTTGAGTGCCCAAATTGGACCCAGCAAAGATCTATTTATCTGCGGAGTTCGGAAATGAAAAGTATTCTTGCTGAAAGCAGGGATTTTTCAATTAATAAAATCATAAATTTTTGAAATAAGACGGGTTTCTCAAATAAAGTTTTTTTTTTTTTTTCTCCTCAGGATTGATCCCTGAGAACCAGCCCGAGAAGTCTACTTGAGACTCAGGGGTCTGGAAAAACTAACCCCTATTAATAATAATAATAATGATATGGGACTGAGAATGATGTTTTAGCTCTCAGAAAGCAACATTTAACTCATGCCAGTAATATTGTTAAAATAGGCCTGAAAATTAGTATTAAAAGATGAAAAGCAAAATTTACAGAAGGGTGAAGTTAAAGAAGTTGGAAAACCACAGGGGAAGAGATCAAATGACGTTGATAAACAAAAAAGAGGGAGCCATGCATTTGGGAACTGAAACAAACCAGAAAAAAACAGTTTATACCTTCTACACAGTACAAAATAAAAAAAAAGGAGCTCTATATAGGTGGTATCCCCTTAAGAGAACAGCATTTGCTAATGAGTAGGAAATTTGGGAAATTATAGTGATTAGAAAGGAAACTGTTTCCCTTTTCCGTTAATTGGCAGTGACAAAAATAGATTACTTACATCTTTGGTAGAACAGCAACTTCATTTTATTGTTTGTGTCACTTTAGCACTATGCCTATGACAGCACACTGGTGAGTAATTCCCTGAGAGGTTTTACTAAGCACTTTTTCAATGAATGCTGTATTACTAATAATGTTTGGTTAGTTGATCTCGTGCTGCTAAGAGAAAAACGGCAGAGTAAAGAAAAGGTAGAAATTAAGAAACTGTATACATACCTATTTTAATCACCTCTTGAGGTCAGTTAGGCAAGGGCAAGTAGGTATGGCATTTTTGCTTTGAAAAATAAAAATAATATTGAGTTATTAATTGGAAAAATTTATACATTTAGTTTATTATATGCTTCCTTTTTCTAAATAGTTTACGTTATTTTATATTAACAGCTGTAAAATTTGTTTGCAGCAGAGAGTGGTCACTTAAAACTGGAGGCTATTTTGAAGAGGGGTGACTTCAAAATACAGATATTTATAGATAAATACTGTACACTGGAAAGATTGTTTTAGATAAGGGGCTCCCAGGCTTTTCTTAGCACAATCCCATTCAGCGCTTTCAACTGTTCAGTGTGTCCCCAATCAGAATCTAGTTAATAATATATATATATATATATATATATATATATATATATATATATATATATATATATATATATATATATATATATATATATATATATATATATATATATATATATATATATATATATCTCAGGCAGTCCCCAGCTTAAGACGGTTTTGGCTTACGATGTTCCAAGGTTACAACACAATTCAATTATATTCATCAGAAATTATTTTCAGGTTTCTGATGTATGTTCCAGGGTTACGACGCCAATCTGACAAGAAATATGACTCCAAAAAGGCAAAATAATAAGTATTTGAAGTTTTTTTTAATACATTAAAAATACAGTTTTCATAGTTTTTTAATACAGTGGTACCTCGTTTGTCGAACATTTCTTATGTCGAACTTTCTGTTTTTCGAACAAAATTTTAGAGAAAATTTTGTATCGTTTGTCGAACAAATGCTCATACTTCAAACTGACTGATTATCTATCTAGTTTATACTTTTATTTGACGGCCTACTGAGTCTTACAAGTTAAACTGTATTACTTTTTTCATTTACAATATATAGTTTAATGATAACAATATTCGACAAAATAAATAAAAGTATAAAGCATTTAATATAAAATTTAGTTATCAATATAACATTTAGCATAAAAGATGTATAAAATCGTTCATAACCGTTGTGACGTCACGCCTAGCTGACTTGAGACTGAACAATTGAGCGATGATATGTTGAGGAGAGAAGAAGAGAGAGTTAAAATATTACTGTATGTATGTAAAAGCAATAACAATTCACTTAAGGGAGTTTCCCAATAAATTTAATGTAAAATATGAAAACAATCAAATGCAATACGTAGGCTACAAAAAAAAAAAAAAAAGTTAATTGAGCCAGTGTTCGGTGCGTAGAGTGAGACGATCTAGTTGAACAATATTAACGAAATAATAAAAGAAAGAGCAAAGCTTTTCACAATAAAATTTAGCACAAATGATCAACAAAATCATTCATCATTGCGGTGATACACAACTAACTTGAGGTAGCGGGAGGGAGTGTTTATATTTTTGAGGAATACAAATGAATGAATGATTTTTAAGTTATCGTGTGTCATGGTATTGTTGAGGAGAGAAGAGACAGGAAAATCTTTACTATGCTATTTACATTTACGTAAAAGCAGTACCAATTCACATGAAAATTAAAATGTTATTTCACATAAATTTAACATAATGATAAAACATGAAAACAAATGTAATAAAAAAAAAAAAAGGCTTGCTCAAGTCACTGTTCCAGTGCGCTGAGTGAGAGAGAGAAGGAAGGCTCTGCTTCCCACTGACTTATCAATTGATCTGGGATGTTTATTCGCCCATTTCTTTCACTTACACTCAATCTGCCCAAATCACTTTTCTTTTTGTTATGGTAAAATACCAGTCGTGTGGCAATTGCTTTTTACGATTCTTTACTATTGTAAAAGTAACTCAGCACTGTAATAAACAAACTGGCTCAGCTTTCAGCTTCTGCATGCCTTTGATTGTTTGTTGAAATGGCTTCCTTGTGAAAAGTTATTTTATCTCTCGTTCTTTTTCTTGCATTCTTGACTTATTCCTTATTTGTTTGCAAAATCCTCATGCTAGTTTTAAAATTCTGCCGTTTCCCAACAGTAAGTTGATGTATTGTGGCATAATTAATCTCTTTTGTGCACTTAAGATCCAAGTGTAAACACGCTGATTACTCTCTCTCTCTCTCTCTCTCTCTCTCTCTCTCTCTCTCTCTCTCTCTCTGACACACGCACTATCGATTCTTTTGAGTATCTTTGTACCTAATATGTGAATAAAATTGATTTTGTTATCGACCTTTGCATACTGCAACCAATTTGGAACGCTCAAAGAGTTCCCATTTCTCCTTCCTCCATCCCCCAGCCAGCTGGCTCCATTTTTACCAAACAGTTCATAAATTGTATGCAGAAAAAATAAAATTTTAAAATTTTACTTCATATAACGTACTGTTTCATTACTTTACACTTAATTTAACTTTTGAGCACGTTGATAATTGAAAAAAATGTGAAAAGGGGGACTTTTGGGGTTGGCTGGAACATATTATCCTGATTCCCTTTACTTATGGGGATATTTGTTTCATATTTTGAACAAATCATACTTTGAACAGCCTTCTTGATTGGATTAAGTTCGAAGTATGAGGTACTACTTTGCACCCAAAGCATTAAAAGTAAGGTTTTCTTATGATTTTCCACGATGTTCTGGCTTACGGCAATTTTCGGCTTAAAGCGAGTCTCGAGAACCGAACCCCTGTTGTAAACCAGGGACTGCTTGTATATATGTATATGTGTATATATATATATATATACTATATTATTATATATATCTATATATAATAATATATATAATATATTTATCTATTATATAATATATATATATTATATATATTTATATATATTATATATAGAATATATATATATAATATATATATATATATATATATATATATTTATATATTTATATGATATATATATTATATAATATATATATATTATATATATATATATATATATTATATATATTATATAAATATATATATATATATATATAATATATTATATAATATATATATATTTATTCAGTTTCCACCTCGATCACTCCCAGGAAATACAATTAACACTGAAAATTTTGGCTTTGACTGGAGGACGAGGGGTCAGAACAAAGAAAAAAAAACTAAACTACTCAGGCATAAGGCCAATATTACTGAGGAGGGAGGAATTTACATAAAAGCTGGACTCTAGTTTTAAAAGCACTGTACAGTGGTACCTCGAGATACGAAATTAATCCGTTCCGAGGCAGCCTTCTTATCATGAGCTTTTCGTATATATCTTGGACCGCACTTTACATGTAAAATGGCTAATCCGTTCCAAGCCCTCCAAAAACACCCCAGTAAATTTCATAATAAAGCTAAATTGACCTATAAACAATGAAATACTACAACAATTGGGACCATTCAATACCTAACTTAATAGCGTACTGCTAATTACCTGTAAATAAAGTGTATTAGTGTACATGGTATAAGAGAAATACTGTACATATGTAGTAAAATGTGGAAGCTTACCTTTCGAGTGAGGCTATCCCCGAAAGTGGCGACAGAGGAGGAGGACAAACAGCAGATACGTACGTACGTACGTACACTTAACTTTACGAAACATAAAAAAATGTAAGGAAAACATACATAAACTAAAATTTACGAAACACATTAACAAAACTGTAGCACTAAACTTTACAAAAAACTAAAATTAAAAGAAAAAAAATTTCTTTTTGATTTTTTAATTTTTTTGTTTTTGTTTACTTTTTTATACTGCGTAGGTTTTTTTTTTTTTTTTTTTTTTTTTTTTCAAAATTTCAACTTCATCACCACTTCCAACTTTCTGTTTTTTAGTATCACTTCGTTCTTCCTTTTTGCTTACTCCTGCTAATACTAAAGGGCTCTTTAAAAAATAAGTATCCAAGGAAGATTGCTTCTACCTACTTTTCACAATGTTCCTGAAATGACTCAGGCAAACGTCATTGATCTGCACAAGCATACGACCTGTGTGAGCCTTTTCGGGGTGTCTTTTTTTCTACAAATGATTGCACTTTATGAAAAGTGGCTAGAATATCCATAATTTCTGCCGTTGTCATAGGGTTGTCCTCCTCCTCCTCGCCGCTGCTAGAGAACTCCTCTTGAACGACGTTATGTTGCATGGCTTCCAACTCCTTCAGGTCATCCGTCGTAAGCTCCTCTTGGTGCTCCTCGAGAATGTCGTTGATGTCGTCCTCGTCGACGACCAGCCCCATGGACTTGCCGAGTGCAACGATCTCGTCAAGATCTGGGTTGCAAAACAGTTTCAGGACCGTCAACTGTTTCTGATCTTGCAGCACCAGCTTCGCCCGCGTCGAATCCCTCGAAGTCTCGGGCATCAGGCCAGAGTTTCCTCCACAAGGAATTAAAAGTTTGCCTCGAAGCTTCCTGCCAAGCTTTGTCGATGAGACGGATGCATATGACGATGTCAAAATGCTCCTTCCAAAATTGACGCAAGGTGAGGTTTGTGGTATCGGTGATGTCGAAACATCTCTTGAAAAGATGTTTCGTATACAGCTTCTTAAAGTTCGATATCACTTGCTGGTCCATGGGCTGGAGGAGAGGGGTGGTGTTAGGCAGAAGATAAAGAACCTCGATGAAGGAATACTCCGCTAGGATATCTCCCTCGAGGCCAGGAGGGTGGGGAGGGGCATTGTCCAACACCAGCAGACATTTCAGAGGGAGGCGCTTCTCTTCCAAGAATTTCTTCACTGTCGGGCCGAAACACAGATTTACCCACTCGGCGAACAAAAGCCTCGTTACCCAGGCTTTTGCATTAGCCCTCCACATCACTGGAAGCTTCTCCTTAAGCACTTTGCGGGCCTTGAAGGCTCGAGGAGTCTCGGAATGATAGACCAGTAGGGGCTTCACCTTGCAATCCCCACTGTCGTTTGAACAAAGTGCGAGCGTAAGCCTGTCTTTCATAGGCTTATTCCCTGGTAGCTTCTTCTCTTCCTCCATGATGTACATCCGACGAGGCATTTTTTTCCAAAAAAGGCCAGTCTGATCACAGTTGAAGACTTGCTGAGAACTTTACCTTCCATGGTCATCATCTCGTTGAACGTCTTTTTAAAGGCTTCGGCCGCTTTCGTGTCCGAGCTGGCAGCCTCCCCATGCCGCACCACCGAATGGATACCAGTCCATTTACGGAATTTCTCGAACCACCCATGCGAAGCCTTGAACTCTGGGGTTGGCGTTGATGTCCCTTCTCCTCCGTCGTCTTCGGCCTGGGCAATCAAATCGCTGAAAATAGCGCTGGCCTTGTGGGAGATTGCCGTCTCCGTTATCGTACCGCCAGCGATTTCTTTGTCTTTTATCCAGACAAGAAGCAGCCGTTCCATCTCGTTGTGCACGTGGGTCCTCTTGCTGGACAAAATAGTGACACCCTTGGAAGGTGTAGCTGCTTTGATGACATCCTTCTGCTTAAGGATGGTGCCTATTGTCGACGGATTTCGGCCGTATTCCTTGGCGATCACACTCAATTGCATACCAGCTTCATACTTCTTGATAATCTCCATCTTTGTCTCCAAAGAGATCATTCTCTTCTTTCCATGAATTTCAACTTTCTTGGGACCCATGACTACATATATACTGTACGTAATTTACATATAAGTAGAGTAAAGTTCTCACACAACACGATAAAGTACGTATACGGCAACGAAATCACTAACGAATTTACGTTAATAAACGAAATCGTTAGAATGAACGAATACCACGTGCATACGATAACGATGGTGGTACTGAGTGGCCGAGGCACGCTGCTATGTAGTAAGATGCATGATGGGAAGGATGCTGACCAATAGGAGAGAAGGATCTCATGGCGGTGACTAGCATCAGGAACCAATGGGAGAGCAGGAGGATGGTGGCGAGTCTACTCAGTTGGTGGCGCGCGAGCTTCAAAATTGTTATCGGTGATCTGGGCGAATCTCGGACTTTCCAGCAACAACCTTTCGTATCTTGAAAAATTTTTGTGTGTAGAGCCGTAAAAATTTTCGTGTTAGCTTTCGTATCTCGAGTTTTTCGTAAGTTGAGCTTTTCGTATCTTGAGGTACCACTGTATTTACATGAATTTACAAAGGTCCAGGAACAAAAAGGGGGACCGCGTTTTGATCCAACAGAACACATGGCTGGAGCAATTCGGTCACGGCGTTTAGAGATTTGCACAACGGATTAAGATTGCAAGCTTCAAGGATTTCCAATTTCTACCACAGCCAGGCACAGCGTTTGTCTGCAAATAGAGGACACGGGCATGAGGCAGGGGGGGTACACGAGGGCGAATGTTACTCACTACTTTCTTTCAATCGAAAAGGCTACTCATGGGGGGAATGAAATGACTGGGAAATTTACACAAAGAAAACTATTTCATGGCTTTAATTCACAAGGGGGATGTTACTAGTATCACAGGGGAGTAAATACAGAATTGAGCCCAGATGGGGGGGGATGAGAACTACGCAAGTCGCCTTGGAAAAGGAAATAAAATACAGACAAAGGTAAAAACAATTCCCTGGCTGAAATGGAACTTCCCCTTACAGTACCTGGATAATGAGGGCTGGTTGTCTTCTCCTCGATGTCTCCCGGCACTATGATGGACCTTAAAAATATACTTGGGGCTTCCCAGAGCATGGGAACGCAGGCCAGGTGGGGGGGGGGGGGGGGGGGGGAGCAGCGTTGGGCGGGCGTCTGGTCAGGTGCAAAGGATCTGACCTCTCCTAGGTCTCATGTTTCTGAGAGTGGGCTGCTGGGTTCCAGGCCTTTTGAAGTGTTGGCTCTGCAGGGTGTAATTCTAAGAGCCAATGGGAGAAGAGATAGCTTTTCCAAGAGATTGGATTCTTCCAAAGTGAAAGGGGCAACTTGTATGCAGACATAGATGCATTAAACTTGGGTAAAAGACTTTATTTTTCCTTGGTTCTGGCTTAAAATCTTGAACACCTCCCCATTCTAGAGGACATTTAAACCCTGGACGGGTTGGAATGGACAAGACTAAGCTAGAAACAAGGACCAATTGCAATATAGGTTACTGAGCCTTCCATTCTCCCTTGAGTGGGCTTATAATATAAGTAATATTTAAACTCTGCCGATGATAATATTCATGAAGTCTTACTCGACAGGCAGAGAATTAGGCAAAATGAAGTGTGACTTGACTAAAGATTAACTTGCTATATTCCAATAAAGAATACTCTTAAAATATAACGTCACACTGAGAATAACAATGAATAGCAAATAATTGGTTATATATGGACTTAACCTACAGGTAAATTACATCCTATATAATACTACTATCTCGGTTGTTCAAGGCAACACATACTATCTGTTTACCCTTAGGGAGCGATATGAAGCGTTCAGGTGTGTTAATGTCTCTACGATTTTGTTAAGTACTTGGTCTCGTAACAAGATGACGCCTAACAGTATTAATTACATCAGCGCTAACATTAGTGCACTAACAAGGGGAAAATTAATGGAGTAATTCTTCGTAGGGATTAAATAAGATGACACAAAAAAAAATTTAATTTTATCAAAGACAATGGCAATCTCACAAAATATAAAGACTAGGGAATAACACTAAATCAAAAAGCTAATCAACTGATGTATAAACGAGCCAAGCTTCGAAATTATCTCTAAGCTATAGCAACGTTTGCTGACTAAAATTTTCCCAAGTTAAATGGAATTCTAAATGCCTAGAATAGGGCACAGTGCCAATTGTGGCACTGTTAAGACAGTAGTTCCTAAAGAAATATGAATTTATACAAGACCAGAGTAGCTGGCAGGTTGGCTCGGCCTAAGCAGAGTGTACAATATACAATAAATGCCTCAAGGCAGTAAATAAGAGGAAAGGAAACCAAGGAAGATAAGATACAGACCGTACAAAAAGGAAAGTTACCAAAGGGTCAGAAAGAAGTAGAAGTAGCAGAGTCTGGCACTCTCTTCTGGATGGAGAGGGTCAGAATTCTCTATAAGAGGGTGGCACTGTGCCAGGCACACGTGCAGAGAGGCTATTGGCTCTCATAAGGTTTTGGAAAACCTCTACGCCCTTGTCCCTTCTTTCTTTGACCTCTCCGAGGTCGGTTTGACGATGCCATGGGGGTGCCTTGGAGGATCCAAGCCCTTTGGATATTCCGAAGGGGCATCTGCTCCACCTGCTGCGACAACTGGGGCCTTGTCACTCGTCCCCGTGCCTAATGCTGCGTGGCTCGGTTCCCTGAGTTCCTCGGCCAAATAGGATTCGGCAGAGTCATTACTCCAGGACCGGTTAGCTGCTGACGGAGGGGGATTGGTTGAGGTAATGGTATTCGGGATGGGCTTACCCATGGGGAGGACCAACTCAGGCCGCACCATTGGGGGAGTGTCCACTATGGTCATGGGTGTCCTGGAGGATTCCTATTGGAAATGGCTCTTCCTTGACTGCCAGCATGGTGTCCTGGAGGATTCCTATTGGAAATGGCTCTTCCTTGACTGCCAAGCCAGCAGAGAGAGAGTGACCGGGACTTAGAGCCCCAGGAGGAAGACTCGAGTCTGTCCTTGGCACTGGCACTAAGGCCGTTCCTGACTTAGTGGAAGGATTCGAACGTGGCTCAACATCCATGAGAGATGGAGCCTGGCACTGCCTGGCACCTTCAAGTGGCACTGGCTGTGCAGAGGTAGTCCTTGGAGGCCCGTGGAACGAGTCTGGAGCTACGTGAGGACAGGGGCCCTGATACGGTATAAAGTTAGGAGGAGACTTAAAATCTTGTCCTAGCAGGACATCATAACCTCCTGGTATATAGGTTGCTACTGCCATGGTACATATCTTAGAACGGTGAGGTCGTGTGACTCTCTTACCTTACCTTACCTTACAGACCTTACATCTTGTTCGGGTTGCCCCAGGTCCCTCAGTATGAGGCACCTCTAATGTCTACCAGAGAGTTGCTATTACATCTTCCGGTATATTCTGCATCTTCCAATCTTGGATGGTCTGGGATGCAGTTTAGATATTTGCCGAGAAAAAGAGGTGAATAACCAATTACCGTAGAAAAAGAGGTGAATAACCAATTACCTTTCTTAGACGTTCTTGTCACTAGGGATAATGGCTCTTTTAATACATCTGTTTTTAGAAAGAAGACTTTTACTGGTCTAGGATCCAATTACTATAGTTCTTGTTTTTATGATTTTAAACTGTTACTCTATTTTTACTCTCCTCCACAGGGCGTTTTATATTAGATCGAACTGGCAATCCTTCCACCGAGAAATTAGTTTCCTTTCTGGATATTTTACGAATAATTGCTTCCCACAGACCTTGTTTTATAAAAAAAAAAAAAAAAAAAGCTCCGTTTGATTCTTAACAAACAATTCGCTAATGTCGCCAAACCCTGTACAGTACCAAAATTAGCTTTTTATGCCAAATTTCCGTTTTTACATGATGACTCCTTTCGGAAAAAGTTTGCACAAATTGTTCATAAACATTATGGTGCCATTAATCTATGTCTATGTCTATGTCTGACGGTTTATCAAGTATCCCTGCTTTCGCTATTAAGCGTTCAGACGGGATTTCCAAATCACTTATATTATAGTTAAAAATTTAAAAGTCTATGTAATGTAAAGAGGGTTAATTGCATTTGTCTCAGTATTATAGCTGAGTGAAAATAAATGGGTTTTCAATAGCTTTTTGAACTGAAGGATATTTTCAGCACACTTAACTGATACCGGCAGTTGATTATACAATCTAGGAGCGCAGTGCTTAAAAGTTCTCGTACCAAGAGTGGTCGTTGCACGAGGCTCATCAAGTCTGAAATCATCACGGGAAAGGCGTGTATGAACACCAGGCCCTACTACGTATCTTTTCAGGCAACCTTTAAGACACAATAGCTCTCCCGTGTTAATAGCTTGATATGTTAAGACGCAAAGTTTAAAAATAATCCTTGCTTTGACTGGTAACCAGTGTTATTTAATTAAGGTTGGAGTAATATGTTCTCGCGGGGATATACCAACAATTAGTCTAGCAGCTCTATTCAAAATCATTTGAAGTTTCTTAAGACGATAATTAGGTAAATTGTAATACAACAAGTTACAATAGTCTACTCTACTAACTACCAAACTATTAATTAGCAGCTTAGTGGCATCTTCGTTAAGATATTTTCTAATGGATGCGATATTCCTCAGATGATAATTTGCGGTCCTAACCACATTGTTAATATGTTCATCAAATGTCAAAGAACCATCAACTACTACCCCGAGATCTCTGACTTTATCAGTTAACAAAATATTTTCCTTATTGATGGAGATGCTGTTAACGTTATCAAACCTTCTTAAGTTATATTTAGTGCCAATTAGAAGACATTCAGTTTTATTTTCATTTAGTTTCAGCTTTTCTTTGCATCCATTTCGAAACATCTGCCATAAGTCTATCAATAACAGCTTGATCTTCAATAATGTCATCCACTATTAAATAGAACTGGGTGTCATCAGCAAAAAATTTACATTGAACGCCACGTAATTTAAATATCTAAGACAACTCGATTGTATAAATACTAAAAAGAACCGGGCCAAGTACGCTTCCTTGTGGAACACCCGTGGTGAACTTTCTACTTTCAGAATATCTATCTTTAACCTTCACCTTGAAAGATCTATTCGATAAATAGTTATTAAACCATTTAAGAGCATCCCCATCGATCCCAATAGCAGTTATATCCTCTATTAACACTTCATGAACCACTGTATCAAAAGCAGCGCTAAGATCTAGGAGAATAAGCAAGCTACATTTACCGTCATCAGAGAAACCTAACAAATCATTAATTACGGCACAAAGAGCTGTTTCAGTAGAATGGAATTTCCGATAAGCCGACTGATCTTCAGGAATAGCTCCAATTACTTTCAAGTGCTGACTGAGTTGGTCTAAAACCTTCGATCATTTTTGACAAAAAAGACAAGTTAGAAATTGGTCTGTAAGATTTCAATTCTTGATGATCAAGGGATCCTTTAAGAGATGGTTTAATGATAGCAACTTTTTCAGAGGACGGGACTAAGCTCTTAGTAATACTCAAGTTGACTATTCGAAGCTGCAATTGCAATAACCTATCTATGTTCGGGGCGTCGATGACCTCATTTATTGGAAAAGGATCGTTACTGCAATAAGAGCGGCCAGAACTAATGAACATAGTTTTGTAGGCATCGAATGAAATTGGCCTAAACTGCAAAAACTTTGAGAAAGGAAAATCAGGAAAGTAAGGATAGGGGCAAGAAACATCAGTTGTGAAGTTACAAAGTAAACAGGCAACCTTTGACTCAAAGAATTCAGCAAATTCATTTGCCAATTCAAGCTCAGACCTCCCGTCTGGTAAAACATGCCTCTTAATTTTCCCTAAAAGTTCATCGAACACAGAATACAGCCTTCTGATATTGGACCCAACCTCAGTTACTTTTTCATTATAATATGTCTTCTTTACATCTCTTAATAATCTATTTACCTCATTCCTAGCTTCCACATATAACATTCGATTTCTCTTTGTTTTATGCTTATGCCAACGTGACTCTGCCAACCTCCGTTTTTTCCTGGCTTCCCTAATTGCAGCATTGAACCATGGGGAGCTGTCTTTTATGACAATATCTTTCTCTACCACAGGGCACATTTTATCATATTCTTTGGAAAATACAGAAAAATACAAAGCAACAAGACAGACCACACATTCACCTACAGAAATATTTCTGCTACTATTTAAGTCAGTACATCCACAGGGTTCATTATATTTTTCTTCAATAACAGTAACGCCCACATCTATTAGTACAGTAGAGTCTAATAACCGTTTGTTCCTAAATGTTATTTTAGTCCTAAGTTTACTTGGTAATAAGACTGAAATATCAAACATAATAAGCTTGTGGTAAAAAGAGATAGAAAAATCTGGCTCCACTATCAAATTCATAAAGTAATTATCACCCATAAAACAAAACACAGCATCTAAAATATAATCTGACCTAGAGGTAAATACATTCACCTTATTAACAAAATTCATATTGTTCATTATATCAATAAACTTCTTTACATTTGTATCTCTATAATCCTCTAACCACATATTAAAATCTCCACATATATATACATTACATTTTTCATTTTCAAAACAATCCAAGAATACAGAAAAGTCTTCTAAAAACGTAGCCTTACTTAGCTGAGGAGGACGATATACTACTAAAAATAAAAACTGTACTTTATAGGCCTTAAACTCCAAGGCTAAATACTCAAAACTCACAAATGATCCAACAACCCTAATTCTAACGTTTGTAAATGTTTTGGATAAGACAATGCCAACCCCACCTCCCTGACCAAAATTACGTGGTGTGTGAAAAAGTTTATGAGTGTCCGGCAATAGTTCATTAATTTTCAAATTATCAGTAGCACTTAGCCATGTTTCTGTTATAGCGAACACATCTATTCCTTGTTCACAGATTAATTCTCTTAATTCTGTTGTCTTGTTGCGTACTGACTGCGCATTCAGTAAGGCACATTTTATTCTTCTATTACTGGAATCCATGATCAGTCTGTTGGGCAATTCGCTTCCTCTCAGCAACATTCGATGGACAATTCCAGTCAAAAACAGCATGTTCATTATCGGAGAGGTTCATTCGCGCACAATGATGACATTTCAAACTTTCAGACTGACAATGCCTTGTCTCATGATCAGCTCTGTTACAACGTCCACATATCCGAGATCCATTAGAAGCCTTGACTCTACATTTGGACTCGAAATGACCATATCCTTGACAGTAGTTACATATTATAACATGACAATTATCCCATACCTTATGTCGACCAAAGTTGGTGAAAAGTATATCTCCATTTTCGTATATCCTGCGTCTAATGATAGGTGTACATTTAAAAGTATAATTATACGATTTACCATCTTTAGCTTCTCTAGTTGATACTAGTTTCATATCATCTGGACTTACATTAATACCTTGAAATATATTATTCTTCTTCAAGATCGCAGGCAGGACGCCATCCATCTGTTCTTGATTACTAACATTGGCAACGGTGATTTTAGGCGACATCTTCTGAAGTACAGTTGAACATAATTTATGGTTATCAGCTGTCTGGTCCAGAGTTCGTTTAGCATTTTCTCTTGTTTTCTTGTCTGGAAAGTCAACGACCAGTGAACCTTTTTTCGTAGGCTTTACATTACTAATTTGAATATTCCCAAGGACTTTTGTTAATACACCTTTCTTCTCTTCCATTGTGGTAGCTTCATTTTCATCTTCATCAGCAATCAAAATCAAATTTCTCTCTTTCACCACGTCAGAATAACTTGGTTTCAAATCCTTTATAGGTAGCTCACCAGTAACCCCAAGCCTAAGAAATTTATTTTCCGTCTTCAGTTCAATTATTTGTTTTTTTAATGAAGCAAACATATCTCTTGCCATTAATTCTAACGTTTCCATTTTTCGGCCAAGCTCATTCAAGGTAACTGTCTCCGAAAAATTGGGCTCACATCTTCTACAGTAGAATTTAAGACCCTTACATCCAATAGAAATTGACTTCTCTACCTTTCTGTAGTCTTCCATAGATATTCCCTCACATTTCCGATGTACTTTCCTGTTACATGAAGAGCAGTCCAGTTGGTTATCATCGTTTTGACGATCGCAATAACAAGATGCCATTTCACAAGAAAAAAAAATTAATTCCAATAAACCCACTAACAATCTGTTCCTTTTTCAGATATAAAGATCGATTGGACCCTTTTTTGACCTCCAACGTGGTTTAAGTATACTTGCCCTAAATGTAACTCTGGGACATATGTTGGATGCACGAGTAGGTTACTGCGGGTCCGAATCGACTCTCATCGGGGATTAAGTTTCCGTACTGGCTGTAGGCTCTCCAATCCCGAACATTCTAATGTAAGAAACCATTCACAGAACTGTAAAATATATATAGAGAGAAGCAATTTCCGTATCATAGGCCAAAGAAGCAATGCATATGAACTGCCTATCCTAGAATCATTACTTATTAAACAACTAGTTCCCCAGTTAAATACCCAGACCTCCTCCACACAACTGTACCTGAGTTCTTTTATTTATGTATTGTTATTCTGTCTTCTGCCTTCTCAGCATAAGGTTGGTTAGCGGTCTTTGGTCTTGTTTTTGCTTCTGTGTGCTTTTTTTAACTATGTTGTAATTTGTAAATGTTGAATTTGAGAGTAATTTTATTTATTGTCTAACAGATTCCCTGAAGATGTAATAAAGATATTTCAAAGCCTAGGAAATAAAGAATTAAAATGAATTACAACGTTTCCATTGGTCCACCATCACGCTGATGTGTCCTACTGGCCGTCGCCTTCCACTGTCTTCTTATATATATATATATATATATATATATATATATATATATATATATATATATATATATATATATATATATATATTTCACACTATACATTAACATAAAAGATGAGTGGCAGTTAGTGTCTTTAAATAGATCAGGAATTCAACACCCACACTTATGTCTTCAGTTAATCACTGTCCAGATTAATTTACCAGACAGAACAAATATTATTTTGTTTTAAAAGGACACACACACACATTACTATTATATATATATATATATATATATATATATATATATATATTGTCATTTCTTTAAAGAATACCAAAAGAACTAAAGGAGAAGTTTATCACTGATTAGTTGACTTCCAAATGGCAGAGTTGCAGCATGCACACTCCCGAGTTATTACTATCATCAGGAGAGCACTGAGAAGTATCACTGAGTCGCTCGAATCACGAAATATCGAGCCATAATTGGGCACGAGTAGTTGAAGGTGATCTGTTGACCTGGCTGTAAAGGACCGGGGAAATACCCGAACACCTTATAGTCCTTGAATTCCATGTCGGGCAAATCTTCTTTCAAAAAGCACTTCTATGTTGTAAACAATTACAGGTATAATGTTACCCTGCAATATTATCATGATCAGCTGAACTGGCTTTACGCTTCCCAGATCCAGTTTTAAGTAAGGATTGAAATAGTCACTAGGCCTATAGCACTCGTTGATTTTTAGGGTGTATATTCCATCCAATAAATTCTCTTTCACTCTTTTGGGGAACAAAGGATCGGCAGGGATTCCTGTTATTGTTGCCCCAAAGGTCAGGTCGGGCTGCTTCTTCACATAGCAGTCCATAGCGTCGGCCATGTTCGTTTCCTGATAGTAAGTTGATATGTACATGTTGCAGATTGAGACACCACAGCTGACACCATTGCAACTCACTGCAGGAGTTGAAGCAGATGAGTGGAGATCAAATGGCAGTGCTTGGTATAATCTGAGAGTAGCCAAGCAACGCACGGGACTTGGATAACTTACATGGACCATATAAGACCCCACTAATGCTGTGCACAACTTTGAGAACACTCATGGCCAAGGTTAATTGGAAAAGAAGAGTTAGGGCTCCTTTGCAGTGCTTGTTTCAGGACTGGTGATGTTCAGTGTCCAAAGCCTTAAGAGGGATGCTGGCAAGAGCGTAGTCTGATGTAGAGCAAGTTGTGGCCTTAGCCAAGCGTTTCTCACACTAAAGGTCTGTATTGACGCCACTACTCCACAGGGGAATTCTAATATGGTCTACTCTTAGCATGCAAACAGGGAACGCCCCCTTCCTCCAAAGAAAAGGCAAATCACTGCACTGGCTCTCTTGGTTCATTCAAAAGCTATCCTTACTCATGTGCCCCATTTTCATTCAATGAACTTATTGTCTTGGATATTGATTTGCTGACATGGCAGCTTTGAATCTTCGCATGTGTTGCTTTTCCCTCATATGTTTTTGGGTATAAAAGAACCACTTCGATATCAGAACATAGAAGCTTATATTACTTTCATATTAGGAAATAAGGACCCTTTATGAAATTTATGTTTCTGTTTTCTTTTTATGTCTGTGTTCTTTTTGCTGTATATTTTTTTCTTTTTCACAATAAATATTTGCAAAGTACTGTTCTTATCCTATGAGGGATCATGCTGTCATCTTCATGGCGTTCATGTGATATGATTTAATGATCAAGCTGTCATCTCCATGGCGTTCATGTCATATGATTTCATGATCACGCTGTCATCCTCATGGCGTTCACGTCATGATTTCATGATCACGCTGTCATCTTCATGGCGTTCACGTCATGATTTCATGATCACGCTGTCATCTTCATGGCGTTCATGTGATATGATTTCATGATCACACTTTCATCTTCATGGCGTTCATGTGATATGATTTCATGATCACGCTCTCATCTTCATGGCATTCATGTGATATGATTTCATGATCACGCTCTCATCTTTGTGGCATTTATGTCATATGATTTCATGATCACGTTCTCATCTTTGTGGCATTTATGTCATATGATTTCATGATCACGCTGTCTTCTTCATGACATTCATGTGATATGATTTCATGATCACTCTCATCTTCATGGCATTCATGTCATATGATTTCATGATCACTGTCATCTTCATGGCATTCATGTCATATGATTTCATGATCATGCTGTCATCTTCATGGCATTCATATGTTATGATTCATGATCACACTTTCATCTTCATGGCCTTCATGTCATATAATTTCATGATCACGCTGTCATCATCATGGCGTTCATGTCATATGATTTCTTGATCACGCTGTCATCTTCATGGCATCATGTGATATGATTTCATGATCACACTGTCATCTTCATGGCATTCATGTGATATGATTTCATGTTCACACTTTCATTTTCAAGGCGTTCATGTCATATGATTTCATGATCACGCTGTCATCTTCATGGCATCATGTGATATGATATCATGATCTCATTTTCATGGCATTCGGTGTATATAATTCAGGCAGGTCCTCTCTTCTAAAATGTACCTCTGTGTTGTAATGATACTGATTCCTGCCATCACCATGGCTATACACTTGCCTAATTAAGCTCCATTCTGTTAATAGAGCTGTTATATCACACGAATGCCATGAAAATGAGATCATGATATCATATCACATGATGCCATGAAGATGACAGCGTGATCATGAAATCATATGACATGAACGCCTTGAAAATGAAAGTGTGAACATGAAATCATATCACATGAATGCCATGAAGATGACAGTCTTTTGTTGGTTCAATTTAGCATGGGCATGGGCTAATTTTCTTGGGCAGCCTGTACCTGATATATAATAACCAGAAAAAAATGAGGAAACCTAAGAGGGGTAATTAAGACTGGTAACTATTTGAATGACACATTGGCTATCCAGAATCCTGCAGAGGCTGGAAGGAATAAAAGGATAAGCTTAAGGGGAAACTGCTTCAATCCAGCGAGCTCTGTCATTTAAGAGAAAAACCATTGTTGCAATAGTAAGTGTAAAGGCCTGGAAAGAAAGGACAATCTTCGGCAGATGAAATGACTGGGGAAAAAACAGCTCTATTAACAGAATGGAGCTTAATTAGGCAAGTGTATAGCCATGGTGATGGCAGGAATCAGTATCATTACAACACAGAGGTACATTTTAGAAGAGAGGACCTGCCTGAATCGAATTTCAATGGTTATAGGTCACTTGGATATTTCCCAGGTCCTTCACAGGCAAATCGACAGATCGTTTTCAGCTCCTTGTTCCCAACTAAGGCTCGATATTTGGTATTTCGGCATTTCAGTGACACTTCTCTTTGCTCTCCCACTACCAATGTTGACCTTGACTTGTGCATACTGCTGGTATGCCATTTGGAAAGCAACTAAACAGGAACAAAGTAAGTTCATTTCTGTCCTATCTTATCCTTCCCATATGAGCAGATATACTTGTAGTGGCAAATCTACTTGTAGTGGCAAATCTATTATCATTTTATCTAAACAGAATCCATTGAAAAAGTAAACCAGCATAAAAATAACAAAAGTTCCCCCTCCACCACCCCCTTTAGCAGGCCCACATTTGAAAACCACATGACCATGTGGGCAACACAATACATTCAAACTCCGGCCCAAAGCATAAACACACTCTAAGAGGACTTTGTGAAGAGCCTGCAAAATGCAGCAAGCATCTCCATCCCTAAGAACAATTTTAGGACAAACATAACCCCCCTCCCCCACAAGGACAGCTGGTACTATAACTCAAGAATCAAAGAAATGAGCATGAGAATAAATAGAACAAGAAAACTCCTCAGGTGTAATCCCACTGATGAGATGCATGCTATCCTAAGAGATATTATAAACCATGCAACCCAAACTGCCAAAGAAGTGAAGCAGGAAACCTGGCTGAAATGGTGCTCACAGACTACCCGACTTACTCCCATTGCAAAAATGTTCAAATGGTTCAACAAAATATCAGGAAAAACCAAGCCAACAAAAGTGCACCATCCTGACCCTCAAGCTGAAGCAAACAGGCTTGCACAACATTTTGCTGACAGGACCAAATCAGCGCACCTACCACTAGCTACAAAAGAAAGGCAAGTGGCACTAGATCCAGGAAGATGGAGAGTCATCGACACAGCTTGCAGTATGCCTGATGACACAGACACTCCATTCACACTAAAAGAACTTGGCAAAGGCCTTCAAAAGGGGACAGACACAGCCCCAGGAGTGGACATGAACACATATAGCATGCTGAAAAACATGGCACACCAGCCAAAAAAGTTCATCTCCATATAATCAACAGAACATACACAGAGCACAGCAAACCCACACAATGGAACCAACAAAATACACAACCAATCCCTAAGTCTAAAGAACCCAACTCCTACAGACCCATCTCTCCCATCATTTGCACAGAAAAGACTGCAGAGAGAATGATGCTAAACAGACTGCTATGGAAAACAGGACCTCTACACCATCGCCTATACGCCTGCAAAGAAGGGATAGGCACACAAGAATGCCTAGCAGACATCATGTCCACAATTAACAACAGAAAAGCAATTGTAGTATTTCTGGACCTAGAAAAACCCTATGAGCTACAGCTGTCATCCTCGAAGCCTTAGCTGACAAAGCAGTGAAAGGCAACCTTTTAGCATGGGCCAAAGGATACATGTAAAACAGACAGGCCAGAGTCACTCTCCAGAAAAGACTGCAGAGAATGATGCTAAACAGACTGCTATGGAAAACAGGACCTCTACACCATCGCCTATAAGCCTACAAAGAAGGAATAGGCGCACAAGAATGCCTAGCAGACATCATGTCCGCAATTAACAACAGAAAAGCAATTGTAGTATTTCTGGACCTAGAAAAACCCTATGAGCTAGCCAGTGCAGCTGTCATCCTCGAAGCCTTAGCTGACAAAGCATTGAAAGGCAACCTTTTAGCATGGGCCAAAGGATACATGTAAAACAGACAGGCCAGAGTCACCCTCCAGGGAGCAAGCTTGGACTTTCTCAGTCTGGAGAATGGAACACCACAAGGAGGCTTACTCATCCCCTTCCTCTTCAATGTATTAATGGAAAAATTAGCCACAATCACCCTGCCCATTGGGGTTGAAATATTCATATACGCAGACAATATCTGCCTAGTTAGCACAGACAGATACTGATCCCACCAGAATGCAAAATGCAATAACTAAAGCAATGGCAGACAAATAAA
This sequence comes from Macrobrachium nipponense, assembly GCF_015104395.2. Taxonomy (NCBI): domain Eukaryota; kingdom Metazoa; phylum Arthropoda; class Malacostraca; order Decapoda; family Palaemonidae; genus Macrobrachium; species Macrobrachium nipponense. The sequence goes on from NC_061100.1 coordinate 112,730,668, forward strand.
GTCTAGACCTGAACGGAATACTGCTCATGGGTGAACCCATCCAATGGGTAGACAACTTTGCATACCTAGGTGTAAACATTAACAAACAACTTAAGCAGAAAATCAAATGCAGACAATGCCATGAGAAGGATCACCTCTCTACAACAAGTAGCAGCATACCATGCCCACAGAACCTTCTATATACAAACAAAAAGGTCAGCAGTCGAGTATGCGGCACCTGTCCTCACCAGTCTCGCATGCACAGAGCAGAAAAAGCCTTGAAGTGATCCAAAACAATGCCCTAAGACTCATCACAGGTGCACCAGTGTGGACTAAAGCCTGTCCACACAAGCGGGCCTCATCGGCGTGCTCTGGGATTTACAGGCAAATTCTGGCGGGCTTACCCGTGAATGTTGTCCACACGGTTGAGGTGATGGAGAGGTGGGCGTGCCCGACAATGCCAGTAGTGTGTTCAGTGTGGTACAATAAACATGGTGCCTACTGCAAAGAAGATATTGTGTAGCATGATAATTGTTTTGTGTGTGATGAAAAAGAAGAGAATATGGTGCAAAGAAAGGCTCAGTAAAAGAAATGTATATAGTTAACGTATGTCTGCCAGGGTCGAAACTCAAGCCATCGGGCACCACCATGGTGATTTTGCTACAAGTCCCATGGGGCAATTTGACGGTTTGCCCGTCAAGTGTGCCTGTTAAGAGGGGAACTCCGCCGATCAGGCCCGATCGTGTGGACAGGCCTTAACTTATGCATCCTAAGAAATGAAATGAAACTACAGTCTCTGACATACAGAATAGACCAGAGAAACACATCCATCCTACTGAAAACCTTAAAAAAATGATAGAAACTGTCCACTAAAAAGAGAGATCAAAAGGTGCATTGATCTCTATGAAGAACTAAATCCACCCAAGATAGTATAGCTGGCAACCTTTTAGAGACATTAAGAAGAGAAGGCATGCAAAAACATGCTGCAGCCATCAGAGAAGGCTCACCTTCACTGAGTACGCAGAACCAGCACCCTGGGAACCAGAACTTTTCAAAACAAACTTCACAATCCTCCCGGCAAGCAAAGAAGCATGCACCACACAACAGCAACAAATTAAATGGTTAGAATGCATATTTTCCGATGTGGAATTATTTTCCGTGATGCTGAAAAACTACATGTCACGAGCTTAGCATAAAGTATTTTTGACAAAGAAAAATAAGGGATTTCAATGAAATTCATTTGTATAAATAAGCAGGATATGTTTTATAACCTTATTTTCATAATAAAACAAAAAAGGCAAAGTGAAGAATTTTATTCCTCAGTGCGTGGCTGTGGTCAGAATAGCCACAGAGGGTTGCTAGATGTCACTAGAAAGCCACACTAGTAGACGAAATTCCTCAAAGCGGCAACACTGCAACCAGTGGCTACAACACAAGCCTTTCGTTCTTCCAATCTATTTGCCTCTCCTACTCGCCAACACTCACTACTTTCGAGCTTTCCCTACAACTGAAGGGTACCTTAGGAAGGGTTTCAACCTTGCCCATCAAATCTTTCATTCAGTATTAATATCACCTTCATCGTGTCATATTCATGTATCACCAATAAAGTTTCATATCCTAAGCATCTCACATTCTCAACTTTCAATATGACCCAGGGGCTGCTCTGGGAGCAAGAGCCCGCGCTGGCATAAGGCCAGCTTAATCTCAAACAACAACCACAATAAAGCAGTAAGAGTTTCTCCTCGTCTCAGTCCACTCCTCACTGTTATATATTTTTTGCCTTCACCTAGGGCATTTCAAGCATAAACCAATTTATAAACAATTATCAAAACTAAACGGCGCGATGGAACTGTTTTCATCATCAAATAGCGTAGCCTTCATACAGTTGTCTTGATTTTCACCATTTAGGTTTATTTCACGTTAGTTTTGCCACCCTTTCCCATATATTTTAAAATTTTCCCGTTCAAATTCTCATTCTCCAGTTTAATGATTATAAAATTATAAATGAGAAATATAGAAACATTCATGGCTAAGGAACGAAACCAGAAACAACGTATCTTGCACATTTAAACTTCCATTGTTTACATTTTATAGAAAAGGTGTCAAGAACAGTCACCCAGTGGGAAGAAACTGCTTGTTTTGTTGACATTCATTCAATTTCTCTGATTCAAGAATGGTCTTCGGAACTAAACCAGAATGTGCAAAATGTAAAGTTAACGAGAGCAGTATTTGGCAAAAAGATGACAGAGACCAGGTACTGTGTACAAACTGCTATTCAGCCGCCACCCACTCTGCGCCTGGCTCTGTTCTCCCCAAGAATCAGAAGGAAGTAAAAAATGAAGACAACGACAATGGAAAGAAGGACGAAGAAAAAATGGAAATAGAAGAGAATAAAGAGGGCGATTCAAGCAACGGTGGGAAAGAAGACGAACAAGAGGTTGACAAAGATAGTAAGGATTCAGCTAAAAATTCTGAAAAACGGGACACTAAGCGCAGAACCCGCAAGGGACGCCAGGGTGGCAAGGGCAGCATACCTAAAGGAAAAGGAAGGCGGTACATATTCAAGAAAAGTGTAAGTTGACTTGTGACAAATTAATTTGAAGTTTGGGATAGGGTAGCTAGGTTAGTAGGGTAAAAAACCTCATGGTACAGGGTTAGACCATGTACGATCGTACAACCACAAAAAAAGTACATTACAATGCGTCCTGACATCAGAGATGGGCGTCAGTCGCGACTTGTTGTTGGTGAGAAACGGAGCTAAAGAATTCTACTCTCTTTTCGAAGTAAGTAGTATTACCTATCTTCAGAGTTAGAAATTAAGGCCAAATTTTAAGATTTACCTAAACAGAGGGTAGTGAAATGGTGGTACAAGGCAGTCCAAATCTCACCAAAACGCGTTCAACATTTTTACTTACAACTCAAAATATTTAGAAGATTGACGCCATCTCGATGTTTACGGAGTCGCTTGTGTCAATAAACTTCCCATTTCCTGTGATAAATCCGCACACCACTTGCACCCACAGACGCTGGGGCACTTTCATCATGACAATCGGAACACTGTCCCTAACCGGCTTGTTTGTTAGTAAACAACTGTTTTGGTAGAAGAAGACGACGAAGCGTGCACTTGGATAATTTTTTACATAAATAGTAAAACATCAATATTTTACATATTTGTGATGATTAATTTGAAAATATTCGTTATTGAAAAAGTAACTCGATTCTGACTCAAATTTAAGTACCCAGTTTTGTGTAAGTCTTATACCCAGTTTGGAGGGTAAACACATACCAATTGACAACACTGATAAACAATTTAAGAGCGCAAAATGCCGCAAAGAATGCCGCAGTCCCCTTGAATAAGTATTGGTTAAAGGTCGGGTTTACGATTGTTGTGATGAAAGTGCCCCAGCGTCTATGGGTACAAGTGGTGTGCGGATTTAGCACAGGAAATGGGAAGTTTGTTGACACAAGCGACTCCGCAAACATCGAGATGGCGTCAATCTTCTAAACTTTTTTAATCGTAAGTTAAAATTTCAAAAGCGTCATGGGTGTAGTGTGCACTGCGTTGGCCACACTTTTCATTACCCTCTCTTTAAATCTTGAAATATGGCCTTAATTTCTAACTTTGGAGAAAATACTTACTTCGAAAGGAGAGTAGAGGTCTTGAGCTCCAGCTATCACCACCAACAACTCATGACTGATGACCATCTCCGGTGTCAGGACGTGTTAAAGTACTTTTCTGGGCTCGGCCGTGTCGCTCCGTGAAATACGTTCCTTTAGCGCTATTTCTAAGGTAAAATATTGCTATACGTAATACCAGAGAACTGCTCTAAATTGGACATGCCAGAATATTCTGACTCGCTCACCTTTATTAAAAGGTGTCGGTATGGATCTGGGGCGAGTGAAATACACTACCACAGCAGCCTCTCCAATTAGCCTTTTCCACATCAAAACCCTTTAGAAAAGGGGAGCCGTGCTACGGCTCACTTCCTGCTACCGTGTAGGTAGCGTCAGTGACGTCATTCCTTTAGATAGCCTTTCGTGAGCTGCACACATTTTTTGCGCTCTCGTATTTTCTGCTTTTTTGCTTGTGTTTTTACATTATGGATCGTCAATCTCCTTCTGCTTCAAAGTTAAGTACTGGTTTTATGTTCGACACTATTTCTAGTCCATGTGTGTAATCATTAAAAATAACCAAACAAGATACAAAGCACAATGATACAGAAATACTTGCAAATATAACCTTCTTGTACCTAACCTGACATATGGTGGGTCTTATCTGACCGGGTGGCAAAGACCTAACCTAATATGACCTGAAGAGCTGTACGATATACAGTAAAGTACAGGGATGCATACTAATTTACCCTGATGTGGTGTGCTTGGTTCTACCTGACCTAGGCTACCATAAATGATATTATTTCAGTGTTTTGTTAAAATGTAAATGCTATAATGGAAGCCAACTCGTCTACCCTGAGTAGAAAGGGCACTAGCCCCAATGAACATGCACTCATACCTAATAAGGAAAGTGAGTCTCTTCCTGTTGGACCTATGAAAGGATGACTGGAAGATGGAAATAAGATACGAGGAGGCAAGAATATCCAATTTGATCTGAGTCATTTTATTTGTGTGTCTCTCTCTAGAGCATCATCAGCACTGAATTCCCAAGTGTCACAGTGCTTGGCTTGACATCCTAAATTTCATAATTCAAAGTTTAGACGATTATTTCTATACAATCTGTAGTTGACCTGCTTCATTTGAATTTTAATATTGTGAATAATAGTAATACTATACATCAAGAGCTATGGATGTTTTGACTGTTGGAATTGCTAATCACCCCTATGTATTATATGGTAATAAAAACTGCCATAAAAGTTGTTTGTTCCGACACGGCATACAAACCTTCGGTCCTTTTACAATAGGAAGGTACTAGCGGCAGCTGGATAGGTCGTAAGCTTTCGAACAAGGGTTCGGTAGTTAACTGCTTGTCCGACAGGCGCGCGCGCGCGAACTGGGAGGTAAAACAAATCACTTTTGCTTTCGGCCTCACAGCGAGTGGACGTGTGTGTTCGACGCTCTCTGCCCGCTTCTCGTCGTTTGCTTTCTTGAGTATATGGTTGTGTTTGTGTATGAAAGAATTCATTGTAAGTACATCATTTTCTCTCTTTTCATATTAATTGAACTGCAATTAATTAATGATGGAATCTCCTCGCCTCGCTACCCCACGGAGACTATGCCCGGTGTACCGAAGGGCGTAAATGCGGGAAGTTCCGCTCTTTCCCGGAGATAGACCCTCATTATTATGTGCTCGGTGTCGGGGGCGCGAATGCTCCCGAGCCGAGCCTTGTAATGTGTTTTATTAATTGGTCGGAGGCGCAGTGGATTTTGTATGAGGGCAGGAGGAAGCGAAGGCCTGCAAAGGAGTCGTCGGAAAGCTCTCCCCGCGACTCCTTTGGTGACGGACACTTCGTCTTCTTTCCTGCCGCCCGCTCAACTTTCACGTCTCGCGCCTTCCCCTTCGGGGGGGGGTCTAGGTCCTTCTCCTCTCCTGACTTGTCGAGTGTGGAGGAGGGCGCTAGATACCCTGACGTCGAGTTTGTACTCTGGGTCCTCTATCTGTTCGTCTTCGCCGCGAAACGAGTAAGAGGATCCCCCCTAATCACCCGAATTTTGCCTCCTCAGGTGCGGTTGCCGCGAAGGATGACCTCGGACAGGTGTGGGCATCGTTGGGGCTGCAGGGCGTGCCGAGTGTCCAGGGGCTGCTCTACCATCTCGCTGGCTCCGTGGCGGTCACCCTGCAACGGTCACGACCACCACCACGACCATTACAACACCGGCTACGCTTCACCTCCTCACCTGGTGTACACCCAGCACGCGGTCCTCTGTGACACCCACTACATCGGTGCAGGGGCCAGTCGCCGTAACTCGGGGGAGTGTGAAGATGCCGCCGCCTGTGTTTGCCGTGCTGCCGCGACCGGACTTCGTGTGCCCGAAGAGCTCGCCCCTGGACCTCCCACCGGTACCTAGATGTCTGTGCCGCTGGTCCGCCCATCTAGACCGCCTACACAGTCTGCCGTACCTGCCGTACCTGCCCAGCTGCTGTCCACGGACGTGACGTGGACACTGCTGCCGTTCCTGTACCTGCTCCTGCGGTTTTCTGCCGTTCCTGTGATGCCTGCACCTGCTGATGTTGTTTCCTGTTCCTGGCGCCGCTGCTCCCGATGCTGATCTGTTCGGACAGGTGCGTCCGGGCCCTGTTGCTTCGGCAACAGCAGCCCCGGGCTCCGCTCTGGATGACAGATCTGACGTCGGTCCTGAGAAGGTTGACGAAGAAGAAGAAGAAGAGGAGGAATGTGTCGTCGTCGTCTTCATCGTCTTCTTCGTCTTCGTCGTCGTCTGCCGCCTCTTCCCCCTTCGTCTTCTAAGGCTCCCCTGCCGAAGAAGAAGAAGGTCGCCTCCCCCCCCCTAAGAAGTCTCCTTCGGGAACTTCTAAGGGCCCGTCTCGCTCTGGTGAGACGGGGGGTTCTTCCGCTGGTCACCCAGCTCCTTCGGGGGCAGGACCGTCTATTCTTCCGCAAGGAAGAAGACTACGGGGACCAGAGGAGTGCCGGCTAACACCGGCACTTCCTCACCTGCTGTCAGTGGTTCGGCCACAGCAGCAGGGTCCGTCTCGGCCTCTCGTTCACGAGAGGTACCGAGTGTACGGTCGCTTACCAGCGACCGTGCAGCCAGGAACCAGACCTCTGAGTTCGCTCAGCGTCAGGTTCACGGCACGGAGCGGAAGACTGGTGACAGCCGCTCACGCGACTCTCACCAGACCAGCTCTCGCTCTCGCGGCGAGCAGCTGGCTACCCGGGCGGACGTGACGGTCCATGACCGGCCACGGGCTGAGGCGGGGAAGAGGTCCCCCCGTTCGCCGGCACCAGCCACGGCTGGTACCAGCGAACTGACGCACCGTGAGGATACGCACCGATCTCACCGTGACAGTGGAGCTCGCCGGTCGCCTGACCGTCACTCTCACAGAGAGCGATCGGGTACGGCGACCAGCACCAGCTCCTCTGACACACGAGACCGGAGCCGCTGTTCTCGGTCCAGCCAGTTCTCCACAGCGAGACGGCTCGACTAGGTTCCTGGCAGCTCGAATCGCCACCACCCGCGGGTTTTGGCGATCGCCTTGCAGTTCCCCCCCCCTTCCAAGCCCGCTGGTTTCTGCCAGCGAGCGAGGAGGGAGCGTCAGGTCTGCCTCTTCCATGCCTTCAACCTCCTCGGATTACACCGGGAGGGGTGGCCGAGGTATTGAGGAGTGATCGTGAGGGGTGCGCCCCTCAGGATCCCACCACGGCGTCGTACGTACCAGGCACGGTTCTCGGACCAGCCAGGTCGTACGCACAGGTGGTTGGAGCAGACCGAGAGGGGTCTGTCGCTGTTCCTCTCCTTGAGGGAGGAGGGTCTCGGGAGTTGCCCTGTTGAGGGACTGGACGGTCCAACTCCGCAGGAAGCAGTCACTCCTGAGATCCAAGAGGAACTTTGCGAGGTTATTGCGCTGATTCGTCAGCACAACGACCTCACGGAAGGATCGCTGCTCCCACCATCCGAGCCCACGTCCTGGCTCGAGTCGTTCTGGGGCCCGAAGAGGGAACCCAGACCGACGGTGGGTTTGCCGCGTTCTGAGCTCCGCCGGGACTCAGTGCTGGACCAGGGGTTGAATCGCTGTCTCCGGACAAGACGGCTCGCTTTTTCCAAAAAAAAAAAGTCTGGCAGGTCGAGCAAGCTGCTTCCACCTCCTCTGCTGCGACAGCGCGTTTTTTACGTGCCATCTGAAGACCCGATGCCGCCCAAACAGGTGAACCCGGAGTTAGCCAGGCTGACTTCGGGTGTGTCTCTGCAGCAGCTCCTGTCCGAGAACCTGTGGTTCTCGCAGCAAGAGACATTCGGCCTGGATCACGGTACCGCCATGGCAGCTTTCCAGGCCGTCTCCTGGCTAGATCTGTGGTCCCTCACAGTATCTAAGGTCGCAGCCAACTCCGGGGAATTTCTCCCGAAGATGACTCGGCCTTCAGGAGACTTTTGCCAGTCTGGGGGAGGAGCCATCTCCTTCCTTGCCCACCAGACGGTGAACCTGTGGGCCAACCTGGTTCTCCGACGAAGGGACGCTGTCCTTACTCGGGTTTCCAGGGCGGCCGGGCGTGAAGCGGCGTTGGGACTTCGCAACGGACCTTTACGGAGTTCCACGTCTCTCTCTTCCCAGGAGAGATGGTGGACGCTGCGGTGGACAGACGGCGCACTGACGACAGTGACCGTCTGGTTCACCAGGCAGTCTCGAAGGCCTCTGGGCAGCCTTGGACTGCCGGCCAAGTCTATCTAACGGCTCGGCTAGCGCTTCCTCGGTGGCTAAGACGGTAGCTGCGTCGAAGCCCCGTGGAATGACTCTGTCTTCTTCGACTTCTAGTAAGGGGAGCCGTAACCAGCCCTCCTCCCAGCCCTCCTCCTCCCGTGGAGGCTCTGGGAGGAAGTCGAAGAAAAAAGGGGGGAAACGCTAGGGACGGCGTTCCCCCTCACCTGCTGCCGGAAAAAAAAGTGGGGGGGGTGGGGGGGTGCCTGGCCAGCCATTGGGCAACTTGGCAGCGCTTAACGGCGCCGAGACCTGGATTGTAGATGTCCTTCGGGAGGGAGATCTATTACCCTTGCGAATCTCGGTCACCCTCACCTCCACCCGGTCCAAACAGCAGGCGTACGTTCCAGGGGGCATCGAAGGACGTAGCATTGAGACAGGAGATCAAGACCATGCTGAGCAAGAGAGCTGTAGAAAATCGTCACGGATCAATCACCGGGCTTTTACAGTCGACTCTTCTGGTGGAAAAGTCTACGGGAGGCTGGCGCCCGGTGATAGATCTCTCTCCCCTGAACCGGTTTGTTCGCCAGACCCGGTTCACGATGGAGACGGCACGCTCAGTGCTCGACTCTATCAGGGAGAACGATTTCATGCTTTCAGTGGACTTGAAGGATGCGTTATTTCCAAATAACCCATTCATTCAGTCCTCCAGAAAGTACCTCCGCTTCATCCTCGACGGGACGGTGTACCAGTTCAGGCCACTTTGCTTCGGTCTCTCAACCGCCCCACAGGTGTTCACGGCGAGTGTTCACTCTGGTGTCTGCTTGGGCCCATTCGCACGGGATACGTCTGATGGGGTAGGTTCTCGACGATTGGTTAGTCCGGCTGGCGAGCTCCCGCTCGCAGTTGCTACAGGACAGGGATCAAACTGCTCGAGTTCTGTCGCGATCTGGGGATCGTTGTGAACTTCGAAAAGTCCGATCTCGAGCCCAAGCAGAGGATGAAGTACCTCTGGGTATGCTGATCGACACGGTAGCAGGGCGTCTTCCCGCAGACTCGCGGATTAGCAAATTCAGGGAGGCAGCCAACCAGCTGTAATCGGCAGGAACGGGTAGCTCAGCGATGGCAAGTCGTGATCGGACACCTGTCGTCACTCGGAAGACAGTCCCCTAACGGGCGTCTTCACCTGCGGTCCTTCTTCATGGGAGACTAAAGGAGCGTTGGTTCCACAGGCGACGGATCCCCCAAGCTTTTCCATTGTGCACTGACACAGGAGGTGAGGCAGGACCTAGCCTGGTGGCTGGACGACATGGAACCTCGTTAAGAGGATGGGCCTACTGCGCACTCTCCCCCCCGGACATGCAGCTGCTCTCAGACGATCGACCGAGGGATGGGGCGCACACCTGGAGGAGTTGCTGACTTCAGGAGTGTGGTACGAGAACGACAAGCACCTTCACATCAATGTACTGAAACTCAAGGCAGCGTTCCTCGCTATCCAAGAGTTCCAGGACCGCTTGATGGGACACTCAGTGGTGTTGATGTGCGACAACACCACGGTGGTGGCTTACGTCAACAAACAGGGGGGGTGGGGGGGGCCTAGTGTCTCTCCCGTTGTACCAGTTGACTCGGCAGGTGCACGAGTGGGCCGAGCACACTCAATAGAGCTGTCGGCACTCTACTATTCCAGAGAAAGGAATGTAGTAGCAGACACGCTCAGCCGTCGGATCAAGGGATAGGGACCGAATGGTCTCTACACCAGGACGTGGCGGAAAGGCTCTTCGACCTGTGGGGGCGACCAGTCGAGGATATGTTCGCCACCCGGCACAACAGGAAGCTCCAGGTGTTCTTCTCGGCCGTGCCGGACCCATGGGCAGCTGCAGAGGAGGCTCTTCAACACCCGTGGGACAACCTTTTCGCCTATGCCTTTCCCCGTTCACCCTGATTCGCAAGTGATCAGTCGAGCACTGGTCACCCCGAATCTCAGGATGATCCTGATGGCTTCCCAAATGGCCACAGGCCATTTGGTATCCGGACCTGCTGGCTCTTCTCGCAAGAGAACCGAGAGAGATTCCCCCTTGGCACAACCTTCTCGCCCAGCCACACGTCGAGCGGATACCCTACCGTGCAGATCCATTCCGCCTAAACGTCTTCACTTGCTGGCTGTTATCCAACATCTCTTGCGAACGAGAGGCTTTTCTCGTAGCGCAGCAACAGAGATGGCTGGAAACGTCCGTCAGTCCTCTGCAGATGTGTACCAGGGGAAGTCGGCCGTCTTCTGGGGTGTTGGTGTCGTGACCGGGCCTATCTCCTCTCAGAGCCACTCTTCAGCAGGTAGCGGATTTCCTCGTTTTTCTTCGCCGAGAGAAGCTCCTCTCAGTTCCCACAGTCAAAGGATACAGAGCCGCCTTGACGCTCGTCCTGAAACTGACGGGATTGGACATCTCGAACTCGTTCGGAGATCTCCTTACTTAGGAGTGAGCTTCGAAAGGTCTTGCCCACCCAGGGAACTCACAAGCCCCTCTTCTTGCTGGACCTGGCATCGGCGAAGAGAGTACGGGAACTTCATGCCGATAATGATACGATGAGATGCTGCTTTGTCCTGGGAGGACGCTACGGCGCTATCTGAAGAGAAACTCGACACCTCGGGCCTGAGTGTCGACGCCTCTTCGTTAGCACCGGGGTCACCAAGAAAGAAGTATCCAAAGAACACTCTTTCGTCCTGGCTGCGTGAGGTCATCAGAGGGCGTATGAGGCTGATGGTAGTGACGACATCCTTACGTCCCGTCCGAGAGCTCACGAAGTCAGAAGTATTGGCCCCTCGTTGCGTTTCGTAAGAACTTCTCCGTGGCGCAGGTATGGAAGGCAGGGGTCTGGACAACCAGAACCACCGGCACCTTCCTTATACCTTTTGGATATTGCCCACAGGTCCTTGGATCGTTTTCCTTAGGACCCGTGGTGGCTGCTCAACACGTCGTCTAGCTAACCCAGACCCTAGCAGGCTGAACAGCATCGAGTCCTGGTGTGACTGTATGAATAGATAGTAAATGAGAAAGTGACTGGCTTCTCTTTCTATCTTTTTCTACCCCTCTACCTGTGGGTAGAGGGATACGGTCATCACCCTGCTGGATAAGGACGAGATGACCGTGTTGAGTCTATATGACAGAGCCCCATCCTATCCCTTTCACTAGGGAGAGGAGCAGAATATCCACCACTTCCTCCTACAAGGGGGGTGGGGGGGGGAAGTGGATGCCTACAGGAGTCAAATCCATGACTTTATATTTGCTCCTGTACAGGAACAAGTTCTTATATTGCTGGTACGAAGAGATACGCTTGCCTCTCTCTTAGTACTCGGTCCAGAGGTCTGACCATTGATCCTGCGGTGCACACCCCCGATCAATCGGACAGAGGCTTGGATCCCTCCCTCCGCTCTTACGACCAGGGAGGCTTCCAAGGTTGGGCGAACACCAGTCTGTTCACAAAAGACTCAGATTCCACCCACCGAAGAAGTGAGTCTTCCTATTGTAAAAGGACCGAAGGTTTGTATGCCGTGTCGGAACAAATGACAATTTGTCCAAAATTGCATTTTTCCTAACTATACAAACCTGAGGTCCTTTTACACATAGCCCCACCAACATGCCACCCCTCACTCTGCAGTTTTTGCTTGGGCCAAAAGCAAAAGTGATTTGTTTACCTCCCAGTACGCGCGCGCGCGCCTGTCGGACAAGCAGTTAACTACCGAACCCCTTGTTCGAAAGCTTACGACCTATCCAGCTGCCGCTAGTACCTTCCTATTGTAAAAGGACCTCAGTTTGTATAGTTAGGAAAAATGCAATTTTGGACAAATTGTCATTTTTAGGAATTATACTGTACTGTATTGGCAGACTGGATGAAAAGTTTGGTAAGTATATATGTGAGGATTTGTAAAATAATCATTGTTCAAATGCGAAACAAACCTTCGGTCTTAACATTAGGATAATCTTCCAGTGCCGGCGGGAAATCTGGTAAAATTAATAAAAAAATATGTGATCCAGGGACTATTAGCATCTTTTTTTTTTTAAATTTTCAGTGCATAAGATTTTTTGCACATTTTGATTTTGTTATTCCTGTGTAATTTCTCGTTACCTTTTTTTTTTGCGAGTGGTAACACAGGTACAATAATGTTGGTATGTATTGTTATGTGAACATGACTGTAAACAGTTGTAAAAATAATGCTTCTTCAGTATCCACTCATTATTTTTGCACAAATCATAATAGGATGTTGATAATACTGTAATTAATTGTATTTTGCAATACTGTATTTTTTTTCAATATAGCCTATATACCAGGAAATTTTCTATTTAGTAACAATTATAATTTTCAATGCTTTGAGACGGTTTTTCGATTAAAAATAATTGTGCATCCATGTATGTAGCTGGGTAGGTGGTACTTACTGTACTTTTATACTTCACCCAAACCCTTTTACCTGTAGAAAATTATCTTGGGGTGCTTAAATTTGTGGGTAGTGTGGTGGGAGGATCACATTATATTGGAGAAAGTTTCAGAGATATATAGTGGTCTGTGGATGGAAAATAGTTTACACTCAAAGATTGAGATTTTTTTGACATGTACTAATGAGAAAGGGGTGAAGGAAAGGTAAGTCAGAAGAGTAGCATGCAAGGAAAAAGTAGGGTGGAGATCAGTAAGGAGGTTTAGAAAATAAAGGAAAGGGTCAAAGATGAAGACTTAGATCAGATGGGAACTCTCACTTAAAGTGCAGGTGACAAAAAATGGGGAGAACTCTTAATCTGGCAAAAAATTCTAACTGTTGTAGATAGTTAACATTTGTGACCTTTTCAACCAGTATGTTAGCCCAAGCTATGCATGTTATAGAACATTAGAATTATAGTATTTTGTAGACCTAAGGAGGTGTAATATAGATCTGAATATAGCCTGTTATGCCAGTTGTTGATTTAAATGTTTTTTTTTATCCTTCATATCCAAGTGTATGCCAGGTAAGCAATTGTAGCTATAAGTAATATACTACATAGTTTGTTGCTATTATTTATCTTGTTTCTGATGTTCTACTGATTATGTGTACTTTGCAGGCCACCAAAGCTCCAGTAGCTGTAGCTACACCATGCACATCAGAATACTTGTTCTATAAGGTAACTATTTTATTGATACTGGAATTTGAAAAAACTTGTATATATCTTAGATGAAAGAATTTGAAAACGTAGTACAGTCGACCTTTTTTAAGATGGACTAATAGGGGGGCCCAGGGTGTCCGTCTTAGCCAATTGTCTGATTTAACTGGCGATACCTATAAATATACTGTATGAATAATAAACCAACGTAGAAACATTTGGATGAAACCTTATATGTAGTAAGAGATGAAAAAGGAAGAATAAATCACTATAAAAATGATAAAATTCAGCCGCATATGTAGATGGCTAGGTTAAGACATAAACGCATAATTGGGTAATAAAACATTACTACTACAGCAAAAACATTTTTCCTTTTTCATGGTTTTTTTATTTGTTCCTACACGATATACAACCCCTCGGTCCTTTACCGCAATATACAAACCCTCGGTCCTTTACCATGATATACAAACCCTATGTCCTTTATATTAGGAATTATTTTCAGCGCAGGCTGGAATACGACTGTTAAATTCTTGAACAAGGTGTTTAGGCAGTAACCACCGGCTGGTAAGCCGATAGGCCCACTTACCTAGATGTAAACACTCCACGTTACTTTCGGCCATTTCCTAATGAAGACATGTTTGTGAGCTCTTGCTGACCAGCCGTTAATCACGATTTTCCCGGCAGGATCTTTCTTTTATTGTTTTGGATGAATATACAGAGTATATATTGTTTGATGTTAGTAATTAATTGACTTTAATCATTAATATACAAACCCACTTTTGTGATAGCCTTGCTAGCCATCTTTCTACTTAATGTGTTAAGGGTCGAGGCGAGACTACAGGCGGTCCCCGGGTTACGACGGTTCCGGCTTACGACGTTCCGAGGTTACGACGCTTTTTCTTAAATATTCAATGGAAAAATCCATCCTGGGTTACGACGTTTGTTCCGAGGTTACGACGCTGACACTTCCGACACTCCGAGTTAACGATGCTTTTAAAAAACGCATACTATGATAAAAATCCTTTATAGTTTAGCACGTATATTAATAAAAATAAGTTTCTGGTTAGTTTACAACAAAAATTTTGAGGTTATGATGATTTTCGACACTTTTTATGTCGTATTTTTCGATGTTTTTTAGTGACGCCTCATATGCGGAACTAGTTTCCGAGCGAATGAATACATACTAGCTTGCGGTGCGCAAAGTTTACATATAACAGTCCAAAAGTGCAAATAATGAAAAAATCATTGCTTGTTTCCAGTAATAATAACAAAATGAAGTTTCTGGTTAGATTACAACGCAAATTCCAAGTATCCAAAGAGAGACATTATCCAGTAATTTGATCAGAGAGAGAGAGAGAGAGAGAGAGAGAGAGAGAGAGAGAGAGAGAGAGAGAGAGAGAGAGGTGTCTTCCGACGCTCCGAGTTAAGGACAGAGAAGTGTTCGTTTCATTAAACGGCCTCTGACTCATGCCAGTAAATGTTTTGTTGATACTAATAATATAAGCCTATTTAAAGATACGTTTACTTTAATTAGTCTATATGATACGTAAATAGTAATCGACTGTTCTTGTAGCCCTCAAGATTTGGCAAAATCGAAGTATCCAAAGAGAGACATTATCCAGTAACTGGAACCTTGACATACGAATTTAATTTGTTCCGTTACCATCGTCGTATATCAAAACAGTTGTATCTCAAAGCATTTTTTCCCATTAAAAATAATGTAATATGTATTAATCCGTTCTAGCGCTATGAAACCACACCTAAACACTGCTAAATTACATATAATATACACAATTTATACACAAATAAACGAGTAATAACACACACAATGATAAAATAACATAGCAATGTGATAAATGATAATAAATGTTAATAAAATCAATTAAAAAAAAGAAAGGAATTTTACTTACCACAACGAAAGATGACGTGAGGCCAGCAGGGGAGGAGGTAGGTAAGGGTGGCAGGGAACGATTTGTTCTCTTTTTATTTACGTATGTACACTAATAACTACGTAATTAACACAAATGAAATAACATTGCTAAACTAATTTTTATTTATTTTTTTTTAATCAGTTCGTAGTTTAGAAATAATGGTGATGCCTTTGGAAGGTTTTTATAGCTTCCTTCTGCTTGATGATCGTGGATATTGTAGAAGGATTTCGACCATACTCGTTTGCCAAATCGATGATACGAATGCCACGTTCATGCTTTGCTATAATTTCATGTTTTGCTTCCATCGAAATCATTTTCTTGGGTTTTTTCTTATCACCTGCTTTGTCTTTAGCTTTGAGACCCATGGTTAATAGTAAAATAGACAAAATAACACGAAAAATAGGCGCAAATACAACGAACTAAACAACGACGTGTTAACATGCAGCACCAACAAACAAACAGACTGAACGCCATTTATCGGTCGCCTATACAACTAACACTCATCGCAAAATCGTATCTCAAATATTTTGTTGTATATCAAAGCTTATATTTTCGCAAATTTTCTGTTGTATCTCAAAACATTCGTATATTAGGGTGGGGGCAATCGTATGTCAAGGTTCAGTGTAATTTGATCAGAGAGAGAGAGAGAGAGAGAGAGAGAGAGAGAGATAGAGAGAGAGAGGAGGAGAGAGAGAGAGAGAAGGAGAGAGAGAGAGAGGAGACGCCTTGGCGGCAACAATGGTCCTCGGGATTGATGGTAACGTTTATTTTCTGAACAGATAGGAACAGCGAAGTGTTTGTTTCATTAAACGGCCTCTGACTCATGGCAGGAAATGTTTTGTTGATACTAATATATAAGCCTATTTAAAGATACGTTTACTTTAATTAGTCTATATGATACGTAAATAGTAATCAGCTGTTCTTGTAGCCCTCAAGATTTGGCAAAATCACTCCAGGTTGTACAGAAAACTTCAAGAATGTAGTGTCACCAGAGGATTCCTAAGAATAGTTTTTTTCTAACCTTCAAGAAACCAGCATTCTTTTATGAAAATAACCTCCAGTTGTACATAAAACTACAGGAAACCCCATGTTTAGTGTAACCAAAAGGATTACAACGTAAGGTTTTTTATTAACTTTTTATTAGTTTAAGACATATTTCCAAGCGTCGTTCCGGCTTACGACGTGTCTCAAGAACGGAACCCCCGTCGTAACCCGGGGACTGCCTGTATATTAATTTGAAATTTACAGTTCTGCTTCAGAATTACCGAGGGGAACTTCGGAGGTTTGTCCTTTGTTTTTCTTCTGGTATTTCCTCTCCTTTTTTGTCCTTCCGCTAGCTTATTAGACAAAGAGAGAGTGGGGAGGCGTGTGGTGTTATTGTTTAAGGGATCTATTCTCATTTTGCAAGGCAGTGCCCTTGGATCCGAGAGGAGTATCCTTATTTTTTAAATCATATTTCCATTCTTTTACAGGCTAACAGTGGTGATAGTTGATTACGGCAGTTGATGGTTATATATCTCTTCATGTTGGCTATATCCTAACCTTGGAATTGTACCTGTAACTCATAACGTACTGTGATGTTGGTCCTCAAGTGTGTGCACCGTTCCCATGCTGAAAATCATATTAACTTGCCCCTGTTATCCTGGAGTTTCATCTCTGGACAATGCCTTTGCGGCTGGCCTATGACTATTAACTCTACTTCTGTTGTTAAATGTGCCTCATCCTGTAAAAGAAGTCTTGCAGAATTTGGAGAAGAAGCAAGTCGAGGAGGAAGAGAGCTCACCAGGTGTCTTCATCTTCCTCTTCATAATCATTATATTTTTCTTCAACCTCCTCCCCTTCGACTTCTAAAGCTTCTTGCTGAAGAGGGAGAAGGTAGTCTTCCCCCCCAAAAAGTCTCGTCACGGGACTTCTAAGGGTCTGCCTCCTCGAACTGAGGTGGCAGTTGGGTCTTCCATTGGGTCTCCTGTTCCTTCGGAAACAGGAACCATCATGCTGTCCCTAGCGTCTTATCATGTCGGGAGCTATAGAAGCGCAAACTTTGGTTTGCACTTCTGCTAGTCATAGAGGTTCTGCCCCTAAGATTAGTTCTGTGTCAGGCTCTCATTTTATGAAGATTTAATATAAGGGATTTTGACGAAGGAAAAATCTATTTCTGGGTGATTGGCTCGTGTCGCCCTATGAAAGGATCCTTAATATCATTCTTTCTAGGCAAAATTAATCTAAAATTACCAGAGAAAAACAAAATTAAGAAAATGTCAGTAAAACTGACTCGCTCACTCTTTAAAAGAAGTGTCGGTATGAGAATAGGGGCGAGTGAGAACACTACCACGAGACATTCACCAATTAGACCTTCCAATCAGAATCCCCACAAGAGGGAGCTGATACCAACGGGCGATGCGGCCGCTACTACTACTACTAGGGGACGCCACGGACAGCAGCGCCCCTAGCGGTCATCCTTAATCTAAGAACATCTTGTCCTGCAGGGGGGGGCAATCAATACAGGGTGGGTTTCATAGGGCGACACGAGCCAATCACCCAGAAATAGATTTTTCCTTCGTCAAAATCCCTTTTCTGGGCTCAGCTCGTGTCGGCCTATGAAAGAGTACCAGAGAAACAGACAAGATGGGAAAAAAGGACAAATGAAAAACAGTTGTAAAATGAGGAATATAATATAAGTAAATCAGTTTATTACAGTATATAAACTATACTTAAGGCTAACTTATTTTAAACAATGACATAAAAGAAAGTTAGTAATGTAAAGTACTTAAAATTACAGTAAACATAGTAAAGTACAAAAATGCAGTGTAATTTAACAAAATAGATTTACTTAGATAACTTATTTACAAAATATACAAACCACATTTGTCCACCCCTAGCATAAAAATAAGGTAGGTACACTGAAGTACATTATCAGTACATAGTGTGGATGTCCCTAGCAAAAAATAAGGGACAATCCACTAATATGATCTCAGCGGCTAAGGCTAGAATATCCGGAGTAGCATGGCGATAGGGTGAGGCATGTTGGATGAGGTAGGTAGAGAGGAGACCTGGATCTATACTACGACTACTATACAGTATCAGGGGAAACAATGTTTCCCGCTGCTACTGCAGAAAATTTTAAAAAGATTCCAAGGACTTTAGATAATGACGTTTAAAGACTGTCGGAGATTTCCATCCAGTATACTTTTTAAGATCCTCAAAGTTCATATGTTGAAAGTAATTGAGGTGGCTACTCCCCTGATGTCATGTGCTTTGGAAATGAATCAGGATTGGCTTGTTTAATGAAGTAAAGGATTTGTTGCCTAATACCTTTTACTGATAAAGTACCACCTTTTTCTCTCATGAAGAGAGAACCTGAGGATCTTGAGGATGTACGAGATAGAAAGGCTCTTAAAGTTGATACTGGGCAGAGAGAAGGGTCTTGCGGAAGTGGGATGACTTTCCAAGGGGCCCACCTTGCAAGAGGATCCTTATTTTTAGCCAAAAACTACGATCCGGAGCAAGCAGAACTTCTCCTGAGGGGAGGAATTCCACATGACCCGCATCTCTGGATAGAGCCGACAGTTCTGAGATTCTAGCTCCTGAAGCTAGGCTTAGTAAGAATAATGTCTTTCTAAGAAGCATAGTGAATGTACAAGACGAGTTGTCAGTATCTGATGCTAGTTTGAGGACATCATTTAAGAACCATGAGACTGCAGTAGGCCTTTGAGAAGGTCTAAGTCTAGCACAGGCTTTAGGGATAGACGTAAAAATAAGAATCAGTCAGATCTATCTGGAAACCTAACTGAAAGCTCTTCCTTCAAAGCCAGAGATTTATGAGTAGTAATAGTGCTAGCTGCTAAACCTTTTTCAACAAGGATCTGAAAAAGGATATAGCTAAATTAACTGTCATGGTTGTAGTGTTTGATTCTTTCAGGAAGATGCTAATTTTTTAACAGCTGAGTCATATTGTCTAATAGTTGACTCTCTCTTATCTGATTCTAGGAAGAGGATGTTTTGTGGATCAATGTTAGCATCTTTATTAGCCGCAAACTTCATGAAGTCCATAAAGTTAGGGTCTGAAGAATTCCTGAGGAAGCGAACACAGTCCTCATTTGTACTGATTGTGACAGCTTGGGATTGGGAATCCGTTGAGGTCGGAGACCCAATTCCAGAAGCAGAGGATACCAGTTGCTCTTGGCCCAGTCTGGAGCAATCAGGGCATACTAGTCCCTTGAAAGTCCTCAGCTTGCTCAAGACTTTCAAGAGAAGATTCACTGGAGGAAAAACATAAATTTTTCTCCACTGATTCCAATCTAACGGACAGGGCGTCCGTGGCATAAGCCAGAGGGTCCAGGTTTGGGGGCCACATAGCAAGGAAGCTTGTGGTTCGCTTGTGAGGCGAAGAGATCTACTTGGAGACCTGGGACTCTCCGGCATATCCACCGGCATGACCCGTCGTCTAGGGACCATTCTGATTCCAGAGGGACTGACCGGGACAAGGCGTCTGCTATCACATTTCTTACCCCCGCCAGGTGAGTGGCGGACAGATGCCATTTGTGTTTGTTTGCTAGGGCAAAGATGGCTATCATGACATGGTTCTTACATGCTTGGATTTGGACCCCTCCTCTGTTGATGCAATGAACTACCACTGCACTGTCCAAAACTAGTCTTAGATGAGACTTTTCGGGGGAAGAAGTCTCTTCAGGGTAAGAAATACTGCCATTGCTTCCTGAACGTTTATGGTGGAGCTGGCGGAATTGAACTGCTAAACCTTTTTCAAACAAGGATCTGAAAAAGGATATAGCTAAATTAACTGTCATGGTTGTAGTGTTTGATTCTTTCAGAAGGATGCTAATTTTTTAACAGCTGAGTCATATTGTCTAATAGTTGCTCTCTCTTATCTGATTTCTAGGAAGAGGATGTTTTGTGGATCAATGTTAGCATCTTTATTAGCCGCAAACTTCATGAAGTCCATAAAGTTAGGGTCTGAAGAATTCCTGAGGAGCGAACACAGTCCTCATTTGTACTGATTGTGACAGCTTGGGATTGGGAATCCGTTGAGGTCGGAGACCCAATTCCAGAAGCAGAGGATACCAGTTGCTCTTGGCCCAGTCTGGAGCAATCAGGGCTACTAGTCCCTTGAAAGTCCCTCAGCTTGCTCAAGACTTTCAAGAGAAGATTCACTGGAGGAAAAACATAAATTTTTCTCCACTGATTCCAATCTAACGACAGGGCGTCCGTGGCATAAGCCAGAGGGTCCAGGTTGGGGGCCCACTAGCAAGGAAGCTTGTGGTTCGCTTGTGAGGCGAAGAGATCTACTTGGGAGACCTGGGACTCTCCGGCATATCCACCGGCATGACCCGTCGTCTAGGGACCATTCTGATTCCCAGAGGGACTGACCGGGACAAGGCGTCTGCTATCACATTTCTTACCCCCGCCAGGTGAGTGGCGGACAGATGCCATTTGTGTTTGTTTGCTAGGGCAAAGATGGCTATCATGACATGGTTCACATGCTTGGATTTGGACCCTCCTCTGTTGATGCAATGAACTACACTGCACTGTCCAAAACTAGTCTTAGATGAGACTTTTTCGGGGAAGGAAGAATCTCTTCAGGGTAAAGAAATACTGCCATTGCTTCCTGAACGTTTATGTGGAGCTGGCGGAATTGAACTGACCAAGTCCCCTGAACCTGTTTGAACTGAGAATATCCCCCCCACCCGGACAGGGAGGCATCCGTGTGAATGGTTAACACTGGAAGGGGATATTGAAGGGGTACCCGCTTGGCCAAGTTTTCTTTACTTTTGTCCATGGACGGAGTTGATTGCGAAGGATCTGTGGAATTACTGACACTTGTCTCGAGATTTGGCGTTTGCTCTCGATCGCCAAACTCGATTTATATCTTTCAGCCTTGCTTTCAGGAGGATATCTGTCACTGAAGCAAACTGAAGGGAACCTAGGATTCTTTCCTGGCTTCTCCTTGATGTTTGCTTGCATTTTAGAAAATGTCTGACAGACTTTGCTATCTCTTTCCGTTTTGGCCACTGGAATTGACAGATTGTGGGAAGACAAATCCCATTGGATTCCTAGCCACTGAAAACGAGACTCTGAAGTAAGTCTGGATTTCGTTTTGTTTATCTGGAACCCCAGATGTTCCAGAAAGGACTGACTGTTGGTGCCCAGATCAACCAATCGTCGAGGTATGCTGCTATCATTATTCCCTGAGTTCTCAATTGTTACCACTACTTCTGCTATTTTCGTGAATACCCTGGGGGCTACATTCAGACCGAAGGGCATCACTTTGAATGAGAAATGTCTGATTTCCTAGCCTGACCCTAGGAATGGGCGGAAGTGTCTGGCTATAGGGATATGATAGTTATGCGTCTGTAAGATCGATGGAGCATGTGACGGCTCCACGAGGAAGTAAGGTCCTTACTTGCGAGAGGTAAGCATTTTGAACTTGTCGCAACGAATGAAAGAGTTTAGCCTTGACAAGTCTAAGATTACCCTTCTTTTTGTTGAGCCTTTCTTTGGCAAGCTGAATAAGCGACCTTGAAATTTTAGATGCTTGACTCTCGCAATAGCTCCTTTCTGAAGGAGTTCCTCCGCATAATCTGTCAATTCCTTTGATGGTACTTGGCGGAATGATTTGATTGGAGGGGGATCTTTGATCCAACTCCAACCCAATCCCTTGGACACTATGCTCTGTGCCCAATTGCTGAACCCCCACCTGTGACGGAAGAGGAACAGCCTCCCTCCTACCTGGGAGCCTCATTGTTGATGGCGGGTTTGACCACGCCCTCCTCTGAACTGCTTACTCCTTGCCTTGCCCGCCCCTTCCTGTGCCACGCTGGCGAAAGTGGCCTCTCGCCCTACCTCTCGATTGCCTATTAAAGGGAGGGTAAGTCTGACCATCATACATAGGGTTTGAAGGCCGGCGAGAGTGCGTAGGAGGTCGAGGGTTGTGACTGAGGAAGACAGCAGGAGGATGGGCTTGGGTCTGCTTGGATGTAGAAGGTTGTCCCTGTTGGGTAAACCGGGACGGCCTGAACGAATTGCTGCTGTTGCTGGTGTTTCTGGGAAGGCTGGAACCTTTTACCAGACTTCTTTGGTTTCTTACCAGCAGTGGGGGCGGATTCTTGCTTCCTCTTAGATGAGATACCCCACCTAGCTCTAAGGCTCTGGTTGAGCCTAGCAGCCTCGTGGTGTACCTCATTTACAGCGGACTCTGGGAAGAGATCCGCTCCCCCACATGCTGGAAGCCAGGAGTCTATTAGGTTCGTGCCTAATAGTGCACTCCTGCAGAACGTGCTTTCGGCAATTCCTCCTAGCTTGGAAGAAGTCGAAAGCATCTGTCTGAACCGTCTGAAGCTGGGACTTGGCCAGAATCTTAAACAAAGGTTCCGTGCCATACGAGAGAGCAGCCATCTCTGTGATAATCAGAGAATGAGGGACCTGCCAAACCTAGTTCGAGCGTCGAACTCTGCCTGAATCAAGGAATCAGGCAGCCTTGGGAGCTTTTCGCCGAACTGGTCCATAGCACAGTCCGTTTTGAGCTTACCAAGCGTGAAAGTGGCAGGCAAGTTCTCCCACAATTCTCCGAAAGCTGGGAAGAGCGGAGAAGTAGACTCTGCTTCCCTCAGCTGTGGCATGGGCTCATCCTTGAGGACTGCCTGAAGAGTCGTTTCTACTATTTTTGTAGCGACGGAAGAGAAGCCTCCTCCTCCGTCGCAAAAATAGTAAAAGGACTCTTGAAAGCCTGGAGCTTGGTGTTGGTACACTCCCAGTCCTCAAGGCAGTGAACCCATTCGCGTTGAGCGTGATCTCTACTATAGAGAACGTTCTCCCTGGAGATCTTGTCCTCCCTAGTGAGCGCCGCTACGGTCAGCCTAGCATAACCAATGAAAGGCTGCGTCAATCCCGGAGGATAAAACTCGAAGTCCTCAATCCTTCGAGTTCCATGGAGAAAGCTGGTAGCGACTCATAAGGTGGAAGCTGGAGAATACCAGCACTTGCTACTGGGGAGATTGGAAGAGAAAGCCTGAGCAAGCCCAGCTACTCGGTCCTCATTCTCTCTAACTCTGTTAGAGAGATCTTGGATGGACTGGCCCGACTGAGACAGAGTGCTCGACAGTTGTGCGAACATCTGCTCGAACTTTGTTCCTAGGGCGGAGACTTGTGAGCAACCATCTCACCTACCTGTTGCATCACCACTGCTGAGAAAGCAGTGGGATCAAAGGTGCTAGGTCCCGCTACTCCAACCGGCGTTGCCGGAGTGGATGCAGTGGAGGCCGGAGAAGGCATTGGCTCGGCGGGAGCGCGAGCCTTCTCCTTAGAAGACTTGCTTCTAGAGCTCTTTGAATATGAAGAGCTCGGCTTAGCCTTCACCGCGGGTTCAGCATAGGAAGTCGAAGACTTCTTAGCTGAAGAAGACGACGACGACTTTTTAGAAGTCGTCTTAACAAGGGTCTTCGGTTCTCTCTGTCCCTTCACCTTTGGGGGTACAGAGAAAGCGGGAGAGCGGGTAGGGATCTCAGATCCCAAAAAGCCTTGGAAAGAAGCAGTAGAAGAAGGGACAGGAGAAGATCCAGGAGCGCCCAAGGAAAGACCTTGGGTGGCAACCCGACACACCTACCTCAACCAACAAATCCTCAGCACCTACCGCCATAGGCTCAATATTAAGGTCCAAGGTTGCGACGTCCGGGACCGTCTCTTGCGTGGCCACGACCCCGAAAGACTGCTGCATCTCCTGCTGGATGGAGGCTATGAGAGGGGCTGCGGATATGGGGTCAACATATACCCTGTTGACTTGCCACCGGGGAAGATCTGAACGGCCAGCTTCTTGTCAATATGTAAGGCTGGCCTTTGGCGGCGTTCTTCCCCGAACGCGCCCACCACGATTTCAGGGTTGCTAGGGCGACTTCCCTCACACCGGCAGCCTGAAAGAGAAGGCGAAATGAAGCTTCTAATGGCGGAGTGGGGTTAACAAGCTTATGACTAAGTGTTGTTAGTAAAACGATAAAAAAGTCTATAATCGACTTACCCCCTCCACCAGCTGACTGGCCAGGTCGTAACAGATGGCGCAGGCTTCCGGGTGCCAGACGATCATGTCGTTGTAAGGCGTGGCACACGGAGCGTGAGACCTGCACTCATCGTGGGCACAGGGGTCGTATAACGTCGCATTGCAACCCAAGGACAGTTGGTAGCCTGTAAGTGGTTTTTTTTAAAGATACATAAAGTATCAGGAGAACACTTACAGCCTAACAGTTGCTCCGCTGGTGCTGGAGCGAGAAAGTTAGATTAAACCAGAGCCCCGCCATAATACGTGCGGTAGTAATATGGTTGGTTTGTCCAAGGCTACGCCGGAGACAAGAGATAGAATCCAACCAGGTGTGGTGGTGAAAATGAAACCACGACGGACAACGGCGGAGATGGTATACATATAAATATAATTATAGAAATCATCGTAAAACTAGGGTATATCCTTAAAAATAACAAAATAATTATCAAACCTTTCCCCTCCCGTCTACTAGAAGAGTGCCCGGGTAAGAAGCAAGCTCCCTTCCGGTAGCGGGGGAGAAAGGTAAGGATATAGTAGGCAAGCAATAGACCACTAGTAGTGACCACCCCGCCCGCTGGCGGAGCCAGTAATCTATAACCAAAGGTGCCCCGGCTGCGGCGGAAGGCTCCGTTCGTTACAGTGGGGGAAAGGTGGCTGAGCAACTGGGGAGGGGGGGAGGGTTCTCGGCGTAACACGGCGGGAGAGAGAGAGGGGGGGTGGCCTACTCCTCCCCGTCCCAACAACTACCCGCTCGGTGACCCGGTACCCGAAAAGTGGTCGCCCTATACCCCAGCTGGGGAGAACCCCTGGCCTCCTCAGAGAGGGAGGGAGGAAGGCAACTGAGGTTGTCATGGCAACCAAGGGGTCCCCCAGACCCCTCCCTATACCTGGTAGGGAGGGAAGGGGAAGGGTAAGGTGCGATGGAACACGTGACCGCAAGTGGCCTAAGCAGCGATAGCAACACAACCGTGAAAGGGCCACGTGAACCAGACTGTACCAATACATGGGACATGCACCTAGGCTAGCCTAACACCCTAAATAGAACTAAAATTACATCGTAAGATGGAAAAGACACTTTTAGTAGAAGAAAAAGAAGCCCAGGAGGGGGCAAACTGTTCCGAGGAACAGAAGCCTACTCGGAGCCAGCGATAGCCGATGAAGAGCAAGAGCCGGGATGCTGGGCTAGAACACAGAATAGCCCTAAATACCAAACTAAGAGAATGGTAAATGGGCTAACCTAGCTAAAAAGGCGATGTAAAAAACGATGAACGTGATATAGTAAGCCCATAAGTATAAGAAGTCCCAGTATGGAAGACCGGGAATTCTTAATGAGGCAGCATGGCGCCGCCACGAGTCGACCGGGAAACCGTATATGACCTATTAGAAGGAAAATACTGGTTCCTGGAAGACTAAAATACGGTAAAACACTACTTATGAGGCACTTAACTTAGCCGTTGCGATGGCAGCACGTTCCATAACGGATGATGAGGTAAATCCAGAAAATAGTACACAAGCAAGAAAATGCGTACGACGCTTGGCGCTAATAATTAAGGATGACCGCTAGGGGCGCTGCTGTCCGTGGCGTCCCCTAGTAGTAGTAGTAGCGGCCGCATCGCCCGTTGGTATCAGCTCTCTCTTGTGGGGATTCTGATTGGAAGGTCTAATTGGTGAATGTCTCGTGGTAGTGTTCTCACTCGCCCCTATTCTCATACCGACACTTCTTTTAAAGAGTGAGCGAGTCAGTTTTACTGACATTTTCTTAATTTTGTTTTTCTCTGGTAATTTTAGATTAATTTTGCCTAGAAAGAATGATATTAAGGATCCTTTCATAGGCCGACACGAGCTGAGCCCAGAAATACACTTTATAAAGATTTTATACACAGTTTATTATTATATTAACCGTTAATATTAAACATCAACAAAAATTGTCTGTTGGGTGCTTTATTGACGTATTTTACGTCGACACAAAAAAGTTTTTTTAAAAATTCGCGGAAAAATAGTTATAGGCCTAATTGGCAAAAACTTTTGCATCACGCACCTTGAGGGATGCTGGAATTTCACGGACCAAACTGTTGTTTTGTGTACAAGCGATACCCAGGCGTGCATGCGCGAATTTCTTTCTTCTCACACTAAAAAGCATCAGCGACACATTTCAGAAATTATTTTGTCACTTTGACGTAATTGGAACAGTTTTGACTAACTGCGCACTCCCACTGTGCATGTTGCGGTGTTGCAAAGTGCATGGCGTATGTCCTACTGGATGCCGCACATTGACATTGGTAATCATGTCATCCACAATCAAATGGCGGCATCATTGCGGCAGTCAAATTGCCATTGTGGCACTATGGTGTCTGCTGGCATGACATGGCGACTTTTGACAGTTGTAGTTGTTATGACTTGACTGCGTAGGTGCTAGGCAGCCTTGCACATCCGCCATCATTTGACAGACGTCTGCAAACTCTCCGACATGGTTACGGATCATGCCAATTGATGGCGCCTTGTACGCAAGTGGCGTTATAATAAGCAAATTTTCGGCTGTTATGACAGTCGCAGTCTTGAATCACAAATATGTGACTTAGGCATAAATGTTGTTGTGAATGCAACTGTATAACTGTATGTTTACATTTTGATTTATATAAATTGAAAATGGCTTTATTACCTTTATTGTCAGTTTTTATAATGTGAATCTTTTCATGCCTGTCGATGGTTATCGCACCGTGGCCGAGGTCTAGCCTGTCAATAAAGATCATTACACAACACAGACAAATCAGTGATGCTGTGATTCACACCCATGATATAGTAGACTGAAAAGCGGTCCAAGGAAAAACCTGTGGCTAACTGATCCTGCGACTGCTGATCCGTGACTAAGGGGTGATCCACTGTTTCATCCTCTAGAACCACTATCGCTCAAATAGCAGACTTTCTCTTGTATTTGAGATCTTCTAGAAGGCTGTTGACTTCCACCAATAAAGTGATGTTGAGCTCTGTATTCTGACACAGATATCGATGTCTCAGGTAATCAAGATCTCTCGGATCTGATTAAATCTTTTAATGTTTCAGTATAAAAGAGTTGTTATTCGCTTGGGATTTAAACGTGGTGTTGTAGTGGTTATTGAGTGCTCACTTCAAACCTCTTAGTTTGTCATCCCTAAGGGACTCAACTAAGAATACGATTTTTCTGGTGGTGCTCGCTATGGCAAAGAGAAGTAGCGAGCTTCAAGCTATCGATGAAAGGATAGGCTTCTCTACAGGGGATGCAATATGCTCCCTTGCTTTAGATTTTTAGCAAAGAACAGAACCTGTAACAGCCATGACTGTGTTCTTTTGCTATTAAGAATCTTTCTGATGTTTTAGGGATGTGTTTGGTGAGAACCCTCAGGTATTACTCACAACATACAGAGAAGATTAGAGAACAGTTTAATAACTTGAGTTGCAAGGTGAAAACCCCTGCAAAGCCTATGTCGAAGAATGCATTGTCCTTCTTCTTAAGATATTTGATTTTGGAGTTGCCCTGCCAAATTGCGGAGGAAGATCTATGGGTGTTAAAGGTCAGAGTACATAATTTCAGGGAGGTTGCTACTTCTGTAGCCTTTAGACAAAATTTCTTCCATACTGCAAGCAACGTATTGGAAATGTAAATCCGATTTTGTAATGCATTATCTTCGGGATGTAGTAAGAATTTATAGTAATTATAGTACCTTGGGACCATTGTCCATAGCTGGCATAGTGATGGGTGCGTAAGTGTAGGAAGCGGTCCTTCCTAAAAGATATTTATTTCTCTCACATTTCATATGGTGTCGAGCTCTATGGGAGTCTGGGGTTACCGAGTACCTAGAGTGCCCACCAGTTTTAATGTAGGGTAGTGGTCATGTTTTTAAAGTTGATGTAAATGTAATTGCATATTTTTTTGTATAAGTGACTAAATAATCTGATTTGGTTTGTTGGTACTAATCCCTGCACAGGGACTATTGTGTTTACCTACAGTTGTATCCTTCGTCACAAGCTGTATAATAACACCTTGTCAACCTTCAGAATACTCCTTTGACACAATTGTCATGTGGTAGTAGAAACAATTCTGGCTTATGCAGCCACATCCTACAAGTTGAGAGGAGTGCCAACCTGAGGTAAGGAACAATAAGCATTGTTTCAATGCTAGTTATTTTAGGCATTGCATTATAATGAAGGGTTTTGTTAGTAGTTGAGTCCAGTTTTCCCCACCTCCTTCAATATGGAATCAGCTAAGTAATTACTGGGTAAGGAGTGTGGTACGTGGTCTCTGACCAGCTCTCACCTCGCACGTGCAGGAGTTGCCATATCTCAGATTCCTTGCTTTACAATTTTTGATTGTTTTAAACCAGTTTCCAGCTGGTGCACTAAGATGTATCCTATTGCTATTGTTAAGACCTCATGTTTGTTAGCTATGAAAAATACAAATTGATTAAAAATTTGTCATTTTTATATATATACTCACCCGGTAATTAGGGATGGAACCCGCCCTCCTCCCCGCTCTTGGAGGTTTAAGCTTAAACAAATTGAGCTGTTGGTGTAGCTGTTCCTTTTCTCTGCCATGTAAATGGCCTGGTTAGTCACTTATAGAAACAAAAGAATCGCTACCGCGAATTTGGAAAATTCAAGCTGCCATCAAGTAATGACTCTTCGCTAAGTAATTACTGGGTAAGTATATACGTATATAAACAATTTTTTATCATAAAAACGTAATTTTTCTATGGAGAATTGGATGCCTACTGATGAGGACAAGGATTTATTTTTACTGTAGCATTATTAATAATACATTCCTCTTGCCTTATGTTTGACACTAGTATGCGGAGCAGTAGTCCTTGAAATTATTATTTTTATATCCCATTTTGAAGTGAGTAAGTCTTTAAATTAATAGTATCAGTTTGCATTTGAAAGGTACAGCTTGTGAGAAAGTTTTCAATGAATTTGCAAGGAACCATGTTTTTTTTTCTTGTACAATATTTTTAGTATTGAATATCTCCATGTGGTATCTTAAGCTTTTTGTATATCAAAGAAAATAATTATATTACTTTCTTGCATTAAAATCATCTATGGATGTGATCTTCCAGATGGGATAGTGAACAGACAGTAAATCTGTTCTGTGATCCAAATTAGGTAGGCTTCAGCGTATTGTATTTTTATGAGTACCATAGGATATGTTTATCATTTTCTGTAACAATTTGCAAAGCAACTTGTTAAGGAAATTGGTTTTTAATTGTTTAAGTAATGTAGGCCAGTTATTTAGTGAGTAACAGAATGAAACTTTTTCAAAAGAATTCTTCATTTATTTTAACTAACTTTGTTTTACCAATTCATTGAGATTCAGGATGTAATGTCTCCCCTAGCAGAGAGGAATAAGGTTTTTGCAAAATAATGATTAGTATTTGTGAAAGAAAATTTGTTTAAAAAAAATTTTTCCATTTTCAATATCAGAACTTGTATTACCAAGTTGGTGACATAGTCTCACTGATAGATGTTGACGGAGGAACGTACTATGCTCAAATTCGTGGGCTATTACAAGACCAATATTGTGAGAAGAGTGCTGTCCTTACCTGGCTGATACCAACCAAAGAATCTCCACCACCTGAGGAAGGATTCGATCCATCTACATACATTATAGGTTAGGCTATTTAATTTTTAATGTGGGTTTATTTTGTTAATTCCATTAACAAAGTTAATTATTTTTTATATAGCATTGTGATTTAATGTTATGGTTAATTTTCTGCTCCCAGAGCCTGAACTCTGACTTTTCTCAACCTTCTTAGGTTGATTTCATGTTAACATAATGGAATGTAACCTTTAGAGGAGAAAAAACTACCCATTATTTTGATATGCACAAGACAATGGTACAGTACTAATTATTTTTATAACAAAAAATTATGGTACCAGTGGTTTTGATACAAAGAGCAACAGTACAGTAGTACCAATTATTTTGTCGACACAGGAAGCAATAGTACCCACTAGGCAGTTTTTTTAATAAAAGTAACCCACCAAGTAATTACTTAACTAACAATTAGCTTCACACAGCATCCTAGATTATAAAATTTGCATGCAAGTGAATGTTGCAATGCGGGGGTGACAGGTCCAGCCCACCGCAACAGGAACTCACAAGTGGCATAAACTGACAGCCTCATTCTTTTTCATGCCACGCAACCGACAAGACATTGTCTTGCTCCCGAGTTCGTGTTCGCTGATTTTTCGATTGCTTGCTGAAGTCGGTGATGTACCCGCTTTAGTTGGTTTTTTGTCTGTTGCATTCAACTTGGTTGCTTTAACTGCATTAGTTTTTTCTTCTGTTAGCTCAGAATATTAGTGTTTGGCTAGATTGACCAAGCTGTGCTATGATGCATACACTAAGTGCAGTATAAGTGTTGGAAAGGCATGTCTGTGGATGTGCACCATTTATCTTCTAGTTTTGACTAAGTCGGATCACGGACGTTGTAGATGCTATGGGAACACTTCTGGGCCATTGAAAAGGCATGAGTATGATTCGGCTCCCAAGTCCCCGGTACCAATCAAGTGGCATAAGGACTCCTATGACCTCGCGCTTCCTTCGTGTATCTACGGGGTTGACCCGTCAGTGTTTTCTCCGGTACAGTTGCCTTCTCATCCATGGGACTCACCTGTACTGCCATCTCCCAAGGACTCCAAACATCAGAAAGAAACAAATAAAGAGAGAAATCAAGAATATCAGGTAAAAGAGAAAAGAAAACCACCAATGAGATATGCAGAGGTGTCAGCAAAAAATTTCAAAGCATCAGCTCCGAAATTCTACTCAAGAGATAATAACTGTATTTATTATGCAAGAGGATATTGCAGAAACGGAGAAAATTGCAGATTCAGACACAAAATGAATAATTATGATGAAGGAAGATCAAATATTATGGAAAAGTTGGATTTTTTAATGTCAGAATTTTCTGGAAATGAAAAAAAAGAACAACATACCAGAAACAGGAAAGAGACATGGGAAAATCCTTATTACTACCATTATTAAATGAAGGAGAAAACACGCAAACCATCATAGTGATGAATGCGCAGGGTTTAGTTACGAGTAACTCAAAAAGAAAAATAGAGTACTTAGAAGAACTAACCCAAAAATGAAAAGAAAAAGAAAATAGATATAATGAATATAAGTGAAACTGGTATTCCCAAGAGACTGGGAATGATGATCAAATAAAAGGGTTCCAAACTTATAGATCAGATAGAGAAAATAGGAATCAAGGGGGAACCGCAATATATGGGAAAGACAAAAAAACAAGGAAAAAATATATGAGAAATATAGTAACTCAGAATTGTGAACTAATAGCGGTAGAATTTGAATCTGAAAAATTGATGAACTAGTAATATATAGACTCCTAATACTAAAGAGTTTGACTTAATAATTGAAAAATTGGATGATATATGTAGAAATCACAAGGACTGGACTATTCTCCTATCTGGTGACTTCAACTTTCCTTTCGTAGAATGGAAAGAACGAATAGGAGACTGTGGTTGTACTTATACATATAAAAAAGAGAGTAATAGTAGTGCAGAAGATAAGAGGCAATTTGAAAAGCTATTAGATATGCTACTAGAATACAACATTCAACAAATAAATCACCTGCCAACAAGAAAGGAAAATACTTTAGACCTAGTATTTGTGAACGAGATGAATTATGTTTAAAGAAATAATAGTTTATAATGCGAGTATTTCAGATCATAATGTCATAGAATTAACAGTTCATTCCAAAGCAAGTGAAAATAGAGATAAGCAAGAAATGAAAAAGTGGGAAGGATATGGAAAATACAACTTCTACAGTAAAAATATAAAATGGTCAGAAATTAAATGAAGAATTAAAATAAAACAAAGATTGGGATAACATTTTCGTAAGTGTGATAATGGGTAAATACGGAGATATTATATAAAATATTGGAGAAAATAGTGGATAAATATATACCGAAGAAGAAAAGTAAATATCCATTCATGCATACCAAGAGACAGAAGGATCTTGTTCCAGAAAATCAGAAAGTGGAAAAAAGGTCTTGCAAAAGAAAAAAATGCATGGAAAGTTATAGAACTAAAAAGTAAGATAGAAAATGAAGAACAAAAGATTATACAATCAAAAGAAAATGAAAAACGGGACTTGGAAGAAAAAACCCTATTAAATATCAAGCAAAACCCCAAACTATTATACTCATATGCGAAAAGAAGATGAATAAAAGAAGAATAGAAATAGGCCCTCTGAGAATTGAAGGAGAATTAACGAATGAAAAAAAAGGAATTTGCAACATACGGCAGAACGATATAAGAGAGAATTCACCCCTAGAATAGATAATGAAGATAATGATATAGAAGTAAGGGACGAAAATAGTGAATATTTAGCTGACATAGAAATTAATGAAGCTGATATTGTGCAGGCAATTAATGAAATTAAAAATGGAGCTGCTGCAGGGCCGGATGGAGTCCCTGCTATTTTGTTAAAGAAAGTAGTTCATTCTATCGCAAAGCCACTTGCAATATTATTAAGACAAAGTGTAGATACAGGCAAGATTTATGATGAGCACAAAATTAGCATATATCACCCCATACTTTCAAAAGTGGATCAAGACTAGAGGCAAGTAATTATAGGCCTGTGAGTCTAACATCACATATTATGAAAGTGTATGAAAGGGTAATGAAGAAAAATATTATGAAACATTTATAAAAAATAATTTGTTTAATATAGGACAAACACGGTTGTTTCGTACCCGGAAAAAGTACACAAACCCAACTGTTAGTCCACCGTGAGAACATATTCAAAAATATGAAAAGCGGAAAATGAAACAGATGTGGTTTATCTAGACTTTGCAAAAGCTTTTGACAAAGTAGACCATAATATATTAGCAAAGAAAATTAGAAAACACAATATCGTAGATAAAGTAGGAAGATGGTTAAAAGAATTTTTACACAACAGAAAAACAGATAGTTATTGCAAATGATGAGAAATCGGATGAAACCAAGGTAATATCCGGTGTGCCACAAGGTACGGTGCTAGCTGCAATATTGTTTGTTATATGATTGAAGACATGGACAGTAATGTTAAGGATTCGGTAGTGAGTAGTTTCGCTGATGACACAAGAATAAGTAGAGAAATTATTGTGATGAAGATAGGAAACGCTGTGTATACAAAGAGACCTTAACAAAGTATATGATTGGGCAGAGGTAAACAATAGGATGGTATTTAACTCTGATAAATTTGAATCAATAAATTATGGAGACAGAGAAGGAAAGCTATATGCATATAGGGGACCTAATAATGAGACCAATCACAAATAAGGAAGCAGTTAAAGACTTTGGTGTGATGATGAATAGGAACATGTTATGCAATGATCAAATAGCCATTCTGTTGGCAAAATGTAAAGCAAAAATGGGAATGTTGTTACGGCACTTCAAAACAAGAAAGCTGAACACATGATTATGCTTTATAAAACATATTTTTGTACAAGTAACTTACCCAGCAGATATATACTTAGCTATAGACTCTGGTCGTCCCAGACAGAAACTTCAAAACTCGCGGCACACGCGACAGGTAGGTCAGGTGATCCACCATTCCCGCCGCTGGTGGGGGGCTGGGGTACTGGAACTATTCCCGTTTTCTAAACCATAATTTCTCTGTCGGTTGAACGGACAACACCTATTGTTCGTTCCTCCATCTTGGATTTCAACTCGTTTGCCGAGAATTTGGATTGGTTTTTTGGTGACGTATTCTGTTTTTTCTCTGGCTTGGCCATACGCTTATTGTGGACTGTTTTTCGACTTTGGTTTTGACTACTCTTTCACGATGTCTGACGCTAAGGCTTCACCTATGTTTAGAGTTTGCAGTAGGGAAGACTGTAAGGTTAGGCTGCCTAAATCGGCATTAGATCCGCATAGTATTTGCGCTAAATGCAGGGAGAATGAATGTTCTTTTATTAACACCTGTGTGGAATGCGAGAACCTTACGGAGCTTGAATGGAAGGAATTATCTCATATGTTAGGAAGCTTGAGAGAGATAGAGTGAGGAAGGCTTCAGCTAGGTCATCTAGTAGATCTTGCTCCTTAGAACAAGAAATTAACTCTCCATCTAACAATTTTCCCTAAGCCTCAGCTGCTTCTCCCTGTTCTGAATCCAAAGATTCTTCATCAGAGAGGGAAAATGTAAAAGCTTCAATTAAGAAACTTCAAGCTCAGCTACGAGCTCTAAACCAAGGTAAGAGTGGGTGATAGTGACTTGTGCAGTGTCCCCAGTGCAGTGGAGGGGGCGTCTGACCGGTTCCTCATTGCTCCTAGGCCTAGACCTCTTCCAAACTCCCAGGACCAGGGGAGGAGGAATTGTCGAAAGCCGCAGGGAGGATGCAGAACATCCCCAACGGTCAGGCGTCCCTTCGGCAGATCCTGTTGTTAAGTCCCAGGCTGCCTCGGATTGCCGCAGAAAAGGCGTCCTTAAGGAGTGTTTTTCGGCCTCAGACTCTTCCTCTCCTAAACGAGGATGGAGTTCGGCCTCCCGTTCGCGGCCCGCCCTTTGAAGAGAGCCTGGAAGGGCTCCTAAAGGAGACGCTGCTGACTCCAGCCCAGAGCGTTTTCCCGAGGATTGGCCTTCGGGACCTAAGAGGACTAGACAAGAGGAGCTGCTCTTCAGGATCCGACCAAGAAGTTTTTTGGTTAATCTGCAAGAGCAGTTAGCGTCGCTCGTAGGCTCTTTTGCTAAGGACTCTACAAGGAGGAAGGATGTCTCGCTCCCTGTTAAGAGTTCCGCTAAGCGTCCTTCTTCGTATGGGAGAGAACTCTCACGTTCTCCAGGGCGTTTATCGCCTTCGTCAAGGGACTCGTCGGATAGGAGTTGTTCTCCTGAGAGAAGAGCCCTTTCGCCCTATAGGCTGGCTTCCCCGAAGCGCCCTCTTAGACACAGCGCATCGAGCAGAAGTCTCGATCGGTTTAGCTACAAGGAACCGGAAAACCAGATTTAGGTATCAGGATCCCTTGGGTCTTCAGGACCAGG
Organism: Macrobrachium nipponense; assembly: GCF_015104395.2. Taxonomy (NCBI): domain Eukaryota; kingdom Metazoa; phylum Arthropoda; class Malacostraca; order Decapoda; family Palaemonidae; genus Macrobrachium; species Macrobrachium nipponense. The sequence goes on from NC_061100.1 coordinate 112,766,085, forward strand.
AGCCAGACAGACGCAAAGAGGCAGCAAGCAAGACGCAAGAAATAGGACGTCAAGAGCCTCTTTAGAACGCTGGATTCAGGACGTCAGGATTCTGCTAGAAGGCAGGAATCAGGACGCTTTGAGCCAGGACGCCATGAGTCAGGGCGCCAGGAGTCAGGGCGCCAGGAGTCAGGGCGCCAGGAGTCAGGGCGCCAGGAGATCAGGGCGTCAGGAGTCAGGCGCCAGGAGTTAGGACGCCAGAAACAGGACGCCAGGAGTACGTTAGGCGTCAAGTGTTAGGGCGCCAAGAGCCTGTTAAGCGTCAGGAATCAGGACGCGGGGATCTTTTCAAGCGCCCTGAATCAGGACGCCAGGAGCCTAGCAAGCGCCACGAACCCGACGAACCTAGACAACAAGAGTCTAGTAGGCACAAGAGGTGTTGCCGACAGACAGGAGCCTCACTCTTCGTATAGGAGTGCTAATGTTCCGCGCTCCCCTTCTCGGGAAAGGAGTTCTTCTCCCCGGGAAGAGCCAGATCACTCAAAAACGATCTCCTTCTGTAGATCAGTTGGACCAGGTATCGAAGACGAAGAGCCTGTAGATTTAGCAGTTTCGGACTACAAGAGACTTTCTCTTTTGCTGCTAAAGGAGTTCGGAGACTCCCTTCATCCTGCGGACCCTCCTTCACCAGGATCGTTGATGTCCAGCACTAAAGCTCTCAAATCGTCTTCCTTCGTTAAGATGCGCCCCGCTCTTTGTATGAAAAGGCATTGAAAACTTTTTCAGAGTGGTTGACTTCCAGAAGGGAAGCGGGCCAAGACAGTTTTTCCTGCCCTCCTTCCAAGTTAACAGGCAAACCAGGAAGGTGGTACGAGACCAAAGAGCCGATGGGGTTAGGCCTGCCTTCTTCCGCGGATGCGGATTTTGCTTCCTTAGTGGACTCTGCTAGAAGGAAGTCGTTGCTGTCTGCTAAGGCGACTTGGGGCATGTGTGAGCTGGACCACCTTCTAAAGGGCCTCTTTAAAACCCTAGAAGTCTTCAACTTTATGGACTGGGCGTTAGGAGCATTAGCGAAGAGAGCTCAGGACACGGACTTTGTTTCCATGGAGGAACTTTCGAGCGTCCTGGCTTGTCTGGACAGAGCGGTCATGGACGGTTCTGTGGAAGTTGCCTCTCTTTTTGGAACGGGAGTTTTGAAGAAGAGATCTGTCTTTAGCTCTTTCTTAGCAAGAGCAGTATCACCCTTGCAAAGGACATCTCTTCTTTTTGCTCCTTTATCCCCGCACCTTTTTCCACAAGAGACGGTTAGAGAGGTTTCGAAATCTCTTACGGAGAAGGCAACTCAAGATCTCCTCACGCACTCAGCCAAGAAGTTTAGGCCGGCAGTGCCGATAGAGAAGAAAGAGAGACCCTCTTTTGTTCAGCCCTTTCGAGAGCCTCCTCTTCTAGAGCCCCTCTCAGAGGTCGAAGACCAGAGAGAAAGAGTAGAACATCTAGAAGGTCCTTCGGGAAGTCTAGATGAACAGCAAGTCCTCCAGACGAAAGTAGGCGCCAGGCTACTCCACTTTGCCAAAGTCTGGGCGCAGAAGGGAGCGGACTCCTGGTCCCTCTCTATCCTGAAAAAAGGATACTTGATCCCCTTCAGGGAAAATCCTCCCTTGACGACAACTCCAAGGGAGTTAACCGCCAGATACTCGGATCCGGTCCGAAAGCTTGCTATGTTGCAAGCAGTGGAACAGATGATTTCCAAGGAAGCGGTAGAACTGGTTCAAGATCTCCAGTCCCAGGATTCTACAATCGGCTATTCCTGGTACCGAAAGCATCGGGGGGATGGAGACCAGTTCTAGACGTCAGTGCCCTGAATTTCTTTGTCTTGAAGAAGAAATTTTCAATGGAGACGTCTTCCTCTGTTCTATCTGCTCTTCGTCCAGGGGACTGGATGGTGTCCCTGGACCTTCAGGATGCGTATTTCCATGTGCCAATTCATCCGGCAGCAAGGAAATATCTGAGGTTCATGTTCCAAGGGAAAGTGTTCCAGTTCCGAGCGATGTGCTTCGGACTTTCGACTGCCCCTCAAGTCTTTACGGACATCATGAAGAATGTAGCTTATTGGCTACATCTGGAAGGGATCAGGATCTCGTTATATCTGGACGATTGGCTAATAAGAGCCCAATCGGAGAAAAAAATGTCTGGAGGACCTTTTAGTGACTCTAAAGTTGACAAAGTCCTTAGGACTTTTAGTAAATCACGAGAAATCCATGCTGACTCCCCAGCAAAGTATTGTCTATCTGGGGATTCAGATGGATTCTCGGGATTTTCTAGCGTATCCTTCGCAGGAAAGGAGAGAACGCTGCCTAGAAAAGGTGTCAGTCTTCTTAAGGAAAGAACATTGTTCCGCGAGGGAATGGATGAGCTTGCTGGGGACCCTCTCCTCGATGGAACAGTTCGTTTCCTTAGGAAGACTTCACCTACGACCCCTTCAATTTTATCTGAAGGAGAAGTGGGATTGGAAGTCCAACAATCTGGGAGAGACTTTTCCAATCTCGAAACGGATCAAGGAGAATATCCGTTGGTGGTTAGATCCACAGAAACTAAGCAAAGGAATCTCCCTTCGCTTACAGAACCCGCGCCTAGCGTTGTTTGCAGACGCCTCAGATTCAGGGTGGGGAGCGACCCTAGGTTCGCAAGAAGTGTCAGGCATTTGGGAAGGAGAACAAGTGTCCTGGCACATCAACAAGAAAGAGCTAACAGCCATTCATCTAGCTTTGGTTCATTTCGAGGAACAGGTCTCAGGTCTGGGGATTCAGATTCACTCGGACAACACAACAGCCCTCGCTTATATAAAGAAGCAAGGGGGGACGCATTCCTTTTCCCTGTACGAATCAGCAAAGGATCTGCTGATTTGGGCACAGGAAAAGGAAGATCTCTCTCTCACAAGGTTTGTACAGGGAGAGAAAAATGTCCGGGCAGATCTGTTAAGCAGAAAAGATCAAGTCCTACCCACGGAATGGACTCTCAATCCTCAGATTTGCCAAACAACTGTGGCATCTGTGGGGAAGGCCCAATATAGACCTGTTCGCGACCAACAAGAACCACAGATTAGAAACCTATTGCCCCCCCGATCTCGGATCCATCAAGCAGTAAGCAGTAGACAGCTTTCTGCTAGATTGGACGGGCTTGGACGCGTACGCCTTCCCTCCTTTCAAGATAGTAGGAGAAGTGTTGAGGAAGTTCGCTTGCTCGGAAGGAACAAGAATGACCCTCATCGCTCCCTTTTGGCCGGCTCTCGATTGGTTCACAGAGGTGCTGGAGTGGTTAGTGGATTTTTCCAAGATCGCTTCCACTAAGGAACGATCTTCTCAAACAACCCCACTTCGACAGGTTTCACAAAACCTCCCCGCTCTAAGTCTGACCGCCTTCAGACTGTCGAAGGACTTGTCAGAGCAAGGGGCTTTCACGAGAAGTGGCGAAGGCTATTGCAAGAGCCAGAAGAGTCTCCACTTCAAAGTAAAGTATCAGTCGAAGTGGGAGTGGTTTAGAAGATGGGTGTAGGGAAAAGAAAATATCCTCCTCCAGTACCTCTGTAACTGAAATCGCAGATTTTTCTCCTATATTTGAGAAAAGACTGTAACCTGGCAGTTTCAACAGTGAAGGGTTACAGAAGTATGCTGGCCTCAGTTTTCGACATAGAGGAATAGATCTGACAAACAATAAAGATCTTCATGACCTTATAAAGTCTTTTGAGACCACGAAAGAACATGTAATCAAGAAGCCTAGCTGGAAACTTGGATGTGGTCCTCAAGTTCCTAATGTCGGAAAAATTCGTACCGTCTCACGCAGCTTCGTTTAGGGACTTAACAAGAAAGTCTTTATTCCTTTTTGCGTTAGCAACAGCCAAGAGAGTGAGCGAGTTGCAAGCTTTGGAAGGTAAAGTGGGGTTTAAGAAAGATTCAGCGATTTGCTCCTTTCAACCATTTTTTCTAGCGAAAAATGAAAATCCCTCAAGCCTTGGCCAAGAAGCTTTGAGATAAAAGGAATATCTTCATTAACAGGGAGAGAACTAGAAAGGACTTTGTGTCCAGTCAGGGCACTCAAGTTCTACCTGGAGAAGAAGAAGTTGCTGAAAGGTACAGAAGAAAGTCTTTGGTGCTCTGTAAGAGATCCGAAAAGAGCGATTTCTAAGAAACGCCCTTACATTCTTCATAAAAGATGTAATAAGGGAAGCTCACCTTAAATGCGAAGAAGAGCATTTCAAGGTTCTCAGAGTGAGAGCTCATGAAGTGAGAGCCATAGCTACGTCGATGGCATTTCACAAAACATGGTCGCTTCAGGCTCTTATAGATTCGACATTTTGGAGATGTAATTCGGTGTTCGCCTCGAATTACCTAAGAGATGTTAAAATTTCGTACGAAAAGTGCTTTGCTCTGGGAGCGTATGTTTCGGCGAATTCAGTGCTGGGAGAAGGGGCTGAGGCTAATCCTTCCTATTTAGTTTAAGGCTTAAATTACTGTTTATTGGTGGTTGTTTTTATTGGTTAATTGTCAGAGGGAATAGGGACCCTCTTACAATTCATAGATTGTAACAAGACTAACATGGTCAGGTGATCGGGATTGGCTTCAGTGCTCTTTGTGATTTGTTTAAATAAACCTTAACTCTGTCATGTAAGAGGGCGAGTCTCCATTGATATGACAAAAGGTCAAGGCTCTACCATGTAAGTGGGTCAGCCCCATTGGTACGATCCAGTATAGGCTCTGTCGCGTAAGCGGGCTAGCCCCCATTGACACGATCCAAAGAGTTATTCAACCATAGGTTCATTCCTCGTTGAAACTCTTGAGGCAAGCAGACTCATCGACAGTAGTCATGAAGTCTTCAGCCCAATAAGGTAGGAACTATGGATTATGTTATCCAAGAACATAGGTTGTTTTTTCCCTGTTTTTTAATGTATTTAGTTAAGTATTATTTGTTTTTAGCTGTCTCTTGCCCGCCACCAAGGGTGCCAATCAGCTAAGTATATATCTGCTGGGTAAGTTACTTGTACAAAAATGATATTATTAAGATACAATAAAGTTTTGTACATACTTACCTGGCAGATATATACGATTAATGGCCCACCCAGCCTCCCCTCAGGAGACAGGTGTAAGAGAAATTATGGTTTAGAAAACGGGAATAGTTCCAGACCCCGCCACCCAGCGGCGGGAATGGTGGATCACCTGACCTACCTGTCGCGTGTGCCGCGAGTTTTTGAAATTCTGTCGGGTCGGGACCGACCGTCTATAGCTAAGTATATATCTGCCAGGTAAGTATGTATAAAACTTTATTGTATCATAACAATATCATGTTCGTAGTCCACTTGAATATTGCAATATGATATGGTACCCACACTATCAAAAGGATATTGCACAAATAGAGAGTGTACAAAGGTCCTTTACAGCTAGAATAGAAGAAGTTAAGGACCTAGACTACTGGGAAAGACTACAATCCTTAAAATTATATAGTCTAGAAAGGAGAAGAGAACGCTACATGATAATTCAGGCATGGAAACAGATAGAAGGAATAACAGAAAATATCATGGAACTAAAAATATCAGAAAGAGCAAGCAGAGGTAGATTAATAGTGCCCAAAACTATACCAGGAAAAATAAGGAAAGCACACAGGACATTAATCCACTACGCACCAGCATCGATAATGCAGCGTCTATTCAATGCGTTGCCAGCTCATCTGAGGAATATATCAGGAGTGAGCGTAGATGTGTTTAAGAATAAGCTCGACAAATATCTAAACTGCATCCCAGACCATCCAAGATTGGAAGATGCAAAATATACCGGAAGATGTACTAGCAACTCTCTGGTAGACATTAGAGGCGCCTCACACTGAGGGACCTGGGGCAACCCGAGCGAACTGTAAGGTCTGTAAGGTCTGTAAGGTAAGGCCTGAGCAGCTGGCTAGGCGCAAAGCTCCCACTCCCGAGAGCCCAGTCCTGGGCACAGTTCCATCTCCAGTGACTGCGCGCCCACCACTGGCTCCCACGCCACCAGTTCTCGCTCCTGCTTCGACTGCTCTCACTCTCATGCTGCATGCTCCCGCTCCCATGATGACTGCTCCTGCTCCTGTGATGTCTGCCTATGCACCTAATCAACCCACACCTGTACCTCCTCTGGAAGAGACAGCTAGCAGAGTTTCACCGGTTTCTTTGGAGGATGAGGAAGATGAGGGTCAAGATTTGGCTCAGTTGATGGCATGCAAGGCTTTACTTCATTTCCTCCTGGAGAGCTATCCGGGCTTCTTCACTCCTCCTACTCCTGCGTCTCCTGCCTCCCCATTCCTGATGTCGAAGAATCGGCTTCAACTCTTTCTCCTTCCCAAGATGTTCCTTTCCATATCCTCCAGGAAAGCTTTGGAGGTGGTCAAAGAGTGGCTCTCGATAAAGAGGAAACAAGGGAAGGTGACATTCGTTCATCCTCCCTCACATCTTATCAAGAGGTACCATAGGCCTTACGACACCAGAGAAAACCCCTCCCTGGGAGTCGCTGCCTCCTCCCAAGGGACTTCTCTAGTCTCATCTACTATTCGTGCCGGGCAGCCTTTGCCTCAGCCAGAGTTTTCTTCTCCTCAGTGGAATTGGACCACTCGTCAGGAGCTTGTTTAAGGTGTTTGAGGTATTCAGTTACCTTGACTGAACTGTGGGTGCTCTCGTCAAGATCGAGAATGCCACAGGGTTGGTTGACTCCGTTTCAGCTGACCTTCTGAGCATGCTTTTGTGCACAGATAAAGCCATCCAAGACGGCGTGTCAGAGCTTGCATCACTCTTCACTATCAGACTTCTGAAGAAGAGGGACATTTGGTGTTCTTTTGCTTCAAAGGGAGTTGAGACCTCGCAGAAAGGGGCTTTACTTTTCATGCCTCTGGACCCCTCCCATCTCTTCTCGGTAGAGCAGATAGCTGCAGATCTGCAGAAGTCGACTCAGGACCTCCTGACTCGGTTGTCACATTCCAAGTCTTCTTTGTTGGCATCCCTTCGTCTGAGGTTGGTCTTTCCACTCCAACAGCACCCCTTCAGTGCGAAGACCCCAGTCTCGTCCTAGACCCCTCTCCAACCTGCGCTTCCATTCGAAGTCCGTCAAGAAGCACTCCACCGCCAAGTCTCAACTGAAGAAGTGAACAAGAAGTCCTTTGTGCCCCAGTGGGAGCCAGGCTCCTAGAGTTCTGGGAGATGTGGGCTCTGAGGGGAGCAGAGCCATGGATAGTCAGGGTATTAAAGGAGGGCTACTTCATCCCTTTCTTGGAGATTATTCTGAATTATTTACTGTGAATAATAAACCAAGAAAAAACTAAAAAAATTTAATAATAAATTCTACAGTTTAATTTATAAATTAATTTCCTATCAATCTTCTGTGAATATTCTTGCTTCCTGGTTTGCAACAGGTAATCCCAAACCATACGAGGTAGAGGGATGGTGCTGGCCCTGCTGCCAACTCACAGTTTCAGAATAAATCATGAGAATCTGAAATGAGGGAAATCCTAATGTAAGAAGGGACTCCTAATCAAATTAACTTCATAAAATTTCATGTAAAGCTTGAGAAATTGACTTAAGTAAAATATATATATTTATAAAGTAAACCTCTAAATGCTCAAGATCAATGCAAATATATGGGCATTGTCCATTCAAAAACAATGAGGCAACGAAACACGAGATTGAGTGGCTAAGCAAAACTATCTGGGATAAACAAGTAGTTACTGGGTTAACCCGGCAGACCATAAATAGAATATTATGGTTTGAAAAATATAAATTACTACCTGGTAAATATAAGTAAAAGTACTATGCTAGCTCAAGAAATATTAAAGTTGCCTTTAAATGAAGGCCCAAAAGACGGTTATATAATAGGCCTACTTGGTAAATATAATTACATACATGGGTACCAATCAAATATGATTCTCTGATAAATTCCATGGGGAAATTCTGTTAGGACATTATTGTTCAACAATAATTACTGAAATTGAAATCGCAAATGACAAGCACCAAACAAAATTTGCAACGAACCTTCAAGTTTTCAGCTATCCTTTCTAGGTCCAAATTAAGCCGAATAGTTGTATTGGCAACTAGATGACATCGGTCGGCAAGTTGTTCTCCGTGGAAAATGGTGGTGGCCTAAGGTGGATAATAGGCAGCATTATTCTCCTCCCCACCCTCGGTACATGGGCCAGGTCACAGATACATTTTAGCTCTTCATAGTTCCTTTATAATGCACTGCACGAAAGATTGGTATGATCGTAATAACGATCTCAAAGTCGCGCTGTGCTAGGTAGTGGTCACGTCTTCACTGTCCCTCTCCTTCCGAGCTACTGCTGCTCCAAGGTATTTTGGGAATGGAGTCGAAGCTGGAAGATAAACCAAAACTAGGCAGTAACTAGTTACAGGGTTAACGTAATTAACTACCTTTGTTGCTGTTTGCTTGATGCTTGGTATAGTTAAGTTAAAGGAAAATCAATTTATCAAACATTTATTTAAATGACGGAAATGCATATATTTACCAAGCAATTACAATAGAAGAACAAGGACACCCAACAGCAAGATATAACTAATAATAATTAATGCTTATTTTAGAGCACAAAGAAGCAATAAAAGCAAACTACATGAAGAATACAAGACTAACTAATAATATTACTCAAGATAATGAAAATCTCTTCAATTAATGAGAAGGAAAAACTAAGGATAAACATAACTTTCCAAACACTCCCAGGAAAGGCCATTCAATTTTGTAGCAACAAAAAAAAATTGAATGGTAACAAGTTACTAATGCTTATTTCATTAGTAATTTTGTAATAAAAAAAATTTCAAAACAAACCATATACAAATGTGTTTATACAAGCAAAAATCAAATCAAACCATCTTTAGCCAGTTTAAAGTTTCTCTCATTTGCCCTAATGGCAGCTTTTCGCCGAGGCCTAACAGCATCTGCCTCTGGTATTTGTGCTTCAGCTGTGTTTTCTTGCAATGTCCTATTTTGCTCATATTCCCTGATGCTCATCAAAGGAATAAGGCTCTCAACATGCATATCCACACGGGATCTATTTCCTTTCATTACTGTTGCCCCTGTAACTTCTTGCAAGTCATTTACCTGCACCTTCAAGACCTTCCCCATGGGGTAATTTGCAGGCTTCTGCATGGCTTCTTTAATCAATACAATATCTCCTACTTGCAATGGTTTGTGGCCAATAGGCATATATCTTGATTTTTCATCTATTGCTTGACTAATAAGTTGAGCAAGAAATTCTGAATTATATAATTCTATTAATTTTAAGCGAGCTTTGCGTAGCTTGCTATAATTCTCCCTAATTTGTTCTGTAGAGTTAGGATTCCAGGAGGGATCATCCATAGGTATAGGTTGCAAGTTAGGGATTATATTTAAAGATACAAGTTCATAACCCTTAAGCAATATTTCCGGTGTAATTGGGGCAGGTATATCTTCATTCAGGTTGCAGTCTCTGAGAGCTTCTTTAAAAGCCACTGGCCTTCTGTTGACAAGGTGCACAACTTCACTAATTAAAAATTCAAAATCTACAAAACTCAATATTGAATTTTTTATTGCACCATAAATCAGCCTTTTTACAAGTTTAACACAACTCTCAACTAATGAACCCAGTTGTTTACAACCCTTGTAATACTGTTGAAATTCCAGAGCCTTGATATTATTCTCTTGCAGATATTGTCTAGTATTAGGATCACTGAGAAAATCCTTAATGATATTTGTGCCACTTACTATTTGAGTGCCTTTGTCAGAAAAACACTTCTCAGGCATGCCAAACTCATGAATGTGCATTTGGAATGCCCTCAGAAACGTAGGCTATACCGTTATGCGACACTGTATTTGGGGTATCAGTTGAAATATCTGATTGCCGAGAATCTCTACTTGGGCACAAAAATGAAAAGTGCCATTTACTACAATGCTTGCATTTGGTATTAAACCTAAATTTACAATCTTTGGTTCTGTGAAAATTTGCACATTTACAGCATGCATGCAAACTTTTAAGCTTCTCTGTCTTCAATTTAGGAGAGGCAAAATTTGGGCATTTATATATTGGATGATCAGAAGACTCCCCCTTCTTACTACAAAGAATGCATGCACGAAATCTACTGGGAGCAGATTCATCCAAGGGCTTAACATTTGCTGCAAAACTAGAAATAGCAGCATCAGATTCATTGGACTTTTTCCTTTTAAATTTCTCTTGGGCTTCGACATACCGTTCAGTAGTTTCAAATATGTGATCATCAATTTCCTTTAAAGAAGGTTTAGATTTTCCTGTGATCTGAATTAATTGTGACCTAAAGCTTTCATTTAGAGAGCTCCAATAAAAGAACTGAAGAATGTCATCCACAGAAACTGAAAGATTATTGAAGGTATCTCTGATCATTTTCATCTCTCCAATAAGCTTATATGGGTCATCCTGGTAAGAAAGTCTTAGCTCTGACAACAATTTAATACTATCATACTTCTGAACAATTACCGACCCAAATGCTTCCATAAGCAGTTTTTTGGCATCCTCATATGTTCGACTCCCTGAACTCAAAGACTGAATAAGTGTATGGGGTTCCTTCCGAGTCTGTCTTTGAAGGTACAAAAGCTTTGTGTAGGAGTTCAAATTAGCTCTACCAGTTATATCCTCAAAATCTCTAAAGAACTTCTCAATACTCTCTCCCCTAGCATGACTATACACTGGAAGTGGCAACTCTGGAAGCTTGAGCTTGTTACTTACATCATTACCATCAGATATATTTGGAACACTTTTGAGCAATGAAATGGCATTAGTAATTTTTTCATCATATTCATCACAGCTCTTAAGTTCAGCAGAAAGACCACCCTTATCCGACTTCCAAATAAGCTCAGAAATCTGTGTGTTGCAGTCATCAAGTTTCTGTTGTAAACTCTCCAAAGAGAGAATATTTTCTTTGACCTCACATGAGGTGAAAGATCCACAGTTATCCTGAACATTCTTACACTTTTTGGTTACTTGCGTCCTGTGGTGAGCTCTGACAGATTTTAAGTAATCCAAGTCACCCATCATGTATGAAATACTACTAAAATAACCGCAATTTCAGATAAACAAATTAATGGGTTTACAACGCGATGTGCAATATTAAATGTTACTAAATATTCAAATCACAAATTTTCTCAAACGAGTAACCTAACAAGAGCAACTTAATATACCCTAGAAATCTAATACAATACACAAGGAAATTTGCCTATGCAGCGACAAATATGAAACATGAAGAGTAAATATGACCCTAACCATGACCTTAGGTGAGGAGTTCCACGAAGCAAGGACCCACAGAGTGCCCCACGTTGGGCGCCATATTCTGAATTATTTACTGTGAATAATAAACCAAGAAAAAACTAAAAAAATTTAATAATAAATTCTACAGTTTAATTTATAAATTAATTTCCTATCAATCTTCTGTGAATATTCTTGCTTCCTGGTTTGCAACAGGTAATCCCAAACCATACGAGGTAGAGGGATGGTGCTGGCCCTGCTGCCAACTCACAGTTTCAGAATAAATCATGAGAATCTGAAATGAGGGAAATCCTAATGTAAGAAGGGACTCCTAATCAAATTAACTTCATAAAATTTCATGTAAAGCTTGAGAAATTGACTTAAGTAAAATATATATATTTATAAAGTAAACCTCTAAATGCTCAAGATCAATGCAAATATATGGGCATTGTCCATTCAAAAACAATGAGGCAACGAAACACGAGATTGAGTGGCTAAGCAAAACTATCTGGGATAAACAAGTAGTTACTGGGTTAACCCGGCAGACCATAAATAGAATATTATGGTTTGAAAAATATAAATTACTACCTGGTAAATATAAGTAAAAGTACTATGCTAGCTCAAGAAATATTAAAGTTGCCTTTAAATGAAGGCCCAAAAGACGGTTATATAATAGGCCTACTTGGTAAATATAATTACATACATGGGTACCAATCAAATATGATTCTCTGATAAATTCCATGGGGAAATTCTGTTAGGACATTATTGTTCAACAATAATTACTGAAATTGAAATCGCAAATGACAAGCACCAAACAAAATTTGCAACGAACCTTCAAGTTTTCAGCTATCCTTTCTAGGTCCAAATTAAGCCGAATAGTTGTATTGGCAACTAGATGACATCGGTCGGCAAGTTGTTCTTCGTGGAAAATGGTGGTGGCCTAAGGTGGATAATAGGCAGCATTATTCTCCTCCCCACCCTCGGTACATGGGCCAGGTCACAGATACATTTTAGCTCTTCATAGTTCCTTTATAATGCACTGCACGAAAGATTGGTATGATCGTAATAACGATCTCAAAGTCGCGCTGTGCTAGGTAGTGGTCACGTCTTCACTGTCCCTCTCCTTCCGAGCTACTGCTGCTCCAAGGTATTTTGGGAATGGAGTCGAAGCTGGAAGATAACCAAACTAGGCAGTAACTAGTTACAGGGTTAACGTAATTAACTACCTTCGTTGCTGTTTGCTTGATGCTTGGTATAGTTAAGTTAAAGGAAAATCAATTTATCAAACATTTATTTAAATGACGGAAATGCATATATTTACCAAGCAATTACAATAGAAGAACAAGGACACCCAACAGCAAGATATAACTAATAATAATTAATGCTTATTTTAGAGCACAAAGAAGCAATAAAAGCAAACTACATGAAGAATACAAGACTAACTAATAATATTACTCAAGATAATGAAAATCTCTTCAATTAATGAGAAGGAAAAACTAAGGATAAACATAACTTTCCAAACAGAGATCCTTCCTTTAGTCTCCTCTCCCATCGCATTGATGGCGTACTCGAAAGGCTCAGAGACACTTGGCTCTTTCGAAGGAAGTATCCTCCTTCCTTCTGAAGAATGCTATAGAATAAGTAGTAGAAATCCATTCCCATGAATTTTACAATTAACTGTTTGTATTTCCCAAAATATCAGGGGGCTGGAGACTGGTACTGGACGCAAGTGCTCTCAATCGCTTCTTAGGAAAGACCAAGTTGTTCATACGCGAACAAACCTTCGGTCTTAACAATAGGATAACTTCTAGCACCTAGCTGGATCCGGTTAAAACGCAGATAAAAGCAGGGAATCTTGTGAAATCTGGCAACGTGTGCGTATGTCAGGTGAAGAATGGTCAAGGACCACGCACCTACGCCACCGCGTCAGTCATTTCTTAACCGTCTGGGCGAGAGGTCATAACATTGACCTCTCTCAGCCTTTACCCAGTTCATTGCCCGTTTCAATTGTGTTTAGTGTGTGTGTGTGGGTATGTGCTGATATTATGGCTTCTTCTGCTCCTTCTCGGCCTCGTCATTTTGTGTGTCCCGGAACTCCAGGTTCTCCATGTTCTAGTTTTTTGGCTTCGACTGCGACCTCCCCCCCCCACATCACTTGCAGTTGGTATCGCTCTATGTTTATACATTAACGAAGCCTTGTACGGAATGCCGTGTGTGGCCTAAGAGCAGTGGAAGTTGTTTTATAGCAAGAGGGAGCATCATAGGATTTCTTCTTCCCAATGCTTCGTCTCCTGATACGATCACACCCCATAGTAGTGTGGTGCCTTGGCCCTCTTTTTCTTCCATCGATTCGTCGTTGGAAGTTTTGGGAGGCCCTCAGGCTTTTTTTTTTTTTTTCATCGTTGTCTTCTTTATTTTTACAGAGTCGGAGGCGTCCAAGATGGTGGCGCTTTGGAAGACCGTGGGGCTACGAGGTTCTCCATCCTTGGAGGGTTTGCAGTCGCTTTTCATGGATTTTCGCTGCCCCCCCTCCTCCTGCCCTCGTCTTCGTGGGTAGCCGAGATCAGCCATATTGTATTGCTCCGCCAGTGACAGTTGCCGCTTCTTTGAGTCAGAGGGAAGCCATGGTGTCAGCCCCACTAGTGACGTCACCGGGTCAGCCATTTTGTATCCCTCCGCCAGTGGCGTCTGCTTCCCATTCGGATTGAGGGGAAGCTGACGTCATCGCCGCTTATGACGTCACTTCTATGGATGACGTCACTCTCAGTCGCCTCCACTGCGCTGCCTCGCTCATCTGTGTCGTCATCGTTCGCTGCCGTGATGTCATATCTGCCATCCAGTTCGCTTCATCTCCCTTCCATGTCGTTAGAGCCTTCTCTTGCTGATCTGTCTGTGGCTATATGCCAGGAGGTTATTAAGAGATTGGACTTTATTTTGGAAGTTGAGTTGGCTGCCATGTTGGCTGGGAGGACTGGAAGCAAGCGTGTTGCATCGTCCCCCGCCTCTTGTGAAGAGGTTGCGTAGAAGCCAGTGCTGTCTTCCTCTCCTTCTCCCCCCATCTCCGCCGCGTTGGCGTATCAAGCGTTGGAAGGCTAAGGACTGTGCCCTTTCTCCACCTGCAAGTGAGGAGCAACATGCCCGTGTTCCTGAGAGTGTTGGTGTTTCGGAGAGTGTTATTGTATCTTCTTTTGTGCAATCTGCAGTGGCTCTTCGCCCTCTTCATTGAGTCACGAGCATGTTGCAACCTCCCCCGTCCATGCACATGTTGCAGTCACTCCCACTTCTTCTCCAGGGCCTATCCGTCGCTGTAAGGATCTCAAGGCGCCTGTCAAGAGGTTGAAGGTTGTGAGCGCGGGTTGGTGCGGCAGGAGTCTTTGCCTGCCCCTCTCCATGATTCTTCCAGGAGTTAGACTCCGAGGGGTTCTCATTTGTTCTCGAGTGTTTGAGATGCCTCCCCAGCTCACGCCCGGGTATGTCTGTCATACCTGTGCCCATTCGCTGCCCTGTTCAAGAGTCATCTGTTGGTGAAGCGTAGTAATGTTCCTGGTGTTGTGGTTGGTTCGTCCTGGCAGTCGGCACTTGGGTCCAGCCCACACAGTTTAGTTGGTGTTTTTGGCTGTTTGGCTGCTGGTTCTTCTGTTATTTTGAATGAGGAAGGGGTTTTAGATGGACTGCACACCCTTCTTGTCGTTGGTGTCTGTTGCCGAAGCAGGAGGAGGAAAGATGCGGAAGAGTTTTGTCTTCCTTTTTCAGAAGTCGTCGATTTCTTTCGTGGTTTCAACAATTTGGAGAGTAGAACTCGGGCTCGGTCGTCTTACACTCCTTTCTGCTTGGAAGCCTTGGAGGGAGCTACGCAGGATCCCAAGCCTTCGTTTCACCTTCCCTCGTCGGGGCATGTCCAGTCAGTCTTGCATAAAGTTAACTCCTCTATTTCAGATCTGGACAGTTTGCTTCATGCTAAGGCTCTCCCAAGCTGCTACTCCCACCTCTCACAAGGCATAAGAAGTACTATGCTACGAACTCTGGCTTTTTTTAAGTCACATCATCTTAACGCCTTAGCGTTGGAATCTACGGCAGCCTCCATGTTGCAGACGGTTTCTTGGCTCTGGTCTGTGGTCATTGCTAAGATTGCTTCTGACAGGTCCCGAGAATGGTTGATGACTGTGTCCTCCCTTGCCAGTTTGTTGCAGTCCGGAGGCAAGACGTTTTCGTATATGGCTTATCTCGATGTTAATTTATGGGCTAACCTTCTGATTAGAAGAGACGCGGCTTTATCCAGGATGGAAAGATCAGTTGACCCTGACTTCTTGCTGGTGTCGAGAAATGGGGATCTGTTGGAGTCTCATTTTTTGCTCCCTCGGACCAAGTTGGAGGATGCGATAGACCAGTGCCAGCCCGACACCAAGTACTTGGTGCACCACAATGTGTCTAAGTCGGAGTCTCGTCCTCTGAGGCGTCCTGCTCCCCCTCCTTCCCCTGCCCAGCAGCAGTCACAAAGTTTGTCGCCTGGAGGTAAAGGGGGCCGTCAGTAGGTTGCCGCCTCTGCCTCTCCTGAGCCACGGGTTGGGGGGTGCTTGGTGGGCCGTTGAGCCAAGTGGCTGTTGTGGGGTGTGAAGTGGGTGGTAGATGTCCTTCCGGTAGGGTACCCACTGCCATTTGGTTTCCCTCCTCCTCCCAAACAAGCTGCAGCTCAAAGGGCATATCCTCCAGATTCTCTGAAGTTGTTGGCTCTTCGGGAGAACTGCAGAAGATGCTGGACAAGGATGCGATAGAGGAAGTGGTGCGTCCGTCTCCGGGGTTTTATAGTCACATCTTGGTGCCCAAGGAGTTGGGAGGTTGGAGACCTGTGATTGATTTATCCACCTTGAATCACTTCTTCAGGAAGACACGGTTCATGATGGAGACCCGCATTCAGTGTTGGCAGCTGTGAGTGAAGGCGACTTCATGCTGTCGATGACCTGAGGGACGCATACTTCCAGATCCCTAGTCATCCGGTGTTCAGGGAGTTTCTTCGTTTCTCTCTCGGGGACAAAGTCTTCAAGTTCAAAGTCCTGTGCTTCAGGCTGACCACAGTCCCTCAAGTGTTCACAAGGGTCTTCTCTCTCTTGTCAAGTTGGGCCCATGCTCCAGGGATTTGTTTGCTGAGGTACCTCGACGATTGGTTGGTCTTGGCAGGTTCCAGGGAAAAGCTGCTGCAGGACAGAGATCATCTACTTTGGTTTTGTCTGGAACTGGGCATTGTGGTTAACCACGAAGAGTCAAACCTTGTACACAGTCAAGTATTCTCTACCTAGCCATGGTAATCGATACGGTGGTTGCAAGAGTTTTTCCATCGGATCAGAGATTAGAGAAGTTGCGAAAGTGGCACGCGACTTCCTCTCGGAACCACATCAATCAGCTCATCATTGACAGGTTCTTCTGGGAGTTTTGTCTCCCCTGGAGAAGCTGGTCCATCATGAGTGTCTTCATCTTCAGTCTCTACAATGGAGATGGGGTATTCTGGTCTCCATTGGGGACTCACACTGTTAAAGGTTCCTCTGTCTCTGGAAGTAAGAGAAAACCTTCGTTGGTGGTTGGATGACCAAAATTTTTTGAAGGGTGTCCTTCAGTGTTCTCTACCACAGGACTTCCTAATGTTTTCAGATGCCTCCCTCGCAGGTTGGGGCCTCATTTAGGCGGCCTCATTGCCTCAGGTGTTTGGAGTCTGGAGGACAAACTGCAGCATTTCAGCGTCTGGCAGTTGGAGGCAGCCTTCTTGGGTCCGAAGGAGTTTTGGGAGAAAGTTGAGAGTCGTTCTGTCGTTCTCATGTCAGACAACACCACGGTGGTCGCCTGTGTGAACAAGCAGGGAAGTGGTTTCACGTCAACTTCACGCCTTGACTGTCAAGGTTCACCAGTGGGCAGTCTGCTATTCAGTATAGCTCTCAGCCAGTATATTCTAGGCAAACAGAATGTGGTCACAGACAAACTCAGTCGTTGGGATCAGATCCTAGGCACAGAGTGGTCCCTTCAAGTAGTAGCAGACAAGCTCTTTCTGGTTTTGGGGAGACCCATGCTGGATCTTTTTGTGACTCAGTTCAACAGGAAACTGGAGATATTCTGTTCAGTGGTTCCAGATCCTTTGGCGTTAGCGGAGAATGCGTTACAACATCCCTGGGACAACCTGGAGGTGTATGCCTTCCCTCCATTTTGTTTGATCCATCAGGTTCTGAACAGACTGATGAGTTCGTAGGGTCTCAGGATGACTTTGGCCGTCCCTCTGTGGCCTCAGATGGAATAGTTTCTAGATCTGCTGTAGTCGTTGTTGGAGGTCTGAGGGAAATTACCCCTTGGTGGCATCTCCTGTGTCAGCATGCGGAAAGGTTCCACCAGTCAGTAGAATCCGTCTCTTCACGGTTGGAGGCTATCGAGTATCTCCTCCGAGAGAGAGGCTTTTCTCAGAGAACAGTAGGGCATATGTCCAGCAGTCTCAGAAGGTCAACCTCTGTGGTTTACCAAGGCTATGGGCGATCTGTGATTGGTGTCGTAAACTGGGTTTTTTCTCCACTTGCAACCTCTATTCAGCGAATAGCAGACTTGTTAACCTTCCTCAGAGATGAGAGACGTTTGTCCGTTTCTGCCATTAGTGGCTACAGGGTGGCCCTGACTTAGTATTATGCCCTAGAGGTATCGACATCTCCCTGTCCTGGGAACTTTCCTGGCTAGTTAAGGGGTTTGAGCAGTCGAGTTCTAGGGAGCTCAAACCTCTGACGTGGGATGTTTCCTTGGTCCTCAAGAGCTTCACCAAGGGTCCATATGAGCCTTTATATCGCTCATCTGACAGGAACTTGATGCTCAAGACAGCTTTATCCTGGCCTTGGCATCTTTGAAGAGGGTAGGAGAGCTCCACGGTCTAAGCTATGATGTGAAGCACACCAGGGGTTGGGGGTCGGTGTCCTTCGAATTTGTCCCGGAATTTGTGGCCAAGACCCAAAATCCCTCTGTGCACGATGATAGGTTCACTTCATTTTCCATTCCATCACTGAATGACTTTGTGGGTGGTGATGCTCAAGAGCTTTTGTTGTCTCCCGTCCGGACCCTGCGATGCTATCTTAAAGGGCACGGCACCTTAGAACAGGCTGCCGCAGACTTTTTTTTAGCACAGGACGTACAAAGAAAGAGGTGTCGAAGAATACTATCTCCTTTTTTTTTTTTTTTTTTTTTTTTTTTTTTTTTATACGGGAAGCCATCAGACAGGCATACTTGACTCATGATTCCACCACCACGTCTGCGCGGGCTAGAGCACATGATGTTAGAGGTATTGGTCCCTCTCTGGCTTTCAAAAAGAACTTGGCTGTACATAGAGTGCTGAGCGCTGGTACTTGGTTACACCAGCCCAGGTTCAGCTCTTTCTATCCTAAGGATGTTGCCCACAGATCTATAGACATTTTCCCTGGGTCCTGTGGTGGCTGCCCAACAGGTTGTGTAACTCATAGTTGCCCTTAACAGGGCACTTTTTTTTTTTTTTATCTTACCTAAGATGATTGTCTGGATGAGAGAATGAGGGAGTTGGCTGGTCTCTCTTTGTCTCTTGTACCTTTCCTTCTTCCTTCGGGTGGGTTAAGGAATAGACATGTCATTCGCTGGACTGGTCTGATACAGGTGAGTTAGGTAGTCATACTGATAGTGTGGTCGCTTGGTATACAAATATCAAACCCTCTATTCAGTAGCACATGCTCCACTCCTTGGCAAGGAGGAGTTCGCAGTGATAACAAACCCTGGTGTGTTGGTTTGTTATTGGACAGTCAAAGTTTCTCTTTGTTTCCCTATACAATGATTCTCCCATATATCATTGTACGTCATTCAGGGTCTGAGTGGTTAGATATAAATTTATCTAGCTTCTCACGGGCTTCAGTCCCTCTCCGGAAGTTATTTCTTCTGGAGCTGGACTGGTGGGTAGGCCCCCAGCCAGTTTAGTATGTCTTGTACCTCCCTCCGAGTA
This sequence comes from Macrobrachium nipponense, assembly GCF_015104395.2. Classification (NCBI taxonomy): domain Eukaryota; kingdom Metazoa; phylum Arthropoda; class Malacostraca; order Decapoda; family Palaemonidae; genus Macrobrachium; species Macrobrachium nipponense. The sequence continues at coordinate 112,785,313 of NC_061100.1, forward strand.
TGAGTCTATCCTATTCTTAAGACCGAAGGTTTGTTTGTGTATGAACATATGACAAATTTTCTAAGACATTCATTTGGCCTCAGATATCACAAGATTCCTTGCTTTCATCTACTTTTTTACCGGATCCAGCCAGACGCTAGAAATTATCCTGTTGTTAAGACCTTAGGTTTGTAGTAATCAGTCATGGTCCAAGAAAAACAGACAATAGCTTGAAGAAGTGAAGTTTTCGGCATTGTCTCGTCACGAAAAAGTTGTGATTAAAAGAGGAGAGGCCGGCCATTACCAGATGTCTAAATATCACGGCCAGGAGTAAGCAAGAACAAGAAGTATATTTGAAGTTTTAATTCAGAATGGTACCAAAAGAAACGGTGGCTCTGTGGTTGTGAAGTGAAGAACGCATTATTTTGCTTTCCGTGTGTGCTGTTTGGAGGTGATTCAACATGGTCAAAAGACAGTTTTACAAATATAAACAAAATGAAAGAGAAAACAGAAAAACATGAGCAGTCAAAGAATCATATTGTTGATATGATTTCACTGTCTCTTTTCGTGACTGTAAATATTAAAGAAAGACTTAGTGAGGCCTACAGACACTCATTCAATGAACACGATAGGAATGTTACTAAAAACCATGAGATTTTGTCTAAAATAATAGACTGCATTAAATTTTGTGGAAAGTTTGAAGTTGCATTAAATTTTGTGGAAATTTTGAAGTTCCTTTACATACACATGATGAAACAGATGATATGGTTAATCTAGTATTCAGAGGACTCATAAATTTTGCATTAAAATTAGATCCAGACTAAAGAACCATTTAGAAACTAATACAGTTTTCAAAGTTTTTTAGAGTATTCAGAATGAAATTCTCAACTGCCTGCTACAAATATACTAAGATCATATTAAGAAAGAAATTGAAGATGCTTCCTTTATAGCTGTCATGGCTGAAGACACAACAGATGTTTCAGGGCACACTCAAATGGTTATTGTTATAAGATACATGGTGAATGAAGATATTGCCGAGTGCTTTTTGGGGTTTTTCACTCCAGAAAATCAAACAGCAGATGGGTTATCAGTGTATTCTTGATCACTTAGACATAATCCTCATAGGTAATAGAGAAAACTGATAGCTCAAATATTTGATGGTGCATGCAAGGTGAAAAAGGGGGCATTCAGGCTAAAATAAAATTAGTTTATAATGATGCTCATTTTGTTCACTGCTATGCACACCAACTTAACCCTTAAACACCTATTGAACGTATTTTACGTCGATGAAAATTGTCTGTCGGGTGCTTAACCCTTAAATGCCGAGCCATTATTTCCGAGTGTCTCCCGTGTTTTTTTCAAAAAATCACAGCACACTTAGTTTTGAAGATAAGAGTTCATTTTTGGCTCCTTTTTTTTGTCATTGCCTGAAGTTTACTATGCAACCATCAGAAATTTTAAAAGATATTACTATTATCATATATAATAAATATTAGAATATATGACAGCGCAAAAAAAAAATTTCATATATGTATAATTGTATACAAATCGTGCTGTGAGCAAAACGGTTAAAGCTAATAAGTTAATTTTTTTCATTGCATTAAATTGCGATCATTTTGGTATATAACAAATAATAAAGAATCAAAGCAACACAGAGAAAATATTATCACAATATGATGCATGAATTCGTAACACACGGATGTGAAAAAAAGTTGTTGTAAAAAATTCAACATAAATCGAAATATTGTGTCAGAGACTTCCCGTTTGTTGCCAAATGAAGGTAAATAATTGAATATTACTGGAATGTAAGTGTTGTAGCTTACAATTGCAGTTTTCAACCATTTTGGTCGAGTTAAAGTTGACCGAAAGTCAAATTTTTTCTATTTATCGTTATTTATATGAAAATATTTCAAAACTGATAAAAGCTACCACCATGAGTTATTTTTTGTTGTATTCTACATGAAATTGCGCACATTTTCATAAATAAAACTTTATGTAAAGGCTAATATAAAATGGTGCAAACATTACAATAATCCAATGAAAGAATTTCTGATTTTTTCGGTAGTTACCGTGCAGACGTAAGGAAAAAGTTTTTTCCAGAAATTCACCATAAATCGAAATATTGTGCTAGAGACTTCCAATTTGTTGCAAAATAAAGGTATATGATTGAATATTACTAGAATGTAAGAGTTTTAGGTTACAATTGCATTTTTCAACCATTTCGGTCGAGTCAAAATTGACCGAAGGTTGAAATTTTGGCATTTATCATTATTTATAGGAAAATATTTCAAAATTGATAAGAGCTACAACCATGTGTTGTTTGTTGTTTTATCTTACATGAAATTGTTCACATTTTCATATGTAAACTTTATGTAATGGCTAATGTAAAACGGTGCAAACATTACGACAATCCGACGAAAGAATTTCAGATTTTTTCGGTAGAGTTACCACGCGGACATAAGGAAGAAGTTTTTTTCAAAAATTCACCATAAATCAAAATATTGCGCCAGAAACTTCCAATTTGTTGCAAAATGAAGGTAAATGATTGAATATTACTAGAATGTAAGAGTTTAGCTTACAATTGCGGTTTTTGACCATTTTGGTCGAGTCAAAGTTGACCAATGGTTGAAATTTTGGCACTTATCGTTATTTATATGAAAATATTTCAAAACTGATAAAAGCTATAACCATGAGTTGTTTTTTTGTTGTATTCTACATGAAATTACACACATTTTCATATATAAAACTTTATGTAATGGCTAATATAAAACGGTGCAAACATTACGACAAACACAACAAACTGACGGAAGAATTTCTTATTTTTTCGGCAGAGTTACCGCGCGGACATAAGAAAAAAGTTTTTTTCGTAAATTCACCATAAATTGAAATATTCTGCTAGAGACTTCCAATTTGTAGCAAAGTGATGGTAAATGATTGAATATTACTAGAATGTACGAGTTTTAGCTTACAATTGCGTTTTTTAACCATTTCGGTCGAGTCAAAGTTGACCGAAGGTTGAAATTTTGGCACTTATCGTTATTTATATGAAAATATTTCAAAATGATAAAAGCTACAACCATGGGTTGTATTTTGTTGTATTCTACATGAAATTGCTCACATTTTCATATATAAAACTTTCTTCTCGCACTAAAAAAGCATCAGCAACACATCTCAGAAATTATTTCATCACTTTGTCGTAAGTTTTACACCGTTTTATATTAGCCGTTACATTGAGTTTTATATGTGAAAATATGCATCATAATTTCATGTCGAATACTACAAAAAACAACCCATGGTTGTAGCTTTTATCAGTTTTGAAATATTTTCATATAAATCACGATGTGCCAAAATTTCAACCTTCGGTCAACTTTGACTTGACTGAAATGGTAAAAAAATGCAGTTGTAAGCTAAAACTCATACATTCTAGTAATATTCAATCATTTACCTTCATTTTGCAACAAATTGGAAGTCTCTAGCACAATATTTCGATTTATGGTGAATTTATGAAAAAACTTTTTCCTTATGTCCGTGCGGTAACTGCCGAAAAATCAGAAATTCTTCTGTCAGTTTGTCGTGTTTGTCGTAATGTTTGCAACTTTTTATATTAGCCATTACATAAAGTTTTATATATGAAAATGTGCACAATTTTATGTAAAATACAACAAAAAACAACCCATGGTTGTAGCTTTTATCAGTTTTGAAATATTTTCATATAAATAACTATAAGTGCCAAAATTTCAACCTTCGGTCAACTTTGACTCAACCGAAATGGTCAAAAAACGCAATTGAAAGCTAAAACTCTTACATTCTAGTAATATTCATTCATTTACCTTTATTTTGCAACAAATTGGAAGTCTCTAGCACAATATTTCCATTTATGGTGAATTTATGAAAAAACTTTTTCCTTACGTCCACGCGGTAACTCTTCTGAAAAAATCAGAAATATTTTCGTCCAATTGTCATAATGTTTGCACCGTTTTATATTAGCCAATTGCATAAAGTTTTATATATGGAAATGTGTGCAATATCATGTACAATACAACAAACAACAACCCATGGTTGTAGCTTTTATCAGTTTTGAAATATTTTCATATAAATAACGATGTGCCAACATTTCAACCTTCGGTCAACTTTGACTCTACCGAAATGGTCGAAAACCACAATTTTAAGCTAAAACTCGTACATTTATGGTGAATTTTAGAAAAAACATTTTTCCTACGTCCGTGCGGTAACTGCCGAAAAAATCAGAAATTTTTTTGTCCAATTGTCGTAATGTTTGCACCGTTTTATATTAGCCATTACATAAAGTTTTATATATGAAAATGTGCACAGTTTCATGTACAATACAACAAAAAACAACCCATGGTTGTAGCTTTTATCAGTTTTGAAATATTTTCATATAAATAACAATGTGCCAAAATTTCAACCTTCGGTCAACTTTGACTCGACAGAAAAGGTCACAAAATGCAATTGTAAGCTAAAACTCTTATATTCTAGTAATATTGAATCATTTACCTTTATTTTGCAACAAATACGAAGTCTCTAGCACAATATTTTGATTTATGGTGAATTTATGAAAAAACTTTTTCCTTACGTCCGAGTGGTAACTTCTGAAAAATTCAGAAATTTTTTTGTCCGATTGTCGTAATGTTTGCACAATTTTAGTTTAGCCGTCACATAAAGTTTTATATATGAAAATGTGCGCAATTTTTTGTAGAATACAACAAAAAACAACCCATGATTGTAGCTTTTATCAGTTTTGAAATATTTTTATATAAATAACGTAAATAGAAAAAATTTGACCTTCAGTCAACTTTAACTCGACCGAAATGGTAAAAAAATGCAATTGTAAGCTACAACACTTACAGTCTAGTAATATTCAATCAATTACCTTAGTTTTGCAACAAACGGGAAGTCTCTAGGACAATATTTCGATTTATGGTGAATTTTTTAAAACATTTTTTTTACGTCTCCGAGTTACGAATTCATGCATCATATTGTGATAATATTTTCTCTGTGTTGCTTTGATCGTTTTACAATTTGTTATATACCAAAATCATTGCAATTTAGTGTACAATACAACAAAAAATAATTAACTCATTAGCTTTAACCGTTTTGCTCACAGCGCGATTTGTATACAATTATATATGAAAAATTTTTTTCCACTGTCATATATTCTAATATTTATATATGATAATGATATTATTTTTCATTTCTGATGGTTGCATACTAAACTTCAGGCAATGACAAAAAAAGGAGCCAAAAATGAACTCTTAATCTTGAAAATTAAGCTTGCTCTGAATTTTTGAAAAAAAAACTTTTTTCCGCTTCAGCGCTCACTCGCGAATGCTGCTGGGATACGGGAGACACTTTCGGAAATACCGGCTCGGTGTTTAAGGGTTAATTATGCATCTTTTCCATAAATCCTTTAAAAAGTTATATCCAATAATATTGCATGTATTCTCATATTATTGTATTATAAAATACTACAGCAAATCTAAGCTAGTATTCCGCGGAGCGGCTAATGTTTTGGTTTCAAATCAGCTGATGGCAAACACGAGTTTGTTTCACCATAGTTAACACAATTCTGAGCTAATTTTTTTGCTTCAAGTTGGCATAAACGAATATCTAGATACTTGACTTATATGTGACTAGGTTATTTTTCCTTATATGACGTGTTTTTAGGTGAAAACATGAATTTAATATGTCTCGTTGTGATTGTGAACTTTTTTTTTCGTTAACAGATTACGTTGGCGGCATATTTATTGCGTAAAAATATTACGTGATTCCGTTCACGATTTTCCTTTATATCATCGTAATATGAACTTTACGTTATTTATCTTATATCAGTGTGAAACCAATAGTAAAATGTGTTCTTTCAAGCCCAGTATTTTTGAATAAAATGATTTTATCTCAATTTTATCTACGGTTGTGTTTGATGGTATATACTTTTACTGGAGTTTTATCCTTGTTGCCGATGCATGATAATAGTCATTAGCAGCTTAAGCAGTTTTCTCAGCTTTCAGTTATAACTAGGTTTAAATTTAACTGTATATTTCCTGATTGACCTTTGATCTATATTGATCTTTGATATATAGTGATCATTGATCTATATTGATCTTTGATCTATAGCAAATAAAGTTATTACATTAAGATATTTCAGTCTATTCTATACAACGTCATTTATAACAACTACGGTAATACGTAGTGTACTAAAGTACGATGATTGAAATACAAGCCAAACAGATGTTATCGAATTCGGTTGTATACTTAGAAAAAAAAAGGTCGTTTCATGTTCGGTTGCTCATGGCTGTACATGTTTATGTAACGAGTATAACCATACTTTCATCATTCTCTGTTGCTGTTTTTGAACTTATGTAACTAGAAGATGAGATACAGTTAGGCTATTGTAATTTGGTCTCTCATAAAATTGGATTATCATAAGACGAATTATCGTAACTTTAACACTACACCTACCTGTGCACTGTATAAAACCTTATTATATCTTTACATACTCTAGACACCCAAAGGATTAAAGCTAGGCTTTTTTCACTTTACAGTATTGATAATACTATGATGTACTGTACAGTAAATTCTATAGATCTATACTGCATAAATATAATTTTACTTATTGCGCCATCGCGGGATTAAGGCGCTGTTTGACTGGTCTAGGGCACTGTTAACTGGTCTATAATTTCGAAAGAAGGTGTGCGGTGGCCGTAGGCTTTAAAATCGCTTAGCGTCGAAATCACTTAGCGGCGGCGGCCAGGAACGGAACCCCTGCCTCTAACTGAGGGCCGCCTGTAATAAATTATGACTGCCTACCAACGTACTTTGGTTGGTCAGGCTGAACTATGATTGAGCCCACCTCCAGTTGAATGTTGTAAATCGGGCTAATTCAGGTATTCAGGTGGTGTAGTACGTATTGCAATATGGAGTTTTCATATTAAAAATAATATTGTAATAAATGCCTGAACACCTGAATGACACCCCCCCTCCTCCCCTCGTCAAATGCTTAATGATTCTAGCAATTGACGTTGGTAGTCACCGTCGGCCGGTCTCCGGCAAGCAGCGTTGCCAACCTTGGACAGGCGACGCTGTAAACATTGTTTGCCTGCAGCGCTGGTAATGCTGGCAGTTAAAAAGTTTTACCCAAATGTGGGTAATTTTGTGGGATTTTGCTCGGGCTGGTCAGATGACCAGGGCTAATTAAGGTGTTCAAGTAGGTATCACAATATTATTTTTAATATGATAACTCCATTTTTCATAGCTAACAAATCTTAATGTTGACTGCCCACCTCTAGTCACCCCTCTGACAATCCTGGGTTGGAAGAAAGACTAAATGTGTCGTGGGGTTCATGTGTGGTGACCAGTCTCCACCTATTTTATGCATAAGATTCCTTACATATACAATCTTTGATTGTTTTTTAACTGGTTTCCAGCTGGCACCAGAAGATTGATCTTATTGTTAAGCCATCAGATTGTTAGCTATGAAAAATACAAATTGATTAAAAATGTCATTTTGCTTACCAAGACAATTGAAATGTACTTGAAGCCTCATACCACGTAAGTTACCACATCGCTAAAGCTGATGAAGCTCTTGCAGTTGCAGAGTACTTACTGAAACTGTGCGTGAAAGATGTGAGTCCCTATGTTACGAGAGAGACAGCAAGATCCTTGCTAGTATACCCCTGTCAAATGACATGGATCATGCTGAAACAAAGAAATGGTAAGTAGAAAATTGTGAAACAGAGTTAATAAATCACTTAAAACCAAGTTCTGTGGGTTTCAACATTCAGCTTGATTAATCTATGGATGTTGTAGGTCTAGATATCCACCTTGTGTTTGTATGTTATGTTTCAGAAGAGTCTGTGCATGAAGATTGCTGGTGTGCCAAGCTATGGAAATTACAATAAGAGGTGTGGATATATTTAAGATCTTGGACACTTTCTTCAACAAAAATGATCTTAGATGGCACCTTTGCATAGCTGCCTGCACTGATGGTGCAAAGGCAATGACAGGCCCAATAAAAGTTGTTCTTGGTCTGATAAAAAAACATTTTACCTGCTGTGAAGCATAGTCACTGCTGCCTTCATAAAGAGGCACTAGCTGTGAAAAAGATGCCAAGTTATATAAATGAGGCACTTAATGAAGTAGTCAAGGTAGTAAATTTCATTAGGGCTAGGCCTCTTCAATCTTGAGCATTTTCCTCACTGTGACATGAAATGGGGTCCATTCACAGAGCTCTGCAGCTACATACAGAGGTGCACTGACTGTCTTGCAGTATAATTCTTTCATGTGTGTATGAATTGAAAAATGAGATTGAACTATTTCTCAGAGAGCACAAGTCTTCTCTGTCAATCCAGTTCATTGACAAAGTTTTGAATGTTCAAGACAGAATTTCTTCGTAAGATTGAGTTCCAGATTGGCTGTGTAAAGAAAACCCAGAGAGAGCATTTGCAAAATTGCCATGCATTCCTGAACAGAATCTCCTTAGAACTGGCTGACAGTACAAGAGGCAGCATGATTCAGCACCTACAGTAATTAAAGGATAATCTATAAAAGTATTTTCCAAAGCAATGAGACCCTCTGACATGGCTAGGCAACCCATTCATGGATGCAGATAATGTGATGAAGCAGAATCTGCCAGTGACCGAAAAGGAACAGCTAATTGACTTTTTAAGTGACCTTATTTTGAAAACTAAACACAATAAGGACTTTCTCCTTCCTTTTTGGGTAAACCTATTGCATGAGTACCCAGCAAAAAAAGCATTGAAACATATTCCCTTTGGCAACATACATGTGTAAAGTAGCTTTCTCTTGTTATATTACAACCAAAAACAAATACTGAAGCAAGTTGGATGCAGCACCTGATGTGCATCTGCAGTGAAAAGACATAATTCCAGAGGTCTGTTCCAAGGAACAGTCTCACCCATCACATTAAATAGGGTAAGGGATGAGGGGGTTATAGGGGTTTCTGCCGAGTACCAGGAGAACCACTGCTCTGGATGTTCAGATTTCCATTTGAAGCTTCACATCAGCCAAGGTGTCCTTGATTTTAATTTTTTATTAGTATATCTTGTTGCTCATGTCATTAGAGAAGTCCTCTGGGCTTGACATGTGGCAGAAGCTTTTTTTTTTTTTTTTTTTTTTACAATGAGTACTGTCTGAAGACAAAACATTTCATAAACCCAGTCCATATAGGTATATATGTACAAGAGGACAAGGTGATTGCAAAATCAAGAAGTGCACAAAAAGAAACTCCTGAGTCAAATATGAAACTGAACACTGAGAACCTATTCCCTCCTATTCAGGCACATCAGCCACTCTAGTCATTTAGTGATGGCAGGACATTCTGCAAGGTACCTTTCCTAGGTACAGTGGGCCCCCCGTATTCGTGTTCTCCGGATTCGCGGATTTCTCTCAGGAACGTTACCCTGCATTATTCGCGTAAAATTAGCTCATTCGCATATTTTTCTATGAGAAATATCCACAAATTCCTGGTTTTTTTTGATCAATTTCATCATAAAATGCACTTTTTGTGATAAAACTATTAAAAAAACCAAGTATGAAAATTTTTAGTGTTTTTCTTGAGTTTTAACTAACAAAATAGGCTGTTTTTAGCGTTCCAAACATTCGCGGGTTCTAACTATTCACAGGGGGGTCTGGTACACATCCCCCGCGAATACGGGGGGACCACTGTGTTGCATATCAACGCAGAGAAATTCAGTGATGGAGTAGGGAAGACTTGGGGAATGTACCCCGAGCTGGACAACTAGAATAACACGAGCAATCATAGATATACACACTGGCTTTTGTTTTTGTACACAAGTCAGCAGTGAAACAGGAAGTTTTTTATAATATGAAGCTTGTCTGTGAATCAGCAGAAGAACTGGTATGACAGTAAATGTGTGGTAGTTCTCCATGGGAACAACCTGTCCCTGGAAACTTTAGATTGTGGAAAAATAACATTCAGTTTTGCTTTTGAAATAAAAGTATAATGCATAAATTTTTTGGTATATATATTTAAAATTACTCATGTTTATGGTCTACATACTGCATTCTTTTCAATTATTTTTCCTGCCACTATGACTTGTAAGAGGCTGCCCATCAAAATTATATTCATCTTAATGAATTACTTACAGGGCCAGAAGAAGATATTCCTCGTAAACTTGAGTACATGGAGTTTGAGTGCCATGCCCCCTCCGATTACTTCAAGGATCGCACTTCTCCATATTCCACAATTTCATATCGCCCACAGTCATGCTTTGTATGGTCAAGACTAGGTCCTCAAATAAAGCCTATAGAAAAAGCAAAAGAATTAATGGCTAAGTAATTGAGGTGTTTGATTGTATGGAGAGATTTTTTATTTTCTGTACCCTCTAGATGATAATGTTAGAAATTTTATATTCATGTTAATGTGTCCTCTCTATTAGTTTCATAGGGAAATAATAAAAGATTTCTATAGGTCCTATACAGGTATTTTGTATATTTTTTTTCTCTGTTTGAGGTAATTTTTAATTAGCTTGAACTATTTTAGAGTAAAGATAATGAAAAATTTATCTAGAACACTTGGATAAAGTGATGGCAGTAACCAAAATTGGAACATTTAGAATGCAATAGGTAAAGAGTTTGACTCAGACTGTAAATGACTATTTTATTGAGTATAAGTAGACACCATAAGAAAGAAAACAGTTAGTCCAGAGGGACTTCATTGCATGTGCTAAGTTTTAAACTAATATATAAATAGCAGTACAGTAATACAAATGCTCCTAGCTTTATGATGATCTGACTTACAGTATGATGCTGCTGTAGTGTAGAGTCTGTTAATAGGAAAATGAGTGTCTATTGTAATGCTTAATTGTTCTGTCGTTTATAAAGAAATTTCTTATTTTTATTAATAATAAAAAATTGTATATTTACTACAATGTTGTTCATAAACATAAATTACGATAATACCCTTGAGAATTACAGTAGCATTAGTAAGAAACAATAAGAGACTGTCAGCCACTGTTTTGAATTTTCTCATAGTTATGAGTTATTTATATTTATTTGGGATGAATTTTACCTACTGTTAGATAGCTCAGATCTCCGAGTTGATAGGTAAGATGACATCCAAACAAAAGTAAAGTTCAAATGGCTGCCAGGATGACTAACGAATACACCTGTTCTCCATCATGTGTAGTATTTGGAATGTTTAAGCCCCTATCAGAATTCTCCTTTTGCTGCCATTGTGTACAGGTACTTATTGGTACAGTCCTCGGTTATTAGTGGGGATTCCGTTCTGACGGCGTAGTGATAAGCAAAAATCGCCTAGAACTGAAATCTGCAATTTTTGGGGCTTATTGGCGCCAATAACTGGTCAGTGGCGCCTCTGTTAGGTGTATGTTGGGGGAGGCAATTACTTGCTATTACCATGCTCCAAAACCACAGGCGCCCCCCCATAGGGGGTTAGTGCCGTCAGTGCATCTCGTTCGGTGCAATGTAGGCATTACTCAAAGTTCTTTGCACCATCCCTTTGGCCCTTGCTACAACCACTTTCATTCCTTTTACTTTATCTCCATTCATATTCTCTTTCTTCCATCTTACTGTCCACCCTCTCCTAACAGTTGTTTCATAGTGCAGCTTTGAGGTTTTCCTCCTGTTACACCTTTCAAACCTTTTACTGTCAATATCCGTTTCAGTGTTAAATGGCCTTAGTTGCCCCAATGCTTGGCCTAATGCCAAAAATCTATATGAATCAAATGTATTGGGGCCATACTCTATTATCATTGCCGATAACCAGAATTTGGCGTGTTCCAATGCCAAAAATTGCCAATTTTCGGTGCTACACAAATGCCATAAAACCAGATTGCCAATAACCGAGGCCGCCAAAAACTGGGGACTTCCTGTACATGGTTTTGATTATGTGCTGGTATCACGACACTACTTTCATTTTCCCTAGGATATCTTCCACTGGAATCAAGGCTAAGAACATCAGGTTCTGTAGGAATGATTACGCACTGTTACCAGGATGTTGAATGTTGACACAGTTTGTGCCAGAAGCATTGGGTATAAAGACTGATCTTGAGAATAGATGTGAGGAAGTAGGGATTTTTTAAGTACTTCTGCTTAGGTTCGTTAGTATAGGAAGAGAAGGGAAGCAGATAGATTGCGAAAGCAGATAGTTAGGTCAGGTCACCAACTTGTTATTTCTTCCCCTTCTCAGGTCCTTTGTCTTTCATTATTCTTACTCTGTTTATGGCTTTTTCCTCTGCTAATACTTTAGCTAGTACTAAGACTTCCTCTTTAGCTCCACCTTCTGACCCCCTTCAGTTCAGGGAAAGCATATTTGTCACAGTAACTTCTGTTCTTTCAAAGCTAGATATTGTTCTAGCTACTTGGCTTTCTAAGAGTGTGTCATAGGCTTATATACAAAATCAATAAAATTAGTCACAGGGGGGTAGTAGAAGGATCACTCATCAGAGAGATTAAAGTAATAGAAGGAAACAAAGGTTTTACCTCAGAAGATCCCATAAGCCGAGGTTTGATATTAAAAGAAGCTAAGATTGACCCTGCTGACCTGGAGATTAGGTTTTCTGCCCAACAGACTTTTGGTGACCACTCCCTTACCACAAAGGTTAATCGCATTGACCATCAGCTCAGGATTTCAGAGCAACAAGAAGGGATTAGCAACTCTCAAGGAAACCAAAACAGCCATTACATAAATGACAGCTCAACGAGAAGAAGTTCCAGAAGACTGCTGGGCCTTGACCCAGGCTGACAACCCAAACATCTCTTGAAAATGGGCCATAGATAGGGCCTGAAATACTAGAGTTTGGAGTAAAATTAAATGTAATACTTAGAAGTAAACAAGTTACACAGTGATTTTGTGGGTTTCTTTTTCAATCTGCAGAAGAAAACTGAAAGAAATTTTTGTTTGGTTCTCTCAAGTCTGTTGAGTCACTTTCAGACGAGGCAAGAGAGTCATTGTAATCCTCTCTTCCCCTCCTCCAAGCATTTCCTGTTTTTGTTGACGTATCACATTATTTTGCTCAGCTGACTTGTGTTGACTCAGGTGAGTTGAGTCGCTTCAGACTGTCTCTCTCATTCATCAAGTAATGGATTTGTTGCAGGTAGTCAGCTGCTGTTGTCCTCTGGCAGCAGAAGAGTTTAAATTAGACAAATCTCTTTCAGTTTGTCAGTGTTTATTGGACCATTGCACATTGCTTTATTCTCATTCAGTGGATGACAGAGGCCATATAGAGAATAGGTATCGGCTGTCTTCGAGTATTTTGCATACATTAAATATTTGGAGAACGAGAACCCAAGCTTTCTCCTTAAGTTAGCTTATCTTTTTTTTTTTTCAAGTTGTGGAGAACTGCCTCTTACAATACAGATGCTTTATTGGCACTTAACCGTCTTCAGTCAGTTTCATTTCCTTTGTCATTCCTTTGAAGAGATGTACTCGAGATTGAAAAGTGCATTGGAAATACTGAGACAAAGTTTTTTTCCGGGTCACAGTTTTTAGTTTTACTGACTATTTTGCTCAGTATACCAGGAATACAGCATAATTAATTATATACGTAACAGGAAAAATTACTTGCTAACAGAATATTGCCTATGGAAGAGTAACACTGTATAATGCTATTAGTCATAATAAAGTTAAGCAATGGATCCAAAATATTTTAATATGTTATAGATTATGTAAATCAAAAGTGCATATTATGCAGTCTGGTGTAGGATTTGATGCAGTATTTTCTAATGGAACAAGCCAGTTCTCTTTATTCAGTAATATTTCTATTTTTACAGCAATATGGTTGGCAATCAGAATTATGTAACACTTGGTGCTGCAGAAATTTTCAATTTTTTGTGACTAGAATTGCTAGAGAAGCCTTTCAAAATCTTATTCCTAAAAATGTTTGTGTATGTTTCCTAGCCTTTCATATTGGAGGTAACCCACCTCATCCATCCTGCTTTGTTATGTGGGCATGTTGCTGGGGTGAGAAAGGGGATCCCCTCTCCCCCATCACCACATGCACAGGATGGCTATTCTATATATGAAGGGCTACAGTTTATATACCAAGGCAAAACATGAAGGGCTACAGTTTATATACCAAGGCAAAACAGAAATTACTTAAAAAATTTGGCATTTCAACAAATTAAGGTATTCCAAAATTATATGAAGCTGGTTGAAATATGTTGGGTTCCAGGACATGTAGGCTTTATGGGAAATGACTTTGCTTGATATACCTGTTCCTGTCATGTATTTTCAGTAAATGATAGGCTTTGTGGGTTAACGAAACAAACAATAACAAAATAGATTAAACCCAATGTTGGATTGTTGCATTCCTTCCTCCAAAGTGTCACAAAATAATTTTATCCAATATATTATTGCAGAACACAGTTGAACATGTGTGATGCCATTGTCGATTTTACAACTAGCAATAAATGCCAAGAATTCAAAGCAGGTTTGTTATAATGAATTTTGATAGGTTTTAAAACATTTAAATTTAGTTTACTAAATGAAATTAGTATATTTACTAGGAATAAGCCTGTTTGGGCCAGCATATCAGTGCTCAGAATACTCATTCAGTGTTTGGGTTAAACTATTCATTGATAATGATAATAGGACAGTCAAATAATCTCTGGGTGGTGGATATTGTTTTGAAGGACATAACTGAAATTATCCAAAAATTATCTTGGAATTAAATTTTCATTTTCATATTTGATCAGCAACATTTTCAGCTTAGTATTGGATGTAGAATACCATTGGGTTTATGGAATTTAGGTCAAGCACTAGGACCATGCAGTCATTCAGCGCTGAAAAGGAAATTGAGAGTAGAAAAGCTTGAATGGTGTAACAAAGAAAACCACGCAGTTTCAATAAGAAAGAAGTGTTAGTAGGAGAGGGTGGATAGCAAAATGGGAGAAAGAGGATATGAACAGAGGTACAGTAAAACCAATGAAAGGGAGTCGCAGCTAGGGTTCAAAGGGAGGAATGGAGACTGCAAAAAATCTTAAGCAATGCTACAGTGCACCACGTGAGTTGCACTGATGGCACTACTACTCCCATACTGGGATCCAAATTCCAGGAGCATCTGTATTGAAATTTACCGAAAATTTTGAAGTTTCTAGGCACACAGCTCAGGATCCAGTCCTAATGTTAAAGATTTAAAAAGAACTAGAAGAAGCTCTTTATCAAGCTAAAATTAATTATTAAAGGTTGACCAGCCACATTGCTCAGGGAACCAAGGAAAGGTTAATGCTTATAGTTTCTTGAAGATAAGTCTTCCTTATGAGCATCTTGTGTAATAAAACCAATACAGAACTTAATATGGTGCTCACATGACAATGTGAATAAAGATAATTTTTAATCAGAAATTTGTCAGTTTAATTTGGCTGGACTGAAAGAGGCTTTCATGCTTGTTTGTTCATAGATAGTAGTTCACATTTTTGGGAAAAGCTTTAAGAGAGTATGGTATAAAGATTTCAAGGATTGTGCACAAGGATTTTAATTAGAGAAATTTAATGCATTCATAAGGAATAATTGTGATCTATACATAATTTAATGTTTATGCCTATACAATTCCTCATGGTGTTAATAGTAGAACAGGAAGAAACTTAAAGGAGTTTGCCATAAGATTAAAAAAAAATGGTATATGCAAGTCACAAAGAGATATTAACAGTTAGTTTCAGTTTTTAAACAGATTCTCATGAATTATCTTATTTAGCAAGTTCTTACATTGTCTGGCAATAATTGATTCTATACAAGTAATAAAGTAGAAGTTGTATTGTTACATAATTAGACTATCTTGCTATTGTTTGATCTGTTATCCAGATAGAACTTTTGTTTCCTAACTTTGGAACCAGTTTCACACAAACCAACAAGTACGTACACTGCATTGTAGTATTTATGTAAAAGTGAAGTATAAGAAAAAAAAATAGTTCACATAGTTAGTATTCCTTTTCTTCCATGGTCCAAAATTACTGTAATACTATTATATTGTTGGCCTTGTAATATTTTTTGTTTCACTATAGGGCAAATTCTCTTTGCTTTGCAATAGTGTAAAAATTTGTATGTTTAGAAATTCTTTGAATTGCATGTAACAAAATCCATTTACATGAAAAGACATCGAGCATACCTGTGAAAGTTCTACTGATTAACTGTATGTAAACAAACTAGTCCTGTTTATTTATGCTTGTCATTTGATGTTGGCTGACTGTGTTAAGTAGTGGTTTCTGTTTGTTGATATTATTTTGATGTGTCATGTCACCAGTTGCTCAGAATGATAATGGAATCAGTATAAAATGCTGTAAAATGTCTTACTAAGACTTCAGGTAATATTTTAGTTATTAAGGATTGAGTATTTTGCAGTGCTATTCATTCTGATTACAATTTCTAAACAAGAGCTCAAATGAAATGTTATGTATTTCATGGTGTTGAATAGTGATGTAGTGTGTAGTGGGAAGACATTACCCAAAATGGCTCCCGTATTTCATGATTTTTTGATAATTGCCATATTGAAAACATTCCTGATTGGTATGGAGAACAGTGTCATGTTGATGGGTGGCCAGGTTCAGTAAATTTCTGTGTATGCCACACCATAATTTCTGGGCTCAGCCGTGTCGCTCCGTGAAATGTGTCATAGCAATATTTTACTAGAAATAGTGCTAAAGAGGACACATTTCACTGGGCGTCACGGCTTCCTCGCCCAGAAATAGATTTTTCCTACGTCAAAATCCCTTTTTTAAGCTCCTGACAACCAAGCTATATGCCCATGGCAGTTTTCAGTAACCCTGTGTTATCTGAGTTTGTAAATTTTTGTGTAATGTGTGACCTGCTTGTTGAATATAATTTTTTTCCACAAATTTGTTTTTTATCAGAAGAGAGAGGGGACTGATTGATTTGTGCCATAAGCGAACAAGGTGTAGTTTTGCTTGTTAATCAGTCTCCAAAGATACCCTCTCCTTTACCATACATAGTTACCATTAAAGGTTTATTTTTAGTATTGACAGATTTTTTGCTAATTACTGAAACTGCTAAATCCAAATTTCAGTCAGAAGTACTTTTTAACCCTCCTACCCCCTCTGAGTTCCAAAATCATGAGTTCACTTGTCCAGCTGAAATGTGGATCAAGTAATGTAAAAGATCAGGACCTGCAGGCATTTTTGGATATTAAGTGTTAGTGTAAAAAATAAACCCATTTCTGTTAAGGGTACGGTCTGCTGAACACAATTGCATAGCAAACTATGTATAACAGTACTAATGGTATAGTAGACATATTTGTTTTCTGCATTTTAATTTTCGTCCAAGTAGTACATATTCCTTTTATTGTTGCTTTTCATGCGGTTGTCAAATGTTTTTTAACTTTATCTTACTCATTTTGTCAGCTTGTTGATTGAAGACATAGAACATAAATCCTTATGTCCAACCCAGTGAGAGTAGAGAAAAGCAGCTCAGAGGTGTAGTTTTACAATGATAGTTTTATAATTACAATGATGAAATAAGAAGGGCAGGCTTAGTAATAATTATAGAGGTGATAAGAGAGTCAGGATTGAGATGGTATGGGCATGTGTTGAGGATGGATGATGAGCAAGGAGTGAAGAGGGCTTGGAAGAAACCTAGTAGAGGAAGAAGATCAAGAGGGAGAGAGAATTAGATGGTGAAATAAAGTGAAGGAAGATATGGAGAGAAGAGGTTTGGTGGAGGATGATGCCTTTGATAGTGGAGAGGGCGCATCAGGCAACTGACCCCTTAATGTAGGGATAATGGTGGGAAAGAAGAGGTAGAATGATAATAGTACATCTTAGTATTTATCTTTATTCAATTTTTATTAAGTTGCTGTCACATGGTCTATTTCATGTACCCTCTTTTAATGCTGTACCATGTATAATACATCAAGTGGTGTTCATGTGGGTGCAAGGGCTGGATTGTTTCTGACGTAAATAGGAATTTTTCTTATTTCAGTTGCTTTTATCCAAGTGTTGTACTGAAATGTTCTTAATATTATCCATTTTGTATGAAAGTTTATAATTGAGAATGTTATGCCTTTAAGAAAGTTATTAGTGCTTTGTAGATTTGTTTTAAAAAGACTTTAACCTTTAATGGACAGATCCCCTCATGAGTTGCAATAACAGGTTTTGGGTGGTTGACGGATCCACTCATAGTAATATTACGCGCTATTGATTTAAAGGAATCGGATAGGAAAGAGTTTCCATTACCTCTATAGCCCATAAATTCACATATGGCAACTTTTTGACTGGCTAAAATCAAGAATCAGGCAGCTCATAAGCAAGTTGTGATCTTGACTTTAAGGGAGCAAGTACTACTACCTCTCTCTCTCTCTCACACATTATGTCTTCTTATATATTTCCTCATAAATATACCCAGGGGTTGCTGTTGGTTTTAGTTCTTATCTTTTATGATAGTATGTCAGTTATAATTGCAATTTTGCAAAGAAATATTAGAAAAGACATGTATAATCCAAAAAAGTTACTGCACCTTCGAGCTCAGTAAATTTATGTAAATATTTTACAACAAATATACTACTCCGAATTTGTTACTGATTTTAGTTCTTATCTGTTTTGATATTGTATAAGCTGTAATTATAATTTTACAAAATAGAATAGATTTATTTATTAGAAAAAACATGTATAACTTGGTAAAATTTACGATTGTCTTGTAAAAGACAGGCCCCACAATTTCAACTTCTTGTAGAAGGTAGGGAAAATTTGTTCCTTACACCTTGTGCATTTACATTTCTTCTTTCCATTGATTTGTTTATTTTTTTCTTGAACTGGCCAACCTCAAACATTACCTGACCTGGGGTGCTGCATATTGATTTTTTAGCCTAGCTCTGCATTGCATGTGATCCTAGAATAAGCAAATAATTTTCTAACTGTTGTTTGGAATAATAATAATTAAAAGATCAGTCCATTCTTTGAATAATATACGGTATAATCTTAATAGTCACTGGCTGCATCAGTAAACTCTGATCCCAAGATGCCAAAAGTTGCAAAAAAGTGGCTGTGTGAGAGAATTATTATCTGAAAAAAAAAGTGGCTAAGTTTAAATAGAGCACATTCAAGTATAAGGACAATTACTAGTTCGCTAGTATGCCCCAGTCTACTTATTTAAAAGTTTTAAGGAGATCAAAAACTTATGCAGGGGTAATGTTTTCTGATATGTACTTGGATAAATGCAAAAACTTATGCAGGGGTAATGTTTTCTGGTATGTACTTGGATAAATGATATGTTCTGTTGATAAATGGTTGTAACTTTCATTGAGGAAGCTTGAGAAATATGGGAGTTTTCATGTCGTTAACTTCATGGTTTCTTGTTTGTTGTATGAAAAGAGATAACATCTTTCATGTGATCCTTGTATGTTTTTTTATTTTGATTATTTTTGAAGTGACTTGAATCTCAATTTTTTTTTATTCTGAATTTTTAGAAATTTTGAAGTTATGAGGAAAGCAAGTCTTAAGTCTTTATATTTAAAATCTTGGGAAAGTTTCAAACATAATAAAACTGGAAATTCCATATTTTTATGTACAGGAAGTTAATGAAGTTGGTAAAATGTACTTTGGATTTTATTGATTTATGTTTATGAAAATCACTTATTGACTAAAAATATGTGAATAGTGGCAAAGAATTGGTGAAGTATGCAATTAGTTGTTTAAATTCCATTGTGTCACTTATGAAGTGCCAAGTGCTTTGCTATATTATCACCTGTGAGGAAGTTTCATGGTGTCCTTTATTAAAGGATGTTTTCTTTTTGTAATAAATACTCCAACTAGAGGTCTTAATTTCTTGCCATTGTTATCATCCTAGGACAATAAAAATTCAAGTTATGTTGTGTGTGAAATATGTTGTCTTTTTCAAATATCATAAGGATGCTCTAGTAACATCAATTCAACTTATAACTTGTGCATCTCTTTCCAAGTCTTTGATCTTCTGGACCTTATCTTTCTCCATCTTTTAAATTGTCATTTTCTTTCTTACTGGTTCCCTCCATCAATCTGTTTTGTCAAAATGCCATCAGTCATGTGGCACTCACATTTGCAGTCGAACATTGTCTCCAGCTCACTGGTTGCAGGTACGCATATAGCACTATAAGCAGCTCTCGTTATCTGAGTTTCCCCTAGTTTTCTTTGTTTGACTGTTGATAGTTTCTTGTCAGTAATACTAGTTTGAATCTGTTATAACAGTAATTTAAATACAGGATTCATTTTTCATTCTTCAATTGTTAATCAACATTTTTCCTTTTTTTGTGTAAAGGATTGTAAAATGTCATCTATCTGTAAATAATAACAGTTTATTTTTGACTCATCTTGTGTAATTCAGCTGTTTTTCAGTGTATTCCTGTTATAAAAATTTTGCTACAGGTATTATTTTATTTGCATGCTACTAGCTAACAAGTTACCTTGTAAGCTCTAATAGGCAAGTTTTGCTGTGTTGCCTCCTTTGTTTGTTGTGCGAAGTATTAGATTTGTCTTTTGCTTCTTTATTTATTTCTTTTGGTTTCAGAAATTATATTCTGCATATTGATTTTTGTCATTTCTTGATATGGCATGGACTAATAGTAGCTATGAGATTTAAGTCCGAAAATTTATGCCTCATCTGAAACTGGGATCCTTTCTGGTACATCTCAGGTATGCAAAGGGCAGGCTATTCTCAAATCTGCAGTTTTATGTAGATTTAACAGGCCCTTCCTTATGTACACCAGGCGGCTCAGTCACGCTGTCTAAAGGGAAATGCATCCCTATTAGATGATGTGTTTAACACTGAATTGTAATGAGAAATGCATAGTAAATTGTAATGAGAAACATATGCTACCTTCTTGTTTTCCTAAAGCAAGACTCAGTAGCGTAGCATTTTGGTCCAATGATGTGTTGAGGTGGAGACCCAAATAGTGTTGAGGTGGAGACCCAAATAGTGTTTTTTCTTAGTTTTTTTTTTTAAAGACTTTTGATTGCTTAGACCCTCTATTGTAACTTTTTTGTAAGTTACCTACATTAAGTTTGAATGGCACATGTATTGGAAGGTTTTCTCCAAGAATACAATGTAGGAGTCATAGCTCCTAGGCTGCCCTCATTTTGGGACCACCTTGACATGATGAAGGGTTTCTAGAACTGCAGGAATTGCTTTTTAGGTTCGAACATAACATTATACATTTTTGGGTTACTATTTGTGGATTTCTCCATTTTTGTCAAAATTTTCCAAATCTAATAAGAAAACATATCATAGCTTAACATGAAGTTAATCTAAAGCTAAATAGTGAGAACTGAACTGTGGTAGATCCAGCATCTACCCGACAATGTTTGGACTTTTTTTTTTCAGGTGGAACTGTTCTGTGGAGCTGGACCACAGATTCCAAGGGGGGTCCTGGTTCTAGGAATAGAACTCTTGGCATTCTGTCCGGTTTGCTCATAATGTGATTAGGATGGGATAATTGTATTATCTTAATACTCTTAGCCCTAGCAAGCAGGTTTTGTTTACACTTGGACCATACTAATCATGTTATGCCATCCACTTTTGGGGTACGAAAAGAGTCTACTTGAGACTCAGAGGTCTGGAAAAACTAGCCTTATTAATAATAATAACTTTTGGGGTAGGGTAGGGATGTGGACATTTTGGGAGTCATTTCTCACTTGTGCCATTAGCGAAAGATTAAACTTCACAAAAAACCAATGATATCTTTTCAAGATTAATATTTTTTTCCAGTATTTTGTATGATTAGTGAACTTCAAACAATGAAAATATGCAAAGGAACACCCTGTCCCAAGTAAAATACCAAATCCAGAACACCATGAGGGTCCATATTAATTAAAAAAGAAACATGCAAAAACCAATTGGTAAACTCCAATTTCATAACTATGGAACCATATATAATAAACAATAATTCTGAATTAGAGACAAGTAATCCTCTCACCAATACAGAAAAATATAACAATTCTAATAGACAAGCAATATACAGAAGACAAGGACCGAAAAAAGAAAAAAGATATCGACTGAATTCCATACTGGTACATTTTGATAAACTCTTTGGACCAGGTAACTGGTCAGGATTTCTAGTCCTCAAAACTGAAAACAAAATTCCAACAGCATATACTAGAAAACAAATTACTCAACGTATATCCAACACAGGACATGAAATGTTGACACATCAAAGATAAAGAATGGTTAATCCAAGTATCCACAAAAAGCAGCCCACTGCCTTTTTAAGTATAACAGAAATAAACAATATTAAAATAGTAATAACAAGCCACAAAACGGAAACATTGAATTATGTACAAGGTACAGTCATCCTACCCAAAAACGAACAAGAAATTACTTCAAAACAACTACTACTAGATTCCTTAAAATTGAGATATCCAAGATCTTCCATTTCAAATCAAAATTCTCCGGTAAAATAGAGAAGTTCATCCATTTATTCCAAAACCACTACTACAATGTACACAGTGCTCAAGGTATGGACACACAAAAAATGTCGTAATAAGGCAGTATGTGCAGTTTGTGCGTCAGATAACCATAGCACTAATTGGAACTGAATCGCCCAAACTTTATCAATTGTGGTGTGATGTGTGGACAAAAAGGCAGGTAGTAGTGTACTGACTTTATTACAGGTAAGGGAAAATTCAAATATGCAGCATGCGGGCGGAAATGTGGTTACCGACCCGTGAGAGAATAAAAGTGGGTCGGCGAGACCCGATTTGTGTTTCTTGAGAGACATAATACAAAATACAAAAGTACATAAAATATGATTTCACAAGATATATACATTGGCAGAAAGCCCGCTGAACGCTCTCACGGAGGGAAGTAAGAACAACGCGAATGTTGAACTACATACAGAGAAAATTGTGAATAAGCATTGTCCTTACAAATACTCCCTCCCCTAAGACAATAATTAGGCTTAATTGTTGGCTGATTTCTTTGTTCTTCCGACCGTTACTCGCAGAAGCAAGCGGGCTGGAGGAGGCGCCCTCGGGTGCGCGAAATCAGCTGCTGTGGTAGATCCTCGGGGATTTCAGGGGACGGGATCCCTCCCCTGAGGTTACCCTTGGGGGGGTTCGACTGTCTTCCGAGGGCGGCCGCGGCTACGACTGGGAGGTTTGGCAACTGATGGAGCCGCTTCTTTCCGAGGAAGATTAAGGCACCCTATGGAATCCGCGTCGGCGGACTCTTCGTCCATAAGGAAGGCTGCTTTCAGGCGATCGATTGTGACCCAGTCCACGCGACCATTTATGGCTATGAGGTACGCCTTGTCAGTGCATCGTAGGACGCGGAAGGGGCCTCGGTAGGGTCTCATTAGCGGCGGGCGTCGTCCCTGATGAAGACGTGTTTGGATGATGATAGGGCCTTCGGGAGGAAGTGTTTGGTCCTGTCGGAGAAGGTTTTGATACAGGGCGTGAATCTCCCAGTGGATTCCCAAAGTCTGGCGATGGAGACGTCGGCGCCATCAGCATTGGTCGGGAAGAACTCGCCAGGGACTGTCAGTGGTTCCCCGTATACCTTCTCCGCGGGTGATGCCTCGCCGTTCGCCTGCGGGGCGGTCCTGAGGCCGAGGAGGACCCATGGTAGCTGGCTCTTCCAATCTTCGCCGGTGCAGCGTGCCATTAGGGAAGCCTTGAGCGATCGATGGACTCTCTCCACCATGCCGTTAGCTGCCGGCTTGTAGGTGGTGGTGGCGTGTAGCGATGTCCCCATTAGGCGGGCCAGGGCAGTCCACAACTCCGACAGGAAAACGGGTCTGTGGTCCGTCGTGATCTCATCTGGCACTCCGAATCGACTGATCCAGCTGGCGAGAAGGGCTTCGGCACACGCTTTGGTGGTTGCCTCCAACATCGGCGTTGCCTCAGGCCATCTGGTGGAGCGATCGATTACCGTCAGGAGGTATCTGGCACCTCCCGACAGGGGCAGGGGGCCCACGACGTCTATGTGAATGTGGCCGAATCTTCATTTTGGCTGCGGGAATTCCCCCACGCCTGTTTCTGTGTGCCGACTGACTTTACTAGTTTGGCAAGGCACGCAGGTCCTGGCCCACTCGAGGGAGTCCTTCCAAATTCCGTGCCAGACGAACTTCTCCGTCAGGAGGCGCATCGTCGTCCGGCCCGAGGGGTGTGAGAGTCCATGTATGATGTCGAATACGGCTTTCCTTCGGGAGGCTGGGATCAGCGGGCGCTGGCGGCCTGTGCTGATGTCGCAGAGGAGCGTCGTCCCCGCGTGTCCGAAGGGCACGTCTTCCCACCTGAGGGTGGTGATAGCTGTGCGATATGCGGCGGTCTCCGGGTCGGCGGCCTGTTCCTGGGCGAGGTCTTCGTAGTCGATCCCGAGGTGCACGGCGTTGATTTCTATCCTCGAAAGGGCATCCGCCACGGGGTTCTTCTCGCTGGGCACATACTGGATGGTGCAGCCGAACTCCGCGATGGCTGCCAGGTGCCTCTGCTGTCTAGCTGACCAGGCGTTGCCTGCCTTGGTGAAGGCGTGCACCAATGGGCGGTAGTCTGTTCTGATCGTGAAAGGGGCGCCCTCGAGCTCGCAGTCGAATGTGCTGTATCTCGTCTCGGCAGGTGACAGTTTTTTACTGTAGAAGGGGAGTGGCTGGGGACCGCCCTGGACCATCTGCTCGAGGACAGTAGTTCGTCGTCGTGGAGGGTATATGCATGTGTCAGCTGTTTTCGGACGTCTGGCTCGAGTTGCCGCAGGAATATTTCGCGGCTCAGGCAGATTTCTTTCTTTTTCCCGTCGGCGCCGCGCATGGGGTTTGTAACTAGGTCGAGGGCGCGGGCGACCTTTTCAGCGATGGGCGTGGAGTAGGCTGTCATGAGCCTTGTCTTTATCTCATTGAGTGTGACAGGTTCGGTTTGTGCTCAACCGGTCAGCCAGGGAGTTATTCGGTCGAACACCTCTGTCGGGAGGGCTACTGCGATGAGGTCAGCCTGCAGTACCTTATCCGTGAGTCCCGTTATCTGGAATTGCCCTTCAGCTCGGAAGAACCAGGCAGTTGGGTTCGCTGTTGTGAAGGGGGGTAATTTGACAGCTTGAGCGGCAGCTGTGTGCGAGACTGTCGTTGGGGCAGGGGAGGCCTGGGTTTTTCGTGCGGTACTGTCTGCGCCCATTGTCCTTTCTCACAAAAACAGTCGACAGAGTCGTGAATGGCGGGCCAAACCGTTTGAGGAACGCCTGAACACACCTTGGGAAGGTATGCAGTATTTAGTCCATTAGTGGCGTTGGTTTTTTCCACGGTAGGAGCTTTCAGAGATCTATACTGAGGCGCCATGTGAGTCCGTTAAAGATCTCTGAAGGTGAGCGGCGGTAGTTAGTCCCTTAATGGCTGAGCCAAAACTGCTTGGGTCACCGTCCAAACCGGGAGGTCACCAGTTGTGATGTGTGGACAAAAAGGCAGGTAGTAGTGTACTGACTTTATTACAGTTGTTGTTGTTTAGGATTAAGCTGGCTTTATGCCAGCACGGGCTCTTGCTCATAGAGCAGCCCGTAGTAAAATTACAGGTAAGGGAAAATTCAAATATACAGCATGCGGGCGGAAATGTGGTTACCAACCCGTGAGAGAATAAAAGTGGGTCGGCGAGACCCGATTTGTGTTTCTTGAGACATACAATACAAAATACAAAAGTACATAAAATATGATTTCACAAGAAATATACATTGGCGGAAAGCCCGCTGAACGCTCTCTCGGAGGGAAGTAAGAACAACGCGAATGTTGAACTACATACAGAGAAAATTGTGAATAAGCGTTGTCCTTACAGTGGGCTAGCCCTTTTACCAATACAACACAGAGCTTCAGTTGTTAATAATTAGAACAGGAATGTTAATCAAGGAAGCTAGACTCGAGCTAAAAGTTAGAGGGGTTAATAATCCATCCAAAAACCCCACTTTCTCAAATGTAACTAAATATCAAAACGTCAATCAGCACAAACACAAACAAGATAAACAAAGAAACTAATTCAAATGCCAATAATACTAAAACCCAAAATAAGCGTAATAGATTCACCAATACCACTACTAACATTAAAGATTCAGATATCCTTGAAAAAGAATTTCCAATAGAAGAGGAATCAAATAATAACCGTAATAATTGAATAACAAAGAAAAAAAGAAAAGAATACCGGAACAAACCCCACCTAATGGAAAAAAATTGAAAGTTCAGTCAATTCAAAGAAACTGCAACTACACCAGGAGAACATTTTGAAAAAGACATTGTATTAACCTCGTCACAAGTGGAAATAATTACCATCAATCCCAATCATACAGCCAACATCTGGACAGTAAAGAATCAATTAATCACTACAATGCCCAACGGATAATAGCATATTAATGATAGCATCCCCTTATATAATACTTGTGAAAATCATCATTAAACCAAACCAAAATAAAACCATTACACCCCAACCATCCACAAGACATAAATATTCCACTAATAACAATAAATCAAATAATATAGAAAAGAACCAATAGAATTGCAAAATCAGAAATTTCTAAAGCTAAAAGATCAAATGCTTAGATCAAAGATAGTGAACCAATAACTAACAACACCAAACATGTTTTGGCTTGTGGTTGTAATAAGTGCTTCATAGGTACTTAAAACCAATAACCCATCAAGACAGAGGACACTACAAAATTGTACAGACAATTTTATTGAATTACGAAAATGCCCTTTAAAACACCAACATGAGAATGAACGATGTTCTGAATCCTTAAAATACAAAGAGGAAATTATAAAATAAAAAATAGATTAATATTTAATTATGAAAAACAAACAACTGCTGGATCTAATATTAATCTGCATACAAATTCAGTAATTATAAAACCACAAATCAATTCAAACGCATACATACTTCGTGACAAAGTAAAATCGGCAATTACAGAATTTAACACTAATTCCTCCCAATAATAAAGGAATATCAAATTATTCAATGGAATATAAATGGCCTCTTAACCCGACTACGTCTGGGTGAATTACAAAGAATAATGCGAGACCACAATCCTGTGCGTATGCATATGCCTATACAACACATAGGATTTAATCCCACAAACATTCGACAGTACAAAATTGCTTGTTATTCACTAATTAATGGTGGGAAACTGGGCACAGCAATATAAGTTCATAATAGTATCACCTATGAACTTTTAAACTTACCATCACAATCATATCATTTAACTATCAAAATATATACGCTGGATAAAAATATGAACACAATTTTTAACTTAGACAACCAACCAAATTTTAATTCGAATTTCAGTTATCTACCATCAGTAATTAATAACCTACATGAACCCCTACTTATAGTAGGAGATTTCAATGGTCACAGTTCCCTTTAGGTTAACAACCACCTTGCTGACACGGAACAGACGTAGAGAAATACGTATTGGAACATAACCTATGCTGCCTAAATGAAAGTGATGTGCCACTATACTTCTCCAATACCCACTTAACCTTTTCTTCAGGAGAGTTCTCGCTGTGCTCAGTCGACTTAAGGTGCGTCCAAACGGTCGAGCAATGTCCAAAGGACAAACATTGTTACCAATTAACAATTGTCTACCGGTCTCTGCCTTGTGAGCAGAGTAAAAACACTGGTATACAACCTCATCTGGTACCATTGTTTGTTGCCAGATCTACTTCAATCGTTTCATCGCTTATGACGTCATCCTGCTTCCCCTATGATATGGTAACAATGTTTGTCCGTCGGACATTGTTCGACCATGTAGATGCACTTTTAGCTGAAAGACTTAAGTGGAATGTCCTAGGTGGCTCATATACCGGTGGCCACTTCCCCATAGTCCTTAATTATTTAAATAAGAATTTAATATTGCCACCTGTAAAATAAAATATCCAGAAAGCAGATTGAGACATTTATAATCTACATACCAGAAATATAACACCATTTCCGCATAACCAAAACCACAATACAGCATGTGAATTTTTCACGGATTTAATAATAAATTCTGCCGATAAAGTCACTCCTAAAACAAGGTCATACCCAAACAAATCCCCTGTCCTACGTTGGACTCCAAACCTAGCAACTTTAAGTAAAATCAAACACGTATATTAATTAAGTCGAAATCTTAGCAGACTTAAGAGACGGCTCAATTAAAGCCCTTAACAAATTGTCCAATAATACAAACATTCTAAACAAGATATAATCAATTATATTAAACCATTATATAATAAATATAATGCCAAATTCCGAAAACTTATAATATCTAAGAAAATATCATCATGAAAAATTATGCATCAAGCTTGTCAACAAATACATCTATAAAAGTGATTTGACAAAAGTAAGGAAAATTAATGGGAAATATATAAGGCATCCATGAAGTGTAATAAACCAAAATGGGAAATTATATCGACCCATATGAAATCTCGAATATAAAAGGGAAACACTGAAAGCTTAAGTGCTTACTCCAATCCAAATGAACACTTTCAAAATGTAAGAACACCAGCAAACAATACCATACCCAATTTTGAAACTATTGAAGATCTAAATGCAATTAAGTATTTAATATGGATGAATTAAATAATGCTCTAAATTCTCGTCATCCATCGGCCCCAGGCCATGATAAAATATAATTTGAAGTGATACAAAGACTAGCCCCATCTGGATGAAACTTGTTTTTCCAGATAAATGGAAACATATCCATCATTATCCCGATAAACAGACCTGGAAAAGATTCAAGTAATCCATCCAATTATAGACCAATATCTTTGACAAGCTGTTTATGCAAAATACTAGAAAAAATTGATCAATACACGACTAACATGTCATAAAAAAATTAAATTCTAACACCAACACAATCGGGGTTAATAGCTGGTCGACCAACCCTTGATCCACTAACCTGTCTAGATCATATAAAAAAAGATTGGACCAGAAAAAATTACTAGTGGCAATATTTTTTTTTACATAGAAAAAGCATATGATACAAGTACAACACGGAGACACAAGATCATGCAAAAAACTCACTCTGAAGGAATAAGAGGTCATTTACCAATTTGCATTAAAAATATTCTCAGATAGAACTTTCCAAATTCGAATAGGAAATTCATATTAAAATATTTATAAATTAGAAGAAGGAATCCCTGGAGGCAGTGTCTTAAGCTGTACTCTATTTGCTTTAGCAATCAATGACATCACAATAAATTTACCAAAAGGAGTTAAAAACAGCTTGTATGTTGATGACTTTGCCTTATATACTATACAATGAGTCATATCACCTTACCGCACTATACAAGTAGTACGCTAAGACATGTCCAAAGAATACTTAATACGGCCATCACAAATATTACCAACTGGCAAATTCAGTAGGATTCCAATTTTCAATAAATAAAACAAATACAATTATATTCTATAAAGATAAAAGAGGGTTAAAACACCATTCAATTAAGCTATATCTTTATAATATCGAAATTAAATTTTGCACAAATATTAAATAGTACCTAGGAATGGTGTTTGATCAGCACCTGAACTGAAAAGCACACCTCAAATATATCAAAGCAAAAGGCATAAAAGCCTTTGCCTTATTGAAAAAAGTATCACATACCAAATGGGGAACTGGACGTAACGCCATGCTAATATACAAAGCAACTGTATTGTCTATAATAGATTATTGTTGCCCAATGTATTCGTCTGACTCAGAAACAACATTAAAAACACTAGATGTATTGCATCCTGAAGGAATACGTCTATTTACGGGAGCATTTCGATTATCCCCACTAAACTATCTGTTACCAGAAGCAGGTATATTACCCTTAAAACATCACCGCAACTTAATAACTATGGGGGCTTTCCCTTTAAGCAGGAACATCTCCCGCTGCTACCTGCTTTCTGACTTATAACCAAAGATTTGAAAACCATAGTCTAGCTCATTCCCAGAAAGAATCAAATATCTCATGAATTCACATAATATTACACCAACTTTCCATCCAACAATAGAACTCCTACCACCTAGGACTTTGAAACAAATAAAAATATGTACTACCTTATAATTTCTTCTAAAAAGAACTATGGCAAACACAGAGATGTACCGCCAACATGCGTTAGAATACATCAGAAGAAAAGAAAGTCAACTAATGATTTATACAGATGGATCCAAAAACAACACTAGAGTAGGAGCTTCAACATTCTCAAAATATAGATTAGTTAAAATAAGTCTTCCCTCAATATCATCAGTATACACTTTAGAACTTACAGCCATACGAATAGCACTAGACATAATATGAGAAGAGAGCAATTTCCACCTGGTTTTCAGTGACTCATGAAGTGCTATTAATGCTATAAAGAAATGCAAGTCTCCAAATCATCTTGTAAAAGAAATCCAAATAAAATTCCATCAACTTATTCAATCAGGACTACTATAATAAAAATATGTTGGATTCCAGCACGTGGGAATTAAGGGAAACGAAAAAGCAAATACGGCTGCCGAATTAGCTTGCACTCTTCCATCAACAATTACACATGCACAGTATCAGATTGGGTAACCTCTGTTAAACCCCTACTATATCAACACTGGCAAACAGATTGCACATCAGTGCCAACAACAAACAAACTGAGAAATATAAAAAGTGAAGTTCATTGATGGATGTCATCCTCTCAAAAGAAAGAGCTAAAGAAGTATTAACAAGACTACGTATGCCAACGGCCATACCACGTTGAAAGCACCGCTTCTCTGTCAACAAGACTACGTATAAGCCATACCAGATTTTCACACATCATTTGATGTCAAATCCACATCCAGACCCAATGAAATGAAGTACATGCCAAACACCAACGAATGTCCAACACTTATTAGTTGATTGCCCAATTTGGAACCATCAAAGAGGCTTAGATTTTGGAAACCCACCATTAAAAGGCATTCTTGCTGAAGCCATCCATAATTTTTTCAGGGCAAAGGTCTAGTGAGGTCCGTTTTAACAAAACATATATGAATAATGCTTCACTTATTTTGCACTTCTTTGAAAAGTAATTTGAGATCCTTGATATTTTTGTTGATGGTGCTAGTCAAAATTGGTCCTGTCTGTTAGCGGTAGTAGCTGTCGCCGATTGTGTGGACCTTATAACTCCTGTTTAACAATTGATATTATCTTATGTCAGTATTATGTTGTTATATTTATTACAGTTTAGATCTCCAAAACTGTCCAGCACGTAAGTCGCACGGTGAATCGGTTCTGAGGACTAGTGGCACTCCACGTAGAACTGATCACTGCTACAGCAAAAGTAGCAATGCCTCATCTCCAGGCAACAGCAGGATTAACACCTCAACCCCATGCAAGAGCAACAGCAATGCCTCGACTCTACGTGACACCTCATTTCCATGTAACATCTCAACTCCAGGTAACATCTCAACTCCACATAACGCCTCAACTCCACATAGGAGCAACAACACCTCAACTCCACTCTTGATTAGACCAGACTCGGGCAGTGATGATCTCAGTGTGCAAAATTTATTATTCAATTGCATGTGTTTAAAATTTACTAATACATAAGTGTTATTAACAATTAAGTAAACAGGTACGAAACAAAATTTTATTTCATCTATGACCAGGGCTTTAAAGTGGTACAAATATGAAACTCAAAACTCCCTTGTAGTTTTTTAGTTGGTCTGATTGTTTTTTTTCAGCAAATTGCAGGCCATAAAGTTTTGTCAGCTTGTCTGAGAAGTCAGTTGTAGCAGGATATAATTTTCTGAGCCCGGTCTAGTAACTGACCGTTGATGCTATCTTGACTCTTAATTCTCTTCAACTTGAACACATGGTGTGTATTTGAAAAGGTGGGGGTAGGCGCTAAAGCGTTTTTCGTCTTCATGTTTCAGATGAAAGTGATGATGGACCAGTCACATTAACAGATAATAGTCAAGAGGATCGAGTCCAACCACCGCTGAGCTTTTATCCAGATGGCTAAAGAAATCCTTGTAAGAAAGAAAAAACTCCCAGTGAGCGAAACTATAGAACTGGTGTGTAAGTAACAAGAACTTCATGACTTATTTTATTTTAAAACATAATGAAAAAGTTTAACTGTAATAAATAGATATTAATCTGCAGATTGAAAGGCAGTTTGGTATCGTATTCCAAACACTGATGTAATATGCATTTGTTGCAGATAAATGCCCTTAAAAATATATCTTTACAGAGTCATCATGTGTAAGTTAATTCATTGCTCTTTGATGGTATTTTTTCCTGTGTAGTGAAACTGTCACATATATAAGTGTTAATGCATAGATTTCCCTCTTTTTTATACAAATTTTATTTCTTGGACTCCAAAAATTGGATAGCCACATGCTTTTGGCAGCAGATGAGCTACAAAAACAACCGCTGGCTCTCAAATGCGTTTGACATGGGTGGATCCATGAGCCTAACTTTCAATAAGGCTAGCACAAACACTGTACATATGAGAGCTTTTTTCTAAAAATACATTTGTGTTCTTTTCTGCAGGGGCTTGTATGAAGCAATACAAAGGTATCCAGCTGGAAGAAGTGGATAATGCTCTGTCAGAAGCACCAAAGCATGTTCCAAGAAAGGTAGACATTTTTAGTAAGATTAATTTGACCATAATTCACCCTGTGTTTGAAATTTGAAGTAAAAATTGCTACATTTTGTAAAGTTTTAACTGACTAAATAATATCTGTAAGGTTCAATAATCCTCTACATTTTCCAGTTGCCGTTTCTTTGATGTACTGAAATGCAGCACTGTTAAAACTGACAATCTATATATGCTACACAGATTCCTATGTAAAATTTATACATCTTCCTCAAAAGGATCAAGAAAAATTCACTACAGTCAGAACTTTATAGAGGGCAAGTTATAAACTATTGCAAAATTAAGAGCTTTGGTAATATTCATGATGTGCAATTGTGTATTATATATAATGTATCGCTCTCAGTAGTAAATTGAAATTTTTTGGTTAAATTTTACTGATTTCCTTTTTGTATATATTTTCAGACAAAAAATCAAGGAGATAATCTGGTTGCATATATATATATATATATATATATATATATATATATATATATATATATATATATATATATATATATATATATATATATATATATATATATATATAATATATATATATATATATATATATATATATATATATATATATATATATTATAGCGATAGAAAAAATGACCTTTAATATACAATCACACTTACATTGCATATAAATATATAAATAAAAAGAAACAAGATACGTAGTCATGAAAACTAAATGTAGATGGCACTACTTGTCTGGTAAGGACAGTAGAAGACGTGAATCTTGTTTCCTTGATTTTCAAAGTTCTGCCCAAAGTGGTAAATCAATTCTTAAAGGTTAATATGCCCACACCCACAGTCCCTGTCCCCCCACTTCCCTCACATCTTGAAGGTGCTTCGAAATTTTCTGGTATGCATATTTTTACAAACCATATATATAGTGGTAAGTGATTATTTCAAAATGTATGCAATTAGGACGTGTTCATTGAATTTTTGGTGTTTTACAGTGTTGAAACTTTTAATTCCGAATCTTGTCAAAAGCTCGTTTAATTTACAAGAAATTTTTCATGGTATTTCGTTTTAAAAGTCCATTTTATTCTCCAAGACTAGTATAGTAATTAAAGTAATGATTTCAGCACATGTATTAAACCTTAGGACTAATATTAAGTTAGAATCTCGTGCATTTTATTAAGACATTTATAGTTATACTAGGAATGATTTTGGCATATGTATTAGACAATAGGACTAATAAGTTAAAATCACGAGCATTTAAGATTGGTATAGTGATTCTAAATTATTCTAGCACATGTATTAGACCGTAGGACTAACATTTAAGTTATAATCTCATTGGGTTCAGACATGAATTATTGATATAAGATTTTGGAATCTCATTTAAGACTTTTGTAGTTGATACATGAGCGGTAAATGTATAGGAGACTGCCGTATGCAAGTAATTTGTTAATATATATTTTTTTTTTATTAAGGAAATTAAAAAAGTATGTTTAAGCAGTAATAAAGTGCAGGTGGGGTAATTTGAGAAACCCAGCGAAACTAGAAATTTACTGTCTTTTGTTTGCTTTTACCAGTCCCCAAAGGATTGGTACTAAACACGGCGCTATGTTTTGTAGTACCAGCCACTCGAAAGTGCAAAACAAAACGGATGACTATAAATTTTTCATTTAGTTAAATTACTAATATCTCCCCATATTACATTATATACATCCCTACTTATGATTATCTAAAATATGTAGTACCTAGTATCGATTTGAGCATATGAATTAAGATTTGAGGACCACAGAACATTTGAGGCCTGTATAGTTATTAGTTATGATTTTAACACAAGAAATAGACTTGATTATTAAAGTTAAAATCTTGTATATTTAAGATTGGTGTAGTAGTTAGAATCTTATGCTTTTAAGAGTGGTGTAGTCAGTATTAGGAATGATGTTAGCGCACGAGTCAAGTTCTCTTGCCTCATGACTGGTGTAGTCGATACTTGGTGATTGTAGCACATGAACTACACTGTTTTTTTCCATCTGTCCATCCGCCTGTGGTGTTTGCGCATGGTAACACTGCGTCCCGGGCTTTTAATAATATCCTGTTTCGAATATTAACGGTGTAATTCGCATACAGTAAATTATTAAAACTTTTCAGTTGTAAATGTACACCCAGATATCCTTTTATTTACCTAAAACTTACACATAGCGTAACTATTTAAAGCCCGGATCGCAGTGTTACCATGCGAAAACACCACAGGTGGATGAACAGATTAAAAAAAAAACAAGAGTATAGATATAACTTAGTCAGAATCTCGTGCAAGACTATTGCAGTTGATAACGGGAATTATCTTAGCGCATGAATTACTGTTAGAATTGTTTGTATCAAGACTGCTGCAGTCGACACCAAATGATTTCAACACAAATAACTAGGTGGTTAAAATTTTTAGAATCGTGAATTAAAGACTGATGTAGAGATATTAGGAATGATTTTTGTACATGAATTAGACTTGAGGATTAGTGTTAGAATCTCTTATTTAAGACTGGTATGGTGATATTAGGAATTTTTTTATACCTATTCTACATGATTAAAATTAGACTATTATATTTACGTATTAGGAAAAAAATGTAGCTCATGCATTAGATTACAGGATTTTAGTTTGAATTTCGTGCGTTCAAGACTTTATACTAGAAATGATTTTAGCATGTGAATTAGCCTTGAGGATGAAAGTTAGAATCGCGTGCATGCAAGAATCTGGTAGACCAAACTAATTATGATTTTAATTGATTGTGTATTATATCTGGCGTCAAACATCTGGGTAAATGACACAAATAAATTAAATAGAAAAAATTAAATTTGATAAATTTCATTTAAAAATATCTATATATATTAAAAATTGTTCATATATATAAGTTCTTACATAGACAATCTATGTATAATTTAAATTTGGTTAAGGAGGCCCGCCTCCCTCATAAAAATATATAACTGCTCTATATTACAATCCTTTCCAAGAATTGTAGCTAGGATAAAATTACCTACTGTCTCAAATTCCCAAGTCTGTGACATTCAACCAGCAAATGTCTCTGTCAAGGGCACAGTACAGTTCTCGCAAAACGGAGGATTTTCACGAGACATCAAGAACCCATGGGTGAGTCTTGTATGTCCAATCCTCAATCTGCACAACATCGTTTCTTGTCTCCTTGGCATATACAGATATGACCACGGAGACACTGATGACGTGATACTACGCATTTTTTGGTTATTTAATGTTAACACATGAATTAGACTTAAGAACTGGAATTAGAATCTCGTGCATTTAAGCTTAACCAGTGTTGTGACACTTAGGAGTGAGTCCAGTGTATAAATTAACTTGATTATTAGAATCTCTGCATCTAAGATTTTTTATACCAGAAATAATTTTAGATCATTAATTAGGCTTGAAGATTAAAAGTTCGAATCTAGTGCATTTAAAATTTAAAACTCGCCCTGATATTGAGGATGATTTGGCACATGATTTATACTTGACTGAAGTTAGGCTTCGTGCATCCAAGGCTGGTGCAGTCAATCATACTATCACCGATATATATCTGTGCATACTATACTGTTTTTTTTTCCATCTGTCTGTGGTGTTTTCGCATGGTAACACTGCATCCCAGGTTTTAAATAGATACGCTATGTCTAAGTTTTAGGTAAATAAAAGGATATCTGGGTATACATATGCAACTGAAAAGTGTTTTAATAATTTACTGTATGCGAATTACACCGTTAATATTCGAAATAGGAAATTATTTAAAGCACGGGACGCAGTGTTACCATGCGCAAACACCACAGGCGGATGGACAGATGGAAAAAAAAAGTGTAGTTATGGTTTTATCACAAGAATTAACCTGAGTTAAAATTACTCAAATGCAGTTCAGACTAGTGTAGAGAGACTAGGAATGATTTGAGCGCATGAATGAGATTTGAGGACTCAAGTTAGAATTTCGTGCATTTAAGACTGGCTTCGTTGGTACTAGGAGTGATTTAAGCAAATGAATAGAACAAAAGTAAGAATCTCGTTCATTTAAGACTGGTGTAGTCGAAACTAGGAATGATTTTGGCACATGAATTAGAACCCAGGATTAAAGTTAAATTTGTTTTTTAGACTTGTCGATACCCGGAATGGTTTGAGCACATGAATTAGAATTCAGGATAAAAGTTAAGATCTCGTGTATTTGAGAGACTGATAGTCGAAACTAAGAATGATTTTAGCACGTGAATTAGACTCGAGGATTAAAGTTAGGACCTCGTACATTTAAGACTTGTCGGTACTAGGAATGATTTTAGTGTGCATTACGACTGGTGTCGTTGGTACTAGGAGTGACTTTAGCACATGAATAAAACTTGAGGATTTAAGTTAGAATCTGCATTTACGACTGGTGTCGTTTTCAGGAATGGTTAAAATGACGACCACGTGCACTAACAAGTAGGCATACTTGTAATAATTTAAAGGGTCTGGTTTTGAAGTATAGTTGGGTACCCATTGCCACGCTTTGTTCCTCCATTTGGTGGACTTGCGTTGTAATTTTTCGTCCTTTGATTTTGACATCATTGTATATTCTACTCGAGAGCCCTAGCTTAACGTTTTCTGCTACGGAATGTGTTCTCGGGTTAAAGACTGGCTCAAGGAAAAAATCAGGATAGGCCAGACCCCGAAAAATTCTTTGATGCAGTTTAATTGTTGCATAAGGTTACTTACAATTAGATATTGCATCATATATTCAACTGCAGTGCATCTTAATATTTAAGGAAGGAGCTTTAGGTAGCGAAGTGTAATCTTACCGTACAGTAGCATTTAGAATAATTATGCCCATGAAATTTTTTGGAATACTGGTAAAATAGGTTTGGGAATTTTTCAACATTAGATCTGATTAGTTTGAATAACTTTCTAGTGCACGGTTACTACTATATTTAGTTCTTTTCAGGTGTGCGCTTCATGGCCAGTGCCTAATTGGGAATGTCGCAGTACAGGAACCTTGATGTATAAATTATTCGAAATGTTTTTCGAACAATGAAGAAGTTTGGCAGAGAAGACTGTTTGGCAACCAAGGAGTTTGGAGCATGACATCCAGAGGACAAGAGGAAATGTAATACGAAATGGAAGGATTTGCATTACAAAAGGCTGCATGTTGAAAGATAATTTGCATTGTATACTTTAATGAAGCTGGGTTAATGGTGACTGTAGGATTATCGCCTTTATCTTGATTACTATATATATTTCTATTAGTTAGTTTTCATTACTAGTCCCTTAAAGGCCTGTCCACACGAGTGGGCCTGATTGGCGTGCTCCAGGGTTGACAGGCAAATTCTGGCGGGCTTACCTGTGAATGTTGTCCACACGGGTGAGGCGATGGAGAGAGGGGCGTGCCCGACGATGCCAGTAGTGTGTTCAGTGCGGTACGATAAACATGGTGCATACCGCAAAGAAGAAGATATTGTGTAGCATGATAAGTGCTGTGTGTGATGAAAAAGAAGAAAAAGAAAATATGGTGCAAAGAATGGCTCAGTAAAAGAAATGTATATATGTTTAATGTACGTCAGCCAGGGTCGAAGCTCAAGCCATCGGGCACCACCATGGTGATTTTCCTGAAAGACCCATCGGGCAATTTGACGGTTTGCCCGTCAAGTGTGCCCGTTAGGCCCCGTCCACACGGTCGAGCTTTGTCCGATGTGAAGTCAGAAGCGGATAAACAGCGAGAAAAGTCAGATCTTAGCCATGGTTTCTCCACTTCTGACGTCACATTGCACAAAGTTCGTCGAGCAATGCTCGGCCGTGTGAATGGGGCCTTAGAGGGGAGGTCCGCCGATCAGGCCCGGTCGTTTGGACAGGCCTTGAGATTAGAATGTTCATATTCTCGAGAGTACTTATTGTAGAAATTACGAGCTGACGAAAGGATTTATTCTTGGATTGGTTTTCCTTGGCTAGTCATTTAGTTAACATTAAGTTTACTGTGTTCACTGGTCAAGAGGTTAAGAGCCCCACTTTATGGAGATTTAAGCTTTTAATTGAAACTAACTTTAATGTAACTTAAACATATTGGCTAGTAATTACTCTAGGTGACGTTTCAGCTATCTTGATTAATAAAGTAATAATTGAATTTTGATATTAGTATTACACTAGATATTTTCCAGATTAAATAAATTAATTTAGCAGTAAAATTCAGTTTTATTATAACCCGATTTCTCTTCCAGGTCTTGCTTGGATTAAGTAGAAGGAATTTTCAGTCTAGGTTAGTATCTAAATTTCCCCTATACATTTTATTCAAGTAGAATTTAAATATTTAAAGTTAGAACTAGGATGCTCTCTAATAGAAATTTTGAACATTATAGTTTTCAGGGTTACCTGGTTCTAAAGGATACATTTTACTTGAGGTCAAGACTAAGAATGATTAATGACTTCAGAATTTAAACGAACCAAATTTAGCTTGGTTATTGAAATGTATAATGCAGGAATTGCCCAAAGAATTTAAACGAACCATATTTTAGCTTGTTATTGAAAGGTATAATGCAGGATATTGATATTACTTTCACATTGTTTAAATTTAAATTAATGCGCATCGTTAAAATACACAGTTTTAATCTCTAGTGAAATCAAAATGTGTTAGAGATGTGTATTTCTGGTGATAGAAGTTCTCTCTCTCGACGTGGTTCGGAAGTCGCGTAAAGCCGTTGTTCCCGTTGCTGAATAATCACTGGTTCTATGCAACGCAAAAACACCATACAATCAAGAAATCAGTATGGGTCAAATCAGGTGTTTGTATTGCGCACCTGGTACTTATCTAAAATAGTTAGATAGGGTCATATCAGGGGTTTGTAAAATGAAATTGAATTGGTCAGCGACGAGCGAGTTAGCATGATGTGCGTCCATTGATATTACATAGTTTTCAGAAGATTTTAGAGCATAGCATTGGAATTATGTACTAAAAAAATTTGTTACATTGTGATTTTTGAAAATTACTTTGAACTGGTGTTTTGATAATTAGTCATGGTAACTATTTATTGATCTGAAACTAATTACCTTGTACCTAGTATATTCATTTCCTGAACTAAAAATGTCCTGCCTTAGTATATACGAAGGAATTAATTTGCGCTCAGGAAAAGTCACGAGTAAATTCTGATATTTGGTGATTATGATGTTTGTTAGGAGGGAATTTTCTCAAATTT
Organism: Macrobrachium nipponense; assembly: GCF_015104395.2. Taxonomy (NCBI): domain Eukaryota; kingdom Metazoa; phylum Arthropoda; class Malacostraca; order Decapoda; family Palaemonidae; genus Macrobrachium; species Macrobrachium nipponense. The sequence goes on from NC_061100.1 coordinate 112,824,961, forward strand.
TAGAAACTGACAATTTATTATGGCAGATATTGGGAGGTACTAAAATATTAAATATATATTTCCAGGTATGATGCGGGTTTGTGGCAGTTGTCCGTGGAATCTACGGCGAAAAATAGAACAGTGGGGCACTGAAGAACTGTGAATGGAGTGTCACAAAGAAGTGTGAAATATGTTCAGCTTTAAAATGGCGCTTAGGATAAGAAAACTCGTTAATTCACTGCTGGTTTTGTAGTTGAAAATCTTGTCGAAGCCACTATAGATAACGTGGAATCTAGTCTAGTTAAGCGAAAATATTAGGTCAACAGAAAATAGACGTAGTGGAAACAGCAGAAGACTACGAGAATGGAAGCATGGAGTCCAGCTGTAATAACAGTTGAAAGTGTAAGCAGCAGGTTGAAGTTTATTGGAAACTTGGTTGACTACGAGAATGGAAGCATTAACTAAATATAGCTGAAGTCAGTTCAGTTGAAATAAAATTAGACTCGGAAACTTTAGTAGAGACAGAACCAGAGGATATATAAGTAAAGTTCAGTTATAAAGCTTGTGTTTTATAAACTACATCTGTAATGGGAAAATGTAACATCTGATTGTATAAGTAACTGAATTCTTATATCAGAGGTATGGAGATATTTTTTGTTCACACTATTACAACCTCTCCCCTCCCAGAAAATGATTGCAGGCAGTAAAGCAATATCTCAAACCTTACACCCAAGGAAAGGTGCCAAGAAATGCCAGCAGCAGCATAGTTGTCTTCTCCCTTCTCCGCCAGGAAGGCGCTGTTGGTAGTCTCTTATCTCCTCTCCCCCCTCCGCCAGGGAGGCTATGCTGGTAGTCTATTCTCATTCTCTCCCTTTGTCAGGGTGGGTAGCTGGTAGTGTTCTCTCCCTTCCGCCAGTAGTTTGTAATCTCATCTCTTTTAGCAGTTGGTATTCTTTTCTCTCTCGTCCAACATGGAGGAGGCCAACAGTTCGTAATTTCTCAAAGAGGAGGCGAGCAGTTTATTATAGTCTTCTCTCCCGGCCACAAGGCCTTCGAAATCTCCTTAACTTCCAACACTACCAAGGAGATTGGCCTTTCACAGATCAAACACACCCCTCTGCAGTCCTTTCTTGCAGAAAAAAATGCCTTTTAATCCTGTTGCATCTGCTACACCACCTGGAAAACGAGGTTTTAGTAAAAATGGTTAAAACTAACTTGGAGGTACTAATTAAGTCTTGTTTCTATCTTCCTCCTCCTAGTTTACATACGTCTAACGTTATACGATCAAGAAGAACCGATAAAGTATCTTATTCCACAGCATTATAACGTACAGAGAAAATTTGTAAAATAAAATAATTAAAAAAATCTCAAGTTTAAATATGAATTTTTGGCTTTGATCTGATCATTCTACAGCTTTTAGAACCAAGAACTAAAAATCTAGAGTTGCTCCTAAGAATCTTCACAACATTATAAAGACTATCTCCTTCATGGAATCCTAACTATCCATACTACACTAGGCAGTGTTGCCTGGTTGCTAAAACACAACTAATATTTTGACAATAGATTAACTGATTAATGAATTTGGCATTACGCCTAAAATAAGCCCGTAAATTCAAAGTAAAATTAAAATGCTAGTAACCTTACATTTCTGCCGTTCATTACCTGACAAGATTAAAACATGCAAGGCTTCCATTAATCTGCATAAATTTTAACAAATTAGCGTGTTAAATACGAACAAAATACTACCCGCTAATTCTTAATCGGCAAAATTATTTGAGAAAAATGCAAATAACAGTTTCACATTTAATCTCTAAAACAATTCATTAATCTACAAATTTTAACAAACTAGCGGGTTAAATAAGATCAAAATACTACCCGCTCATAATATTCTTAAAGTATTTATGCATTGCAAGAGTCCAATAAATTTCACACTTATAAATCAGCAAAATTATTTGAGAAGAATACAAATAACTGCGTCTTTCAGATTTAGTCTCAGATTTAAACAATTTAACGGCATGCTCGTGAACTTCTCTTCAAAAAGAATATGTATTAAGATGCTTAAACAATTATATGCCTTTTCTATTCTTGAAATATGTACTTCTAACCGTAATTCATGCTAGAGACCTATAATAAAACACTGCAACCAGAATAAACTTAGTAGCAAAACTTGAAACCTACATTTTCTTCCACGGGATTTTTTTTTCTCAAACATTTTAGTAGATTTCTTCTGTGAATTTCCGATTCTACCGAAGTAACTGTGCAGTCCTGAAGATTCTCCCAGTAGAAGAGTACCATTTAAAATTAATCCTGCAATAAAAAAAGGCAATTCAAAATTTGCTTAATTTATTTTTCGAAAAGCAAGTTTAATTTCAAAGGTTGAAAATCTCTCTAAACCAGAATTTAAGGGACAAATAAAAATAAAACTTTGCAAATTATTCAAAACCTCAGTGAATGCAAAATAGTGTTCTGCAAACCCCCCAAAAATTTTACATTGCAATTTTAATAAACTTAATCCAATCAATCTAGTTAACCCCTCCACTAATAACCTTGAAAAACTAAATTCCTCACCAGCCCTTCATTACTTTTGTAAATGACCAGAGTTTCTCTAATTCTGCTAAATTTGCTCCCAAAAAAAACTCCAAATTTATTAGTTTCAAGCAAATACAAAATCGTTACACAGTTTTAAATCCACCCATTCACTTGGCTGTAGCCAAATGGCCGGACGATAAAGTTAAGTGTTAGGATAAGCCACCATTTGCCTAATCCCACAGGGTAATCGATCAGCTATGCCCAGCATGTAATTATGGGACAAAAACTAGAAACCAGCGAACTCTCTACCTAGATATTTTTTACACTAGGACTAGACAATCACTTTTTGCAAATTGGTGTGATGAAATGTAGCATATAAATTTTAAAATTTGTACATTTTTGAACTTAATTCTTAAATTCTTTTCTGCTAAATGCTCAATTAAAAAGGTTTAATTAACACAACTGGAAATATCTGGAGTAACATGAATAAATTTAGTTTCATTAAAACTATCCATCTTTTGACAATTCACTGTATGATGTTACCATTTTTATCTTGACTTATAGAATTCTGCATAATCTACTCGAGTGAACAATTAAGCTGCTATTGCAATAATGTGCTGACCTAAATTACAATTCAAAGAATGGGAGAGAGTTACTAATAATCTCAGTAGTAGTAACATATCTAAGCCCACACAGTTGAGGGCTTAAAAAGAAAAAAAAAAATTTCATCTTCATATCCAAATGAATTTACCCAGTTGCTAAAATAAGTAACTTCAGACGGTATCGTAGTCTTGGGCAAGAATAAGTAAGTAATTCCAAGTGATTTTCTAACGAAAAGCGGCATTTAGGACTAAAGACTAATTCAATCTTGAACTTTACCTCTTACCTCAAATTCTAGTAATTTCATATTTCCTCCAAGAGATCTTGTTACCAGTAGACAAATTTTCAACACAATACGTTCCTTTTGGTAACAATAGTCTCTTGGCCGTGGAGGATGCAAGATTACCATAGTTAAACGCTGTGACAATATCTTGTAAGCTGTTCTAGTCCCATTTGAGATTGCTGTGGTGCATGCATTTTCCTGCAAGAATATAATATTTACCGAAATTTCACCGATACTATGACAACTTCCACAATCACCTAGTCTACCCCCAACGTTGTGCTAAAATTTTAACCTTGGGTTACTATCAATTATGCTTCCTCTGGTGGAATTTCAGAATACCAAGCTTCCAAAGGCCTTACAACTGAAGATTTAACAAAACTAAGACCATGGCAGCAGTCAAAAGTTCTTTGGATTACACAACCCCACATCTTGAATTTACTTAATTTCTTTTAAGACAGTGCTAACCTAACTTCTAATGTTAGCTGCTAACTTCACACCTAAAGTTTATTAGTAGCCACCCAAGCTACCTCATATACTAGAATAACATCTGTACTAGTTTAAAACAAAACTCAAGTCACCAGTTACGTAGCTCCAACCATAAAAAGTCAGGCTTTGAAAAGTCCCAAACATGTATTAATTGAAGTCCATAACTCAAAACTTTTCACCAAAACTTGCATAATATATCTATAGCTACTACGCTAAATACTTCAGTAACAAGTAAGAATTAGGAAATACTGGAATTAGGGCATAAACACTAAATAAATGAGCGAGCTTTCCGTCAGCCATATGTCCTTACACAATGAGGGGATAAATTACTGTTAACTTCGAGAAGGCGTATTAGGTAATCTAAGTTCGTAAATTACTCTTTCATTTCAGTAACTTGCTGTACTAATCTTTCTATGGTTAATTTAAAAGACATTTTCCAGCATTCAGCCTTTTTGGAAAACCTATAATTTTATTCAAGATCACTCCTCAGAGAAGATTAGCGAACCCACTATTTTTCATACGTACATACATACATATACATACATATACATACTATATATATATATATATATACATACTATATATATATATATATATAAATATATAATATATAGTACTTAAATTAGAGATAATATATATTATATATATAGATATATATATCTATATATATATATACTATATATATATATATATATATATTAACTATATATATATATATATATATATTATATATATTATTGTTATATATACATACGTACATATACAGATACATACATATATATATATACATATATATAAATCACACAAATCAAAGTGGGATAATATTGTCTTGCAAAATAGTGGGTTCGCTAACCTTGACCTGATCAGTCTTTCTATTCTTTATGGCAAAAGCTGGACAATGCACAGATATTCCACTATAGTATTTAAAAACTTCCAGATATACTTCAGCCCAGCAGCAGGTCTTGTTGAGAGTTCCAAATTAATTATCATAAAATCTTCAATACCAGCTCTTGATATTGTTGGAGATTTTGCTCTACTTTAAAGTCTCCTTGATAAGCTTCATGAGGAAAGAAAGCAAAACCCTATTTGCCGTCTATCATGCGAGCGTTGCTGGTATTAAAAAGTGAAAATTGACCTAAAAATCATTGAGTTTAAATGAGTTGTACTTAAAACATTCAAGTAAAGTCGTGAAATCGGGATTTTTTTTATTTATTTTTCATTTTTTGATGCGCCACAAAGTACGAATTGATCATAAACTATAGTTGCAGTTACCAGTTAAGTATCATTCCTTTCCAAAAAATAAAAACTATCTGCAGTTTCCTTCCAAAAATTAAACTCGCCTAAGAATACTTAATATGGCAATCTCATTAGATTTTACCTTATCTAGGTTCCTATGGGTAACAAGTTTTCTTCTCAATAGCAAGATTTTGGACGATCGCTCGGCAGAGGGCCAGGTCGTGTTGTGGTTTCTGTCAAGGAAACAGGAGTTTTATACGACTTCTAAGGCACTGAAGGCGTTTTAAATGTACTCGCAGGTGTGTGAACATGCAGTGACTATTTTGCCCCTCCTTTAAGTAAAGTAGGAATGTGAACTTAGCATTTATTTAGGTGCAAAACAGCAGGACTCATTGCCCCGGTTTCCTGGCCGGGAAAACCATATGCCTCGGGCTATGCTCGAGGCGTCTCTATAGCCAACTTTAAGCGAGTAGTAAAGTTGGCGACGACGCACAGTCTTTTGTGCCCAGCGAAACCAGACGCAGTGACTTCCGTTTTCTGTGTCTCCAGAATGAATGCGCCAAGGTTGAAAAGAATTAATACCATAGGTATTAGATACTTAATGGGTGCAATTTATGAAGACGACATTCCCTTAATTCTTGATGATACTTTACGTATACAGGACGATGAAATTGAGGGCATTGCAGATTTGGGGAAAACTAGATTAATTGTTAAATTAAGCTCAAGAGAGAAATATGAAAACATTTGTGAAGATTTCGGTGGCAAAGAAATCAGTGTAAGAGACGACCTAAAAATCCGAGTTGAGGATTTGTCAACTTACAGGTCGTATGTAACAGTGCGAAATGTGCCTTTTGAAATGACTGACTTTATGCTGAATGACATTCTTTCCAGATACGGAACAGTGAGTTATGTGAAGAAGAACACTCGAAGTCTGGGAAGATACAAAGGTATTGATAATGGTGTCAGAACAGTTTCTATGGATATTAATCGACAGATTCCTTCCTTCTTATATGTTGAATGTGCCAAGGTTTTATATCTATATATACTATAAAGGGCAGACTAAAACTTGTAGACTTTGTGGGCAAACCAGCCATTTTGCTAATGAATGTGAAGTTGGAATTACACAAAGACTAAATATCATTAGTGAAGTAGACTTCCCTCATTTATCTGGCAATCAAGAAAATAAAGGAAATGAAATGCCAGTAAGCCGCCAGGACCCAGTAGACGTTCGAACTTGTGAAGGGATGCCCCAAACACTTCTATAATTGACCGTCCTGTCGAAGTCGGAAGTAACCCAGCATCCAACGGCCAACCAGACTTGCAAACGGAATCCGAAAACGCTGATGGAGACTTGCCATTTGATTGACCTGCGAGATGACATTGACATTCCTCCAACTGTATCTGAAGAAAACAGTTTGGCCCCTATAAATGGGACCTTAGAGCTTAATGGTGGGACAGACGTATTGAATGCAAGTTGCTTCATCGTACAACGAACTACTGAGACTGATGCAGTACCTCTTGTTGCAACCTACGGAACAATATCCGAGGAGGCGAACGTTTGTTCGCCCGACAGTAATCCTGTCGAAGCTTCACCTAGTGAGAATGATATGAGATCTTGTGACGTCATGGAAGAATCAAGACATTTTGAAGGCAACGTTGACGAAGACAGAAGTAACACCGACACAGTGATCCTATGAGTCAAGATTTATTTAGCTCAATCATCCCCTCCAGAAGTCAAGATGATATACAAAATCCAACAGGCGATTTAATGTTACCACCCTTTAATAGTTCCAATTATTATAAAGGTGCTAATGACACGATGTCAGAACAAGAAAGTTGTTGCTCAATAGAAAATGAAATACCAGCAGGTCAAAAATGTAATAATGGTAATGAAACCACAGTGACCGATGAGTCTGACTGTAATTCAAGCATTGTAGAAAACATGAAAGTAAACAAAAAGCGAAAGCAACGTAAAAATGCAGCAAAAAAGAGTAAAAGAAAATCTCATAATAACTAACATTCATTAGGATAGCCACCCTTAATATTAACGGTATTAATGATAGAATGAAACAAGAGATGCTACACTCATTTAACACCTTTAACAAAATAGACATTCTTTTAGTCCAAGAACACAATGTTAAGGATATTAAAGATATAGAGTTTTTGTCATACAGGTATAATGTAATTTTCAATCCAGCCATTTGTCGTAAAGGTGGAACCTGTATTCTCATCAAGAAGACTTTAGATTTTGTAATTAAGCATGTTGAAAGAAGTGGAGATTCTAGAATATGTTCTGTACATGGTGAGGTGAATGGTAGTAAGATTCGTATTGTTAACATTTATGCTCCTTCAGGTCATAATCATACAAGGGAACGGGAAGAGCTTTTTGACAAGGAATTGCCCTACTACTTACGGTATGATAATAGCCATACTATTATGGGAGGTGACTGGAACTGTGTTTTGAGTCCTAGAGACAATTCTAATAATAGTGAATCAAACGTGTCGAAATCACTGCTCAGATTAATTAGGACCCTTAGGTTTAATGATGTATGGTTTTTGCATAACAGGGAACCCCAGTATACTTATGTACGCACAAACTACGGTTCGCGCATTGATAGATTGTACTGCCAAACGCTCAAAGACAATGTAATTTCAAGCGAAATGCTACCTGTGTCATTTTCTGATCATTCCGCTGTCATTTGCAAATTAAGATTAATCCAAACATTAGTATTGGAAACTCATTTTGGAAACTTAATACTAGTTTACTAAAAGACGAGGAAATTAAAGAAAAGTTTAGGAGGTTGTGGACATTCTTGAAAACACGTAAAAGCAATTTCTATTTTATCAGTAATTGGTGGAATGATTTGGTGAAACCAGAAATAAAACAATTTTTCGTCAGAGAAGGTAAAAGGATTAGCAGGCAGAAGTTTGGGGTCATCAATTATTTTGAAGCAAAACTAAGGAAACAATACATGAAACTTAATGTGTCAGGAAACTCAGATTATGCAGATATTACTATTCTCAAAGACAGAATAAACAATCTAAAATCTCAGATTTTAGAAGGGGTTAAAGTACGATCGAGAATTCAAGACAGGATTGAAGGGGAAAAAGCCTCCTCTTACCTTCTTGGACAGCAAAGAGCAATAAATAGTAAAAAGGTCGTGACAGAAATAGTCGCAGAACGAAACATAATTCCGAATCTTGATGAAGGTACTGTTCTCACAAATAGCCAGGCCATTGAAACACTGTGTGTTCAGGTATTACCAAAAACTTTACCGGAAAAAAAATTGTGATGTACCTATGCAAAACTTCTTTATGCAGTTTGTAGAGAAAAAATTGACTGATTCTGATAATGATATATTTCATAAGAATATATCTTTCAGAGAGATACGTGATGTTATTCGTTCCATTGCTAACAATAAATGTCCTGGTATAGATGGCATCCCAATAGAATTTTATAAGGTATTTTGGGAAGATATTAAGGATGAACTAAAGCTATTGCTTGAAAATATTATAGAAATGAAAACTCTCTCCAAGAGTCAGAGTATTGCATTGGTCACTCTCATATCGAAAGGCACCGATGAGAGTGCTTTGACTAATTGGAGACCAATTTCATTGTTGTGCTGTGACTATAAGATACTTGCTAAGATAATGGCGAAAAGAATGCAAACAGTTATCTTTAACCTTATCAGTCCGAACAATTTTGTGTGCCTGGAAGATCCATAAATACATGTAATACTTTAATTAGAGATATTGTGTATTATTGTAGTAAGAAAAGAGTTCAAGGTGCTATTTTAAATCTTGATTGGTCGAAAGCAATTGACGTGTTGATATTAATTTTGTACTTCGGATTCTTGAAAGACTAGGTTTTTGTGATGAACTGATTTCCTGCATTAAGATATTGTACACGAATATTGGAAGTTGTTGCATTGTTAATGGTAACATTGGTAAATACTTTAGTGTGGAGAGGGGAGTCCGACAAGGCTGCCCTCTTTCTATGCTCCTTTATGCTGTTTTCCAGGAACCTCTGTATCTTGCTATAAAAAGAAATAGTTGTATTGAACACTTGCCCTTACCAAATGATAACCACCTTAAAATTCTTGGGTTTGCCGATGATACAAATATTTTCGTTGCCAGTGACAAGGGAATTTTGGAGATTAGCACATTAGTGTCTAAATTTGAAGCAGCCACGGGTTGCATGCTAAATAAAAATAAGACGAAAATATTTGGATTAGGCCCATGGGGTGATAGGTCTGTTTGGCCTTTATCATGGCTTCAAGGATATACAGGTTCTTTTACAACTTTGGGAATTCTATTTTCTGATAATTACGAAATGGCTGTTAATTCTTCGTGGACAAATATATTATGTAAAATTAAGAATACTTTGGCGAGCTTTCACAACAGAAGACTTACATTTCATCAAAAAGCTGTTATTGTCAATACCTTGATTTTTTCAAAGACATGGTATGTTTCCCATATTTACCCTTTGCCTGTCAAATATGCAAAACTAATAAGTAAAGAAATTTTCTTTTACATTTGGGGGAAAAAATGTGAATTCATTAAAAGAGACACTTTAACAAAGTCAAAGATTGAAGGAGGGATAGGAATGTTAAGTCTTTTATGGAAGACACAAAGTATTCTAGCTGCCTCTTTCTTAAAGTTACACTGTGAGGAGAAATACAATTTTATGTCAAATTATTATAACAATTCACATATGAAGGGCTTGTTTACCGGAAATTCAACACAAAGAGACAATTCATGTGTAATGGCACCTATGTATTCTGAGGTCTTAGTAACAGTTAGGAAATGTAAAACATTTCAGAATTTTCCTTTTCTTAAATCGAGAACTATATATGTGAACTTATTGCCAAAGGTACAGCCAACTGTTGAGAGTAGATACCCCCTTTATAATTGGCCTCTGATTTGGGAAAACATCAACATGAAATTTCTTTCTGCTGCTGATAGGGAAATAATATATAAATATATTCACGAAATATTACCCAATAAAAAAAGGTTAAAAGAAATGAAAATAATTCAAGATTCTCATTGCCAGTTTTTGTGATGCTGAGGAATCAAATATTCATATGGTATATTTCTGCAAGAGAATTGCAAATGTAATAATATGGTTAAAAGGAGTTTTGAAGCTATTTTGTAATTTTATTCACTGCAATTTCATTAGAATTATGTATTTTGATTTCCCAGAGTCATCGAGGAAACAAAGGAACACTGCAACTTTAATTTTGTCAAGTTATATTGTAAATATATGGTTGTTCAAAGACAAGAATGTGCCTGAACGTTTGATTATAAATAGAATAAAAGCTTCGATTATAAAAAACCAGAGAGATATCAAGGCCATTTTGAAAGAGAAATTGTTAAAATATTTCACAAAGAATTTTTGTAACATTAAATGCAATGTATTTTAGATGGAAATATATGTAGTTCTGGATTTATTGTAATGTTTTGTAAATAATTTATTGAATAAAAACTTATAGAAAAAAAAAATAGCACTTTCGATAGTTAATTGTACTCAATAAAAAAACTAGTTTCTGAGATCAACAAATATAAACTGATATTAGGGAAACAAATTCCATCTAAAATTTCTATACGGTCTACCTACAATTTCAAATCTAGGTAAGACTGCTAGGTGTATTCCTAAAATCTTGTGGCTTGAAAAAATGTCCAGCTATTAGTTACGAGAAACCATCCACAAACCCAAAACCTTATCTATAACTTATGAGACAATTTCACTAGGGTTTTTTTTTTGCGCTTAGGAAAAAATTAAATCCCATTACTTTTTAATTAACTCCCCATACCTCCCCTATCCCTAACCTACCAAGGCTAAGTCTAACCAGGTATTCCATACAACTGGAGGGTTAGTATTGGGCGTGAACCTTTGGTCACTTTTCTATGCTAGTTACGAAACTGGGTTGCAAGCTTTTACTTCACCTTCTTGATTTCTCACAAATTTAACTGTCAAACTTGTATTTTCATAAAAACATACCGATTATTATATGGGTTGATGCAGAGCCTTGAATGTCAGAATTAGAACTAATATAAATTTACACACACACATTATATATATATATATATATATATATATATATATATATATATATATATATATATATATATTATCCTATAACTTCATATATTGTTTGTTTGTATGGTGTTTTTACGTTGCATGAAACCAGCAGTTATTCAGCTACGGGACCAACGGCTTTACGTGACTTCCGAACCACGTCGAGAGTGAACTTCTATCACCAGAAATACACATCTCTCACTCCTCAATGGAATTGCCGAGAATCGAACCCGCGACCACCGAGGTGGGACGCAAACACCATACCAACCACGCCACGGAGGCGCTTATATAAGTTCATAAGGCGAGGAAGTTATGTAATTCTGTTCAAACTAAACTACGCGGGTGCTGAGCGAAGTTGGTCTCTGCCACATTCAGCGTTTGCTAGTTGCTAGAGCGAAGTTACTTTTCCAGATCATTCTTTGGGAACTAAACTATTTCCTGCTTAACTTTTCAAAAAGATCTGTTTTCGCAACTTATATCCTTAACTTACATGGGCAACACTGAATAGATTTATTGAGCATACTCTGCCTATCAGATAAAAAAAAAAAAAAAAAAAAAAAAAAAAAAACTTCAGTAAGGCAGAACCACTTAGCACTAAATGACACTATGAATGCATTAAACTACTTAAACCACAAGTATTCTGGCTATTTAAGAAAAGTTTAAAGTAGCCCAACTCACACACTTAAAATTTCATGATGGCTGTTGCTTTTAATAACAGATTCTGTTGTAAATTAACCCATCTTCCTAAAAGCTAAATTTAACCAAAATTCTTGAAGCTACAAGGAAAATCCTGCTTCATGGTGTTACTGTTAAAGGAGGAATGGGACCTTTGTCAGTTCATAATTATATGGCCGTGCTTTTCCAAGTCTGGCAAGATCTACGAAACTCATCGTAAAATTTTCCAGTTTTCAGTTTTGTTTATTATTAAGTGATAAGAGACGCGGCCTTGCAGATTATTAATTTCAAATATTCCATAGATTCTACAGATAAATTGAAAGTATGTGATGCCGAAAATATTCACCATGCCCACGGTATTCTACGCAATTTTTGAATTGCTTACGATCTCAAAATCAGACAATTTAAAATGCGCTAGAGTATTGAAATTCTAGTGAACCCCAAAATACTCTAAAACTCTAGGCCCCTGACACCAATCATCCTTATCTAACTTTTAGCCTCGCAGCAACTATTTCCAAGTTTTAATCTACACTTTTAATGAAACTTTATCGGAACCCCTAGATTTTTTATTTTTTCCTCTAGGCAATCCATGATTAATATCTCTAAAAAAAACTTTTATAAAAGCTCTAATCTAAACAGGTAATAAAATTCTACAAAAAGCACTTGAAAGTCTAACCTTCCCACAGGCCTCTAGCGTTGGAGACCGAGTAAGTCTTCACCAAAATCACCTATTTTCGAGGCCATCGTCTTAACACTTTAACACACACACACACACAAAAAGGGTGGGGGGGGGGGGGGAGGGCATTTACCTTATACGCTCAGATGTCTTCACTTCCTAAGATCACAGATACTGCACACACCAGGGAAAGCAAGCAAATGACCTCTCTGCCTAAAATTGGGTCTCGCTTTCTCTTCGGACAACCGGCTTTTACAGATTTGTAGCCAATCACAAGCGTCCGTTCCATTCCTCTCGTCCTGACTGGTTAGAAGTCAAGCAAGAACTTTTCAGTAGGGCAGCACAACTTATGTCGCCAATGGTGACATCTGCCGGTAAGGAGACAAGTCATAAAGTGATGAAAGACTATACACTGACATAATAAAATCATATCGTATCGATAAGGAAACGTTGCGCTATATTCATGGATATTTTGATATGCAAAAGACTAGAAATTTTTAGGAAAATTGGTCGTTCATTAATCACTGACTATAACTATAATAAAAGTTAATTTTTATCTAGGAAAGTATCATTCGTCCAGATAGTTGTAACAGGTGCACAAGAAACTTGAGCGTAGTACATGCGGTAAAAGGACGCAAAATCACGAACAGATTTTGGTAGAAGTGCCGTAAACTCATCTCACGACAAATGGAAAGCAACAGGGATTATGATGACGACAAAATACACCGCCTCTACACAGGCATATGGAGTGGCATATTTTGACATATCACTGACATATCCACTCACTGATATACTCAGGACGTGTCCCCGCTACATCCTCACTGGATGCATCCACAAAATGTATTTGGTACTTTAAAAATTGAGCTTGATATACTCACAACGGGAATATATACTACACGTATGACCTCTGCTTTGGCTGGTTATCTACATGTCACGAATCTACTTTGGTATATCTACACAGGTATGCGATCTACAATTTCCCAGAAAGGCATGTTGTGTCGTTTGTTATAACAATTTAACTACCTAATTTCCTAGGTAACAAGCTAGATTGCTACTTAATGTCCAAAGTAATGCAAGTTGTGTCGTTTGTAACAATCTAGCATGCTACCTAATTACCTAATTAGTTAACTAGATAGATTGCTGTATAGTTTGTTAAAAAATAAACCAGTCCTTTACCATTTTTATATTTAGTAGGCTTCTATATTTCAGTTTAAATATTTCAGTCAGTAGCAAAGCCCTGAAGATGCTCGCAAAGGAATTCTACAATGAAATCAGTGACGAATCCAAGACTCTGGCAATTTTAAGAAGACATGGTCTTTTAGATGAAGAACAATGTTTTTCGCCATGTCATCGATGTAGTGGAGAGATGAAGGACACTCGGAAAAGACAGCGAAATGGCGAATTTATGCCCTTTCTTCGTTGCAGAAACCGTGGATGTCAAACTTTTCGTTCCGTTCGCAAAGGCAATGCATTTTTTCACTTCACAGATTTAAATAACAAAGTAAATTGCAAGCTTTCTCTTTGCCAAATTTTAGAACTTATGTTTTATTTTATAGAACACCTCTCTTACCATCAGGTTCAAGGCTTAACTGGTATAGGTACTGAAGCAATATGTGATTGGTTTAACATGTTTAACATGTGCCGCGAAGTGTGTACAGTGATTGTTTCAGTCCAGAATCGCGGTCAAATGATAGGTACTGAAGAAGAACCCGTACAAATCGATGAAGCACGCTTTGCAGAAAGGCGAAAATACAATAGAGGTCGAATGTTGGAAGGTGACTAAGCTCCCAATTCAACTGAACAATAACCGCAGCCATGGAAGACGTATAGACGGTCCGTGGGTGTTTGGTTTGAAGAAAGGTTCGGACTGCCGATATTTTTACGTTCAAAGAAGAGACCGTGATCAGACACTTCAACCAATCATTCAGAGAGGTCGCTGAAGATTCAATAATTCATTCTGACGAATGGCCGGCGTACACTAATTTAAACAACTCAATTTCCATCATCTTACCGTAAACCATCGGCAGAATTACGTCGACCCTAACACTGGAGCACATACGTATACAAGCCATTGAAAGATCTTGGCTTGATGCAAAGGTTCGTATACTGAAAAAAATGTGAGGCTGCTATCAAAGAACTTTTCAATCTCACCTCGACTTCTGGTGTTTCGGATGTTGAGAAAAGAAGCTCCTGACCTCTTTTTAGCATTTCTAGCCGATGTGCGTTCTGTGTATCGCTAGAAATTTCTTTTTATATATATTACTATTTTTATATAATGTAGATTTTAGCCTAAAATGGAATAAAAACCAAATTTTTAGTTTAAATTCTTCGTTTTGATTTTATTTTTCTTTCTATGTGATATATATAAGCTATAATTAAAAAATTTTTAAAAAATCTGTTTTATTCAGACAAAACTGAAGGTGAATTATTGATTTTGTATGTTGTAGATATTTTGACCGTAGATAAGCCAAAATTAAAATTGTACCGCCTTGTAGCCATATTTAAATTTTCCTGTACGCTGTAGATATTTTAACCGGTTAAAAGATTAAACCCCAAAAAAAAAAAAAAAAAAAACCCAAAAAAAAAAAAAAAAAAAATTGATGTACGCTGTAGATATTTTGACGGTGTTAGATAACCAAGCCAAAAATGGTTTTGTAGCTGTAGAATATTTTTGAACTTGTGTTGTTTAGATAACAATCAAAATTGATTTTGTAACGCGAGAAAATATTTTGACGGTGTAGATCCAGCCAAAATTGATTTTGTACGTAGATATTTTGACGGGGTGTTAGATAACAAAAGCCAAAAAATTGATTTTGTACGCTGTAGATTTTGACGGTTGTAGATAACAAGCCAAAATTGATTTGTACGCTGTAGATATTTTGACGGTGTAGATAAACAAGCCAAATTGATTTTGTACGCTGTAGAATGACGGGTAGATAACAAGCCAAAAATGATTTTGTACGCTGTAGATATTTTTGAAAACGGTTGTTAGATTTTAACAAGCCAAAATTGATTTTTTGTACGCTGTAGATATTTTGACGTGTAGATACAAAGCAAATTGATTTTGTAGCTGCTAGATAATTTTTGACGGTAGATAACCAAGCCAAATTGATTTTTGTTACGTGTAGATATTTTGGGACGGTGTAAAGAAAATTAACAAAAGCCAAAATGACTTTTGTAGCTGTAGATATTTTACGGTGTAGATAACAAGCCAAAATTGATTTTGTACGCGTAGATACTGTTTGTTTAGATAACAAGCCAAAATTTTGATTTTGTACGCGTAGATATTTTTGACGGTGTTAGATAAACAAGCCAAAAATTGATTTTGTACGCTGAGCTATTTTGAAAACGGGTGTAGATAGCCAAAAATTTTGATTTTGTACGGCTGTAGATATTTGTGACGGGTAAGATAAACAAGCCAAAAAATTGATTTTGTACGCGAGAATGACGGTAGAAACAAGCCAAAATGGATTTTGTACGTTGTGTATTTTGACGGTGTTTAGATAACAAGCCAAAATTGATTTGTACGTGTAGATATTTTTGACGGTAGATAACAAGCCAAAATTGATTTTTACGCTGTAGATATTTTAGGCGGCTTAAGATTTTAAACACCAAAATTAGATTTTTATTTGTACCGCTGTAGATATTTTGACGGTGTAGATAACAAGCCAAAAATTGATTTTGTACGCTGTAGATATTTTGACGGTGTAGATAACAAAGCCAAAATTGATTTTGTACGCTGTAGATATTTTGACGGTAGATAACAAGCCAAAATTGATTTTGTACGCTGTAGATATTTGACGGTTGTAGATAACAAGCCAAAATTGTTTTGTACCTGTAGTATTTTGTGTAGGAAAAAAAGCAAAAAGATTTTGTACGTGTAGATATTTTGACGGTGTAACCAAGACCAAATTGATTTTGTACGCTGTAGAACAAAATGACGGTTTTGGAGAAACAAGCCAAAAATTCATATTGTACGCTGTAGATATTTGACGGTGTAGATAAAAACAAGCCAAAATTGATTTTGTACGCTGTAGATATTTTGACGGTGTAGATAACAAGCCAAAATTGATTTTGTACGCTGTTAGATATTTTGACGGTGTAGATAAAAACAAGCCAAAATTGATTTTGTACGCTGTAGATATTTTGACGGTGTAGATAACAAGCCAAAATTGATTTTTGCGCTTTATTTTGACGGTGTTTAGTTAAAACAAGCCAAAATTGATTTTGTACGCTGTAGATATTTTGACGGTAGATAACAAACCAAAATTGATTTATTTGTACGCTGTAGATATTTTGACGGTGTAGATAAACAAGCCAAAATTGATTTTGTACGCTGTAGATATTTTGACGGTGTAGATAACAAGCCAAAATTGATTTTGTACGCGTAGATATTTTGACGGTGTAGGTAACAAGCAAAATTGATTTTGTACGCTGTAGATATTTTGACGGTGTAGCCTAACAAGCCAAAATTGATATTGTACGCTGTAGATATTTGACGGTGTAGATAACAAGCCAAAATTGAATTTGTACGCTGTAGATATTTTGACGGTGTAGATAACAAGCCAAAATTGATTTTGTACCTGTAGATATTTTGACGGTGTAGATAACAAGCCAAAATGATTTTTGTACGCTGTAGATATTTTGACGGTGTAGATAACAAGCCAAAATTGATTTGTACGCTGAGATATTTGACGGTGTAGATAACAAGCCAAAATTGATATTGTACGCTGTAGATATTTTGACGGTGTAGATAACAAGCCAAATTGTTTGTACGTTGTAGATATTTTGACCGTAGATAACAAGCCAAAAGCAGGACTCCTAAACGAGGCTTTCAGTCGCAGTTATGACCAAATCCACAGTGACACCGACACAATCCAGTTGCTTGCTTGTAATATAATTTGGCTTTATTTTTTAGTACGGCTGGTGACTGATGCATACACCAAGAACACCATATTCTTTGGAAGCCTGAATTTCAAGTTAGTGGCCGCAGTGGGCTTGTTGCACATGAATAGGATTCACCTCCTGAACAACAACAACAACGATAATAATAATAATAATAATAATAATAATAATAATAATAATAATAATAATAATAATAATAATAATAATAATAATAATAATAATAATATGGGCACTTCTCAAATCACATGCAGATTCCATTGTGAGCCTTTCGAGCACCTGTATAATTTGGACTAACGCAAGCTAGAATTAGCAAAATCCGGAAAAAATGAACAGTTTGGGTTGACTATTCACGCCTAGAAGCGTAACACCATATGCAGACAAATTCCTAAATGACCCGTCAAAATTCTGCTGAAAGTGACCCTACAATTTGCAGAGCAATAGAGAGAAAATTTCAGTGCTCAGCTGAAATCTAACAACGTGAAACAATCCATTTCCATATCTGGTAGTTATAAGTGAGCTATTTCTCGAGGCTGTGATGGTATTAAACTGGACGACCTTCCGCCTATCACATACAACTTACAGCGTAATAAAAGATAAAGTAAAAAATATACAACACTTTTCTCTCACCCACCATTATAGCAATCGTGCTTTCGCACATTACAATGCCAGTGAGGATAGTATGGATGAGTATGCAAGTCTTTTATGTTAAAATGATCTTAAAACCATTGATTTCACAAATCAAGACCTGCATCTATGAATAATTATATATGGCTATAACCAGCCCTAGGAGAGCTGTTAATCAGCTCAGTAGTCCGGTAAAACTCAGATATACCTAATTTAAACCCAGCTCCGTCCACATATCCTTTAATAGACACCAGTACCTATGCTCTGCGTCCAACCGTCTCCAGAAGCTTTAAAACTAAAGACCTGAATCAGCTGAACTTACATTAACGCCCGAAATCCTCCACCATGAACCTAAGATATAAACCACCTGGTGAAAGTGAGTCAGCCTTAATTTCATAATAAATGCCCTCTCATTAATGAGTATAAACTGTCAATTATATACTTCTTTTCTATCTGATCCCAGTCCATAACTGGCGAAGAAAAACGCATTAACCAATAATAAAAACCGATAGGAAGCAGAAGAGCAATAAGAAATACGATCAATATGAAAGAGCAATCACAGATATACAAGACGCTTTGCAATTTTTGGATAGTTTTAACTATCTCTCAAAAGCCAATTTTGATCTCGCCTGTTTTCACACGCTTTGTTCTGTCAGCTTCTCAAAAGGCGCGCAATAACCAATTTCAAGCCTGGCGCCACTTCACGAATGCAAAAATATAAATAAAACAAGTAGGATGCCTTATTACAATTAAGCAAATTCTCTGGATTTGTCGGAAATTGAGTTTGAATTCTCTTCTCAATTATAGATAAGTTTAGGGTAAAAAAACAAAAAGGGCGTTACCCATAGAAAAAACCGACGTTATTTGAAATTTAGGGTAGCATGATAACTAGCTTTGATAGACTCATTTATATCACCATGCTAAATCACTTTTACCCTTGAGTCCTACTTTTTCAATAACACTGGACACGCTACAATATTATGAAGAAAATTCCAATTCAATCACATTATCAATTGCAATCCCTTCCTTTTAAGCATATACTAGACCAGTGGTTCTCAACCTTGGGTCGGGTCCGCAGAGGTAATCCTGGGGGAACACGAGCCTGAAGTCAAAATTATATTATATATGTGAAATTTTGACTTCAGGCTCGTGGTCCCCCTGCGCCTACAGCTAGCTGTCATAAACCTGAAATCTAAGATTTGGCATTAGCCAAGCAGCATTAGCCATCTCAATAAAGCAGTCAATCAGAACAAAAATTTTTCCTGCTCTGTATGTCTTCTCTTATTCCATTTATTGGTTTTCTTATTTTTAAAAATTATTCAATCACACACATCTTTCTTTCGACAGATATAATAGTACGATTTCGTTTTCAGCTTAAAAAAGTCATCATGATAAGATGACAGACCTCTCATTCCCCTGGGGTGGGGGAAAACTCAATTTAGACAAAAGGGGTAGTGAAAAGGCCGAGACCCACTGGACTAGACTAACATATGGCGCTGTCGAATCATTATATGAATGCTTTGCTTATAAAGTGTAAATTTCTCTAATTTGTAAAGCAAAGAGCTGGCTATTCCTTCATAAAAAAAGAAAAAAAAATGTTTCGTTGTCCGTGCGTGAGATCTGTTATTTTATTAACTCGCCTCATAATGTAACACGATTTATCTTTCATGACTGCAGAGTAGGACATCTTAGAAAAATGCACACTCTGACATTAAATACAAACGATTTATCATTCTAAACTTTTGAATATGACGTTTTCTTAGCAAAAGTGCAGACCCTGACATGTAACAACTTCGGAATGGAAACAAAACCACATAACACATACATTTTTAAAGTCGCGTCTAAGGATTCGGACCCATTCATCTGGAATGACCGTTAGAGATATAAGCACCACTGGTCGCGTCCTTTACTCCACCACTGCCAAACAATACGGATCAGTAGCCCCACAATAAAATAGCGCCGTGTTCTGTAGTAATACCAAATAAGAGTACGGTTATTTGTTTGTTTGAATGGTGTTTTTACGTTGCATGGAACCAGTGGTTATTCAACAACGGGACCAACGGCTTTACGTGACTTCCGAACCACGTCGAGAGTGAACGTCTATCACCAGAAACACACATCTCTCACACTTCAATGGAATCCCCGAGAATCAAACTCGCGGTTAACGAGGTGGCACCATACCGATCACGCCACTGACGCGATATTTCCGAGTATGGTGTCGTCTGGGAACTTCTGATATTTCATCAGTCAACTGTGTATTTTAGAGTCAATAATTAACCATAAGGACTAACGGTTGTCACACTGTTAGCATAACAAGACAACCATCTAGTTAATGGCCAAAGAGGTTCGTCCCTGTATAAAAATGCCTTAAGAAACCAGTGTATAAATAGACTGATATATTGGCTTATTAATGCTATCTCCAATTATATCATATTTCATGGTCTTCAGTTGAATCACTTTTATGTGGTTCTCTTGACACCTTATATGAAATATCTTACCACCAGGACTAAAAAACTGTCGCCGGCAAGTACCAAGTCTTGTTAATGCCATATAACTTAGAACGTCATAAAAACGTACAGTCGGCCACACATATAAGTAAACACATTTCAGCCACAAGGGCTGGATGTGATCTGGTAACACTGGAACTGTGCCTCCAGACGCACGATGAAACCCGCCCCTCCACCGTGGCCACCGCCTCCACACGTCTTTCAAGCACACGTTTATAACTTCTGCTCCCTCTCTCTAATTTATCCTTTAAGGAAAATAATATAACTGAATCTATTCTGTAGGTTTATTTTCTCATCATGTGGAGGCGAGAAAACCCGTCTGTTCAACTTTTGTCGTAATAATATTATTACTTGCTGTTACAGACAGAAGAATTAACTCGGTTTTCGTGGCGCTCTCTTGTAATAATGGGATTTAGCTATCTACCAATAAAACCCTTGTCTATCAAATAACAGCATACCTACTACTCTTTAATTATAATTGTAATATCAACAGCCGCATTCCAAATTCTTATTATTACAAAGACAACTAGCATCAGATCATGTAGGACCTTACGTAACTCAAATTAAGCATGAAGAAATAAAGAAGGCATAAGTTGAGGAGAGAAAGACCTCCATAGGCCTAGAAGACACTGAAGGAGGAGAAACAAAGAGACAGTTATAAGAGAGAGGACAACAGCAAGAAGGAGGCAGACGGAAAGGAGACAGTGTAATAGAGCTGAGAGTGTGGCTGGTGTCACAAGGGGCACCATTACCCTCTTAAGTATAATGGGGGCATAGGTCTTGACTTGTCATAGGGGTTATTATGGGAGTCGATTCTTCCTTATGGTTGGACGTTTGTTTGGTCACAACCGACTATCATTGGATGACATCCGACATTGGGTCAAATTCTCGTATTTTTGTGCATGATTTTAATGCTCGGCATACGTCTACATTTATCGATGGCAAGCATGTGCGTTTTTGTTTGTTTGTGTTCGTCCTGCAGGTGAGAATTCCCACGTTAAGAATGTATCAAGTAATAATGAGATTATATCTATATATATATATATATATATATATATATATATATATATATATATATCATTTGACGTCCAAACCTGATATTAGTAACATTTTAACGTATACGTAACTAAGGGACAAATATTACAGCACCCTATAATTAAGGATTCACAATAGATTAAAAAATAACCATTTATTATAAAAATATGTATCAGTATTTAGGTCCATCCACCATCGTTGGCGATGACATCTTGTAGTCTACTGGGGACGGAGGCTACATGATTGTAGACGATGTGTTGATTTTTTTCTGAATATCTCCCATTCGGACATGGTGTGTTGGAGGAGCTGCCTTGATTATCGCTCTTGGCCTGGGATCCAGGAGTTGACGATGGTCCCCCAGCCAATTTTCCAAGGGATTCATATCACACCCCTCACTTGGCCAGTCCAGCAGGTCAATGTCTTGTTGTCCTCAAACCATCGCTTAACTATCCTGGCTGTGTGAATGGGACAGTTGTCCTGCAAAACAAACGTCACATATATAGTAGTATATTAATTAATTTTTACAAGAGGCGTCAAATTGTGAAGGGTGAGCTGGACATAATCTTTAATTTAAGGTTCTGCCTGTTTCTCCCTGTTTAGAGCTCTCCTTTCTCCTGGTTTGAAAAGCTGATATTCCACCTTCGACTCCTCCCAAAGAGCTCGAAGCCATAAGCCCACGTGAAGTTGAAGTCTATCGTGGAGAGGAAGAAGGTGGAATTTCGCTTAGCTTTTCAAACCAGGAGGAAGGAGAGATTTGAAAAGGGAGACGGAACCTTACGTTAAAGATTATGCCCAGCTCACCCTTCCGACAAATGAAACCTCATATGATACTTGCATATCACACACACACACACACACACACACACATATATATATATATATATATATATATATATATATATATATATATATATATATATTATAAAATTAAAATTCACCATAACTTGATTGGAATATCTTGAAGTAATAAAAGTCCACACTTATGAGAAATGTATATTAAAAATACATAAAAGACTGGAGCTTTCGTCTACTTGATTAGTAGACCTCATCAGCCGTACTGATATTTCCTTTTCAATAAATATACAAAAATTTACGAAGGACAGGCAGGACTGAAACCGTCTCCAGAAGAGGCACGGTCCAGATACAACGTCTTTTGGCCAGACATTTGAACGAGGGAATAACATGATTGAGATAGTTTGTTTTGGTTGTTATCTCCCTTGGAGACGGTTCCAGAGTCCTGGCTGTCCTTCGTAACTGTTTTGTATATTTTTTGAAAAGGAAAAAATCAGTACGGCTGATGAGGTCTACTGATCAAGTAGACGAAAGCTCCAGTCTTTTATGTATTTTTTAATACAATTTTATATAGTGTGGACTTTATTACTTCATATATAATAATAATAATAATAATAATAATAATAATAATAATAATAATAATATAATAATAATCAGCATTACCATTGCCTACTAAATTAATACCAAATGAATGGCAGATATTCTGTAGTTACAACACTCAGTGCTGAGTCGTTGCGAGTCAAAAAGGAAACAAAAGCCGTGAGTAGTTTCTTAAAACAAGGAAAAATCACCCTTGAACTTTGATGCCAGAAGATGGCGAATACCTCAAGAACAACAACCATACAACTGATTCGTTCTCACGGAGCTCAATGTTCTCTTCTGACTCGCAACAACTCATATATTTTTACATTTTGTAATAAGTTCTGTATAAATAGAAGAAGTTAATAATACAAGTTAATGAAACCAGCACTACACAGAGTTTTCCCTCCATACTGCAATTTGCGAGATGAAACTCTACATACTTGCATGAACAGAATGTGCTCTGGGTAGGGAAATGCCATGGCTCGAACAGTTGGGACCATCACGTCTTCCAGTATTTCAAAGGTATTGGTCGGCGTTGAATCTTCCTTGTATTTCTGCCAGCCTCACCCAGGGGCCAGGGTGTATAAGTTAACCCATCCCACACGTTACAGGTAACGTGGCCGCTTCTGGCTTGTTCGTGATGTGCTCACTGGAGTATCTTGTATTATTGCGTTGTAATTATGCGTCGCCAACAGTGCAACTGTCCGTGCGAGGTCGACGCAAATGTTTTCTCATACGAAAAAAAACAACTCTTGCCCAGAACCTAAGTCCTCGTTGACATACTGCCGGGCAAAATGAAGGCGCCAGCGATGGTGGATGGACTAAATACTGATACTGTAACAGAAGGGAGGAAACATTTTGGTAGCGGGATGAATTTGTTCAGAAAGTCTTAATAAAACTAGGATATTGTTGTTGTTTGAAGTGTAATGTGCTTTCATTGAGACTCAGCAATAGTTTGTTTTTGGTCGTATCTTATTATATAACATATTTCATATTAAATGGTTATTTTCAATCTATTGTGTATCCTTAATTATAGGGTGCTGTAACTATTTGTTCCCTTAATTAACGTATACTTTAAAATGTTACTAATAACAGGTTGGACGTCAAATGATATATATATATATATAATATATATATATATATATATATATATATATATATATATATTACTTGATACATTCTTAACGTGGGAATTCACACCTGCAGGACGAACACAAACAAACAAATACGCACATGCTTGCCATCGATAAATGTAGACTTATGCCGGAGCAGTTGAAATCATGCACAAAAATACGAGAATTTGACCCAATGTCGGATGTGATCCAATGATAGTCGGTTTGTGACCAAACAAACGTCCAACCATAAGGAAGAACCGACTCCCATAATAACCCCTATGACAAGTCAAGACCTATGCCCCCATTATACTTAAGAGGGTAATGGTGCCCCTTGTGACACCAGCCACACTCTCAGCTCTATTACACTGTCTCCTTTCCGTCTGCCTCCTTCTTGCTGTTGTCCTCTCTCTTATAACTGTCTCTTTGTTTCTCCTCCTTCAGTGTCTTCTAGGCTATGGAGGTCTTTCTCTCCTCAAACTTATGCCTTCTTTATTGCTTCATGCTTAATTTGAGTTACGTAAGGTCCTACGTGATCTGATGCTAGTTGTCTTTGTAATAATAAGAATTTGGAATGCGGCTGTTGATATTACAATTATAATAAAGAGTAGTAGGTATGCTGTTATTTGATAGACAAGGGTTTTATTGGTAGATAGCTAAATCCCATTATTACAAGAGAGCACCACGAAAACGAGTTAATTCTTCTCTGTAACAGCCAAGTAATAATATTATTACGACAAAAGTTGAACAGACGGGTTTCTCGCCTCCACATGATGAGAAAATAAAACCTACAGAATAGATTCAGTTATATTATTTTCCTTAAAGGAGAAATTAGAGAGAGGGAGCAGAAGTTATAAACGTGTGCTTGAAAGGGTGGGAGGTGAAGGTTGGAGGGAAAAATGTTTGGGGAAGACGTGTGGAGGGCGGTGGCCACGGTGGAGGGGCGGGTTTCATCGTGCGTCTGGAGGCACAGTTCCAGTGTTACCAGATCACATCCAGCCCTTGTGGCTGAAATGTGTTTACTTATATGTGTGACCGACTGTACATGTGACGTTAAGTGGATGATGATTGTGTCTCAAGACAATTTCAACCCCACCAGGACAAAAGATCTGCGTTGGTCTGTCCAGGCCATTTCTGTCTGGATACTGTCTTGATGTCATATATTGGAGGCGATATTCATGATATAAACTCACGTTTCAATTATTCAATAATTATGATAATTGTATTGTTGAGAACGCTGCCAACAGTTCCATGATTCCTAATGCCACCCGCTAGAATGTCGGCGTGTGTTGTTGTTGTTGTAATCCGGCTCAGTACAAAAAAGTTAAGTTGTAACATGTGAGTTTATATCATGAATATCGCCTCCAATATATGACATCAGACATGGTGGCAGCGGTGGGATTAGGAATAATGGAACTGTTGGTAGTCGTTCTCAACAATACAATTATCATAATTACTGAATAAATATTAATAATATAACAGATACAAGCTGACATTACTTCTCACCACATCATGAACTTATCTTGTAGCTTCACATAATCTTCAACTTTGTGATCCTGAAATCGCCAAGGTAAGCTGGAGTTCCAGTTTCGTCGACACTTGATTTGAAAATTGGAAGGAAGGAAAAAGTATGACGCAGGTTTAAAGATTGTGCATGGCGCCGGTTCCCTCTTAACATGCATGCGCAAAATTATTAGTATGAAAAAGAACAATTTCAGTAAGCACAAATTCAAAATCACAATTTTTGAAAGTAAATTGTATTTTTCCAAAATATACAAACCTGATCCCCTTTACATAAGGGCGCCCTTATGTAAAGGACCGAGGGTTTGTATATCGTGTAGGAACAACTGAAATATTTATGCTTTCTTTAGATAGATTATTAGAATCCTAATATCTTAAGTGTACACGTAATTTAAAAAAAAAAACAAATGAAAAAACAAAACAAAAGCAAAAGCTCTCCGATTTTGTCTTCCCATTTCTGTTTCCAGCAAGAACTAAATAAAGTATATATTTTTTTGCAAGAACTCAATAGGCATTGGAGGAACTGGATGACCCACTTCTGCCTAAATCAAATGGGAAAGAAAACATAACATGTGATAAAGTGGCAAAAGTAGTAAGGGCGAAGGCTTTCGTCCCATCGATCCTATAGCAATTCTAATAGTACATGCCTGGGCGTTCTCCCTCTCGTCAGTTATTAATTTCACGCACGAATGCAAAAGAGGACAAGAGCGGCCGAGTAATAAAGATGGAAAGTAAAAAGGAGCTGATGAGAGAGAGAGAGAGAGAGAGAGAGAGAGTGCGTATTATTCTGAAGTGAAAATATAGAGCAACTCATCAGTCAACTCATGTGCAGTTAACTGTCATGTACAAAACTCAAGAAAGCTTTACCTCCTTGACGTAAATCCAAAGTACAATATGTTTCCGAGGAGGAGGAGGATCGAGGAGTTTCTAAAGCCCACGAAGATACGTTCACAGAAGCCGCACTAAAGTTCGACCTTCCACTGACCTTCAGAATACAAGGTGTACATAAAGTCCCAGTTCCGTTACGATAAATAAATACTTGTAATTGTACTGGAACTTTATTGGAACAACACCCTGTAGAATTTAGTCCGGAGGCCATGCGCTGGGACATATGAGGTCATTCAGCGCTGAAAGGAAAATTGAGAGATAGGTTAGACAGTGAAACAGGTGGATGGAAAAGCAGGAAAATCGAGAATATGAATCGAGGTACAGTAAAAGGAACGAAAGTGGTTGCAGCTAGGAGCCGAAGGCACGGTGCAATAAATCTTAAGTCATGCTTACAGTGCACTGCATGAGGTCCATTGACGGCATTACCCCCCAACGGGACCAGTAATTAAGGAGAACCATCCCTAAATTTAAGGTTTTAGGTTGTTTATGGGGATCCTTAAACTCGGTATGGGTTTACAT
This sequence comes from Macrobrachium nipponense, assembly GCF_015104395.2. NCBI lineage: Eukaryota > Metazoa > Arthropoda > Malacostraca > Decapoda > Palaemonidae > Macrobrachium > Macrobrachium nipponense. The sequence continues at coordinate 112,851,989 of NC_061100.1, forward strand.
TGAAAATGGAAAGATATATCATCTCAAGTTCAAAGCTACTATAGTATATTCCTAAAATGTTCACAAATAGACGGGTAACTCGTTTTTTCCCCATCATTGGTCTAGTGACTAGAATTCACATGGAGTAGATGTACTCAAGATGACCTGTTTGGAAATATATAGAGAGAGTTTGTAATATTGCCACATAAAATCGTGGCAAAATACGCGAGAGCTCAAGATAAATCACTGCTTTTGTGAAAGGAAGCAAAAAAGGATGAAATAAAGAGAAGAAAGAGATAAAGAGAAGAAAGGAACAAAAAGAAGGAAAAACACCGAGCGGGATAAAATGCAGACCTACAGATCACGAGTTGTTCTATTTTCCAGAAGAGGTTGCTTTGTTTTGTTCCAATGTCGTTCGAGATAATGACGCGTCTCCTGGCCGAAAAAAACACATAATATAAGAGTTTTTTTCTTTTTTTCTGCTTTGGTAAGGAGTAGGAGGCAAATCTTATCTCCAAAATAAAATAATAATAAAAAAGCAAATTATTTCTTTAGAATGATCAAAAACGTCCATTTTCAGTTTAACTTCACCAAAGAAAAATCATTACCGACCCTAAACGGAATGCATGGGACCAGTGATTATTCAGCAACGGGACCAACGGCTTTACGGGACTTCCGAACCACGTCGAGAGTGAACTTATATCACCAGAAATACACATATCTCAGACCCCTTCAACTGGAATGCCCGAGAATCGAACTCGCGGCCACTGAGGTGACAGGCTAATACCATACCGATCACGCCACTGAGGCGCTCCAATATAGGATTTGGGCCAAAGGCCAAGCGATGGCGCCTATGAGGCCACTCAGCGCTCAATGGGAGACGAGTAGAAAGGTTTGAAAAGGTTGTAACAAGAGTAAAACCTCGCAGTTGCATTATAAATCAATAGCTATGAGAAGGTGGGTAGCAAGACGGAAGAATATACATGGAGGCACAGTAAAACGAACGAAAGTGGATGCAACTAGGGACCGAAGGACGTTGCAAAGAAGCTCAAGTAACGCCTACAGTTCACGGCATGAGGTGCACTGACAGCACTACCCCCGCTGCGAGGGTAGACCCAAAATCGAATTACTTAATGAGACATATAATTAGACGAGTGCTCAAGCGTGATTGATCCAGATTGGACACAATGCAGATGTCAGCCACTGCCAACGCCTGAGCGAACGTGACAAATTTAATTGGAGTTTGGTGAGAGAACTCAGGACAATGTTGCAAATTGAAGTGTGCGATATAAATGAAGCGGCCCAATAAAAAAAAAAAAGTGTTTTAATTGTGATGAAGGAAGTCATTCTTGTTAAACAGAAGTGATTGGTTGTCGTGCAATTCTTTATATTCCCATTTTTAGGTAATACAGAAATACTGGACTGTGTTTAAAAGAGGAAGCATTATTATTACTAGCAAACTGACCCATCTACGATGGGTGATAAAATACGGGTGCAGAAGTGAAAAATTTATATGTACTATTTGTTCAGCAATATTAAAAATAAGGGCGATTTTTATACATAACCTACTACAGAACCTCTTTGTACACAATATTATCAGTTTGTCCACAACTTAATTTCAAGTTGGCAGAGTCAGTTGCTCTGCTCATCGCCACATACAGTTGGCCATGTGTTAACATGGGTGACGGCAGAAACACACCAGCACGATCCAAAGTCTGGCCCTGCGACTTGTTTGCAGTGAATGAGAAGGCCAGGTTGATGGGGAAAACTTGCCTGCCCGCCGTAAACTGGAACGGAAACTGGTTGTCCGAAGGCATCAGAGGAATCCAGGGGATGAACAGACGTTTGCCGGTGTGAGGGCCCATTGCTGTCACTGCTTCGATGAGGTGGAGTTTAGCTTCATGATTTTGTACCTCGTTCCGTTGCAATGTCCATTGGCAGGATCAAAATTCTGAAGCAACATTACCGGGCAGTACTTCTTCAAACGTTATTTTGTGCACTGGCATCCTGATGGATTTAAGTTATTCAAAAAATCTTGCGGATATTGATGATAATTTTCATCTTCTATTGTGTCCGAGCTGAAATATTTGCAACTTTCTCCGGGGAAGTTATACAGAAATTATGTATGAAAATCGTAAAGTAACTAAGTATACGGGAATAACCAGCCTCGTTTCACGGCCAGAAACGGCTCCGTTTCAGAGAATCCTTTCTCACCCCCACTCCCCTACAAAGGAGGGGGTTAGGTTGGATGAAACCCCCATTACAAAACCATCTTGGGCAGGGGTCCCCACCATAACCCTGCAAGTTTCATGCCCATCTGACCAGCAGTTTGGCCGTGATTGAATGACAGACAGACAGACATTACGCCCATTGTAATGATTATTATTATCCAGAAGATGAACCATTGATTCAATGAAACAAGCCCCGGGGAGGGGTGGGGGGCACTGACTTGAAATTCAAACTTCCAAAGAATATGTTGTTCTTTAGAAAGAATTAATAGAAGGCAATGGGAAGTGCAGAAAACAGATACGTATCGTGGATGAGAGAGAGAGAGAGAGAGAGAGAGAGAGAGAGAGAGAGAGAGAGAGAGGGGTGGCATAAACAACGTAAAAATGTGAGCGCGGGTTGAGGGTATCAAGGGGTGGGGAGGGGGGGAGAATGAGGGGGTGGGGAGAGAACGCATAAAAATAATGCGTTGGCGCCACACAACATCACTTCCAAAACAACCACTTTTTTCAGAATCCGGGACGGAATTCCGGCAACATTTCTTTGACACAGCGAAAAAAATAAAAAATAAAAAAATAAAAAAAAAATAAAAAAGAAGTTATTGAAGAAAGTTTTACCTATGTTTTGCTCTTGGTTACTTCAGAGCGTGTTTGTATGCGTTCTAAAAATCTCTGTATGTTGTGTTTCCAGACATGCATTATAAATACATAATAAAATAGAATGTAGGCCACAGGGCAAGAGCTGAAACCTATGAGGTTATTCGGCGCTGGAGGGAAATTGAGAATGGGTAGATTAAAAAGGTTTAACAGTAAAAATAAACATTGCAGTTATAGACTTCTCCTGGTCGTTTACTGGTTAAAGTGTCTCTGGGTGACGTTCAGTGAACTATTATTGATTTTAAATGAAATTTACCCCTAAAAAGTTCTAGGGAAACACTCTCCTGGCTACAGGGTCGCTATCCTCGTAATTATCCCTATAGACCAGAAGCACTGCAATTTGCAGCTTTCCACCGCTGGCTCGTCCGTGGCACCGAGAGTTCCTGGAAGCAAAGTCTGCCGTGGAAGAAACAAGAGGAATGGAAAAGGCTGCCCAGCAACAATATCTGAACCAGGATGCGAATAGTATCAAGCCTTCAATTTCCTCCGCTGATCTTCTTCGTTTTCTTCGTGAAGTTTGTTTCTTCTTAACAATTATGATCAAACTGGACGCCAATTTGCCTCTGCGCTCAGAATTTAAGGTATCAAGTGTGAAGTCACTTCCCAGAGTGGCATCTGAGCAATGTACCAGAGAAAGGTAATACACTGTAGGGGAAAAGGCACAAGGATAGAAAGAAGCAGTGATGACAGTGTGAACAGTCTAATTTCGCGCTGGAAGATAAAAATAAAATACTATAAACCTTGCATGAATTAGGAATGGATGGAATGGGATATAGAATTCATGCCAAAGGCCAAGCACTGGGACCTATAAGGTCATTCAGTGCTGAAAGGGAAACTGACAGTTGAAAGGTTTGAAAGGCGTAACAGGAGGAAAACCTCGAAGTTGCACCATGAAACAATTGTTAGGGGATTGTGGATAGCAAAAATGGAATCAAGAGAATATGAGTGAAGGTACAGTAAATGAATGAAAGGGGTTGCAGCTATGGGCCAATGGGACGATGCTAAGAACCTTAAGTTATGCCATAAACAGTCCATCATTGGCGGTGGGGTGCACTGACAGCACTTCCCATCAACGGGAATACGAATCATTGAATTTTTTTCAAAACCTCAAATGAGAAAGTTGAATAAAGTAACAAATTGGTAATAATACTAAGAACAATTTAAATAAACAAAATGCAATTAATTAACTAGTAGACTTTTAAAAATCATAAATATTTAAAAATGGTAATCATAGGTTGCACACATCTGCCACAGTGATTAGCATAATTACAAAGATAATCTGCACCCGTTTTCCTTCACGAATACGATGACGTCATTAGCATACTACAATATTCTGTATTATTTACAGTTACTTTCACAAACAGCCAGAGTATGACTTTTTCGTAATGCATATCTCTGACAATTAACAATAAAGGAGGTGATTGAAAAAAACCTTGGATAAAGGTTCAGACTTCAAAGTTTCTTTAGACCCGAAATGAATATTGTGATCATACGATAAGTAAAGTATATGATAGGCTATTTGAACCTAGAACACATTGTAAGTCAGGTGAGAGAGCATTTGAATATTGTTCCTACCAAGTCTATACAACAAAATACTACTAGAAGCGAAAATCATAAAAGAGGTAAGCAAATTTAAAAGAGAAATAAAGACTCTCCTACTCTGCAGGAGCTACGATACTGACGAGAAAGCAATAAAAGACAATTATAAATAATATGAAAAGGCAACCATATTTTAAAAACGTACCGGGGGCCACCAGAGTGGGAATCACCCCTGTGGAGGGCTGTACAGAAAAACCAAACGAAATGCAATAAGTGGAACCTTATGGGAATCTGAACAGTTGTTCCATTAAACGCGGCGAATACAAAAAAAGGAAAAAAAAAAAAAAATACAAATGCAATCCATAATTTTCACGTAATCCTGGCAACAAATATAGTACCATAATAAACATGACTTCCTTCGCAAAGGTGCCAATAGGAAATTCGGTATTTAAAGTAATTAAATAGAAGAAAAATTAAAATTTATACACTATGCAAAACCTTCAATTGTGACAAACGGGAAAATGTGGCCAGATCCTGATAAGAGTTTGTACTCATTTCTTTTTCAAATGATGCCTGACAGGTTGCTTTTAATTCTTTTTCAAGTGACATACGATTGTAAAACAATGGGAAAAACAAATACCGTTGTCAACTTCCTATAAATGAAAGGAACTCATTATATGACTAATGATTGCGAACGTTCAACTTGCAGTCAAGTTCAACTGCTCCGTGTGTTCGCGAACAAGATTGGAATGGCAGGAATTCTACCGAGTTGAAGGACTCTTCCACGAAACATATGGTCAGGGTTAAGTTGCTTCTGTCCGGTACCAAACACCACTTAGGGAACGTTAGTAATCATAAACAGTTTATAGTATATTATCTACAGTCAAAATATCTACAAACGTACAAAATCAATTTTGGTTTGTTATCTACGGTCAAAATATCTACAACGTACAAAATCAATTTTATGGCTTGTTATCTACGGTTCAAAATATCTACAACGTACAAATTTTATTTTGGCTTGTTATCTACCAGCATATATATGTTTATCGTTGACGAATACACATTTTTCGCACTTAATATGTACAACTCTAAAATCTACGTATTCAACAGGAATTTATGAAGATTTCACATGGCCGTTAAAAATGATTAAGCCATAAAAATTACACACATTCAACTCCCAATGCATTCTAAATCTTCGCACGCCTTACGTATACTGGTCACGGCATAACCATGATGACAACAATCAACTGATTTTGATTAATTGCCACTTCACTTGCACAGCTGAATTTAAGCTTGCCACAGGCCTTAATAAGCTTGCACTATAACGAATTTTGTTCTCTAGACGACGACAAATGACTACGTTAATTCACGAGAACAAAACACGACAATCAACCATAAAGGTCATTCAAGGTCGAGGAGTGACACCTTTATAATTTACGTCCAGTCAAATACTAAATTAATGTCACCCAGGACCTTTATTCAATTTTCGAGGTTTCGTAAAAATTCTCATATAGAGCGCACACTGACTTTCAGTAAATTAAACATATATGTAATTAATATATATTTATGTATAATGTGTATATAATAACTTACTTTCAACTTTTTATATAATATCTGTTGTTAAACATATTTATTTATTTGTCTTATTTTATGTTTCACAGTCTTTTGTAAATACTTAAAACTAGGTATCTGGCAATTGTACTACCTTTCCGTCCTCATGACGTCACAAAACGCATGTAGGCTCATATTTGTATGTTATACGGGCTGCTCAGTGAGCAAGAGCCCGTGGCTGGCACAAGGCCAGCTTAATCTTAAACAACAAACAAAACATATTTGTATCAGTACGCTTGATAACGTCAATACGTAATAGGTTGACGAAACAGCTGTCGCGTGTAAAAATACTGGAGTAAATGGAAGAACCCCAATATGTGTCCATTAGTAACCTGAACAATGAAGTAAAGAAAATAATTAGAAAATATGAAGCAATTTCAAAAAAGCTGGTTAACAGTGAAAAAGCCATTCTATTCAAATGAATGTTGTATCCGTGAAAAATTGTGCCCTAGAAGTATTAAATATAATGGCCGGGCACGTCGAGTTGGAAACGAGGTGGGTAAAAATGCCTCCGACGACGAATGGAAGAATCAGCAGAAAAGATCACCAAACTGCAAGAAGAAAGAGCAACAAAGTGGATGAATTGTGTAATACTACTACCACAGAGACCCAATGTGCTGTGCAACAACTAGTGGAAAGAGAAATAGAAAAGCATTCGAAATAGTCAGTGCAAGGCATAGCAAAAAGCTTCTGATATTAAACGGTGGACCAGTGAGAAACGAAGAGAAAAAAAACCGGGTATATTAACTTATCAGGAATAGAGTTGAATGACACCAAAAGCAGTTACTAAATCTAAGCCTGACTGCCATTACATACGAAGACCACACCCTGAATCCAAGAGGATTAAATACAAAGTGTTAATCGATAAAACTACTGCGACTGAAAGAAGAACGTAAAATCGAACTAAACAGAGTGCATCTCTGAATTACTGGTGAGGCCAATAGAACAACGTGGTAACTACTTTAAGTCGCATAGTCAGTCCACTGCTAAAGAAAGCGGCAAAAGAACTGAGAGAAAACGAAACCATAATAATACGCAAAGGAGATAAAACCGCAGTACGTCATAATGAATAAGAGAATAATACGACACCAAAATGGATATATATTAAGTGATAATAATAAGTTTCAGCCACTTAAAAAAGAACCCAAACAAATGACCTCAAAAAGAAATGATGAGACTAACAGAAAAAGCGAACAAAGAAACAGAGAACAGTAAAGCTTTCCAAAAAATCATCGGAGGCTTTGCACCCGCCGGATATGCTACGGCACAGTCAAGATCCACAAACAGGGAAACCCACTACGGCCCATTATATCCCAAATGACATCCCCCATGTATAAAAGTGGTTAAGAAATTGAACGAAATTATAACGCCCGTACATTTTCCCTCAACGTTCTCGCTAAAATCATCGACGGAATTCATCGACCTACTGCAAGACACCGCACCTGACCGAAGACATAGCATCCCTGGACGTTGAAAGTTTATTTACTAACGTACCAGTGGATGAAACAATACAAATCATCGTGGACAAGATATACCGCTCGGAGAAACCACCATTACCGATACCCGAAAAAATCTTAAAAGAGATGCTGAAGCATGTACAAAGGAAAACCCCATTCCTCTCACATAGGGGGCGAAATATATTCGGCAAAAGGACGGCGTAGCAATGGGTTCCCCTTTGGGGTTCTTTTCGCAAAAACGCATACATGGAACACACAGAAGAGGTCACATTTCAAGAACACCCAAAACCCAGAATCTATGGGAGATATAGTTGATGATATCTTTATAACAACAAAGGGCGAAAATGACATAGAAGTAATTAGTAAATAAACTCCAAGCAAATTCTACATTAAATTTTACGGTAGAAAAAAGTGATGAGAAGATGCTCCCATTCTTCGACGTACTTGTGGACCCAAAAGAATAACAAGAAATACAATACCACCGATACACTAAAGAGACAGACGCTTGGAGATGCTTAAATGCTAGAGGAGAATGCCCTGATGCATATAAACGATTCTGTGGTAAATGCATACATAAACGCGCCATAACACACTGTTCGACCGTGGAAAGTGACTAACGAATAGAAATCAACAGAGTTCAAAACGCTGCTCAAAATAACGGCTACCCAGATGACATGGATCCAGCAAGTTGTCAAAAAGAGATTAGAGGCTTTCCATAACCCGACCCCGAAGGACAACACACAAGACAAAGACAAAGAAATAGGATATACCATCAGATAACTACAAACAAACACCACGAAGATGAAAGGAAAGCCATCCTTGGTATATTGCGAAGAGGAACCACCCCCTAGCGCCATATAACAAAATAACAGCAAGAATTTACTGCAAACCAAACCTTACGGCCTCATTGATAATGAAAAAAATAGTACGGCCCCATCTACGGAGAAAGAGGTTGAATCTGATATAGTGTACAAGTTTGTCTGTGCTGACGAGCAATGTCAGTCCCCCCCAAAAATGCTATATCAGACCACAACAAACCACTGCACTCAAACGTCGCATGGAGGCTCACAGAAACCAAGGAGCCATCATCAGCACTTTGTGGATACCCACAATAAAAAACCATCATACAAGAACTTCTCACAAACACCAAAATAATACACAAGGAAGGCAACTACAATCGTTTATTGATAGCAGAAGCAGTCAGCATCGCCATGCAAACGTCCCAGGCCTTAACATCCAACGTGAGGCAGACCGATCTTGCCCTCGTGCAGGAGGCAGCCCTTCCAACCACGCGGTAAAACAAAAACCCCCACAGACGCGGACAGGAGCGCACACCTGACTTTCAGTAAATTAAACATATATGTAATTAATATATATATGTAATGTGTATATAATAACTTACTTTTCACTTTTTTATATAATATCTGTTGTTTAACATATTATTTATTTGTTTTATTTTATGTTTCACAGTCTTTTGTAAATACTAAAACTTAGGTATCTGGCCAATTGTCCTACCTTTCGTCCTCATGACGTCACAAAACGCATGTAGGCTATATTTGTATCAGTACGCTTGATAACGTCCAATCGTATAGGTTGACGAAACAGCTGTCGCGTGTAAAAATACTGGAGTAAATGGAAGAACCCAATTATGTGTCCATTAGTAAAACCTGAACAATGAAGTAAAGAAAATAATTAGAAAATATGAAGCAATTTCAAAAAAAGCTGGTTAACAGTGAAAAAGCCATTCTATTCAATGAATGTTGTATCCCGTGAAAAATTGTGCCCTAGAATAGTATATATATATATATATATATATATAATATATATATATATGTATATATATATATATAGATATATATATATATATATATTATATATATATATATATATACGTATATGGAGGATTTCACGTATCACGAACGAACAGCGTCTAAGAAAAATGGCGCTATTTGGATCGTCGAGTTTCCGTGTAACTATGACTGACAAAGGGTGACTGGAAATTCGATAGAGCTTGAAAATGAAAAACAAACTCATGACGAGAAGTGGATAGGCCTTTGTGTTTACCTGCAGGACAAACCAATTTCTTCCTTAAACGCAAGTCTCCTGGGACTAAGGCCGACGCGAGTGATGTTAAGGGTAGAAATAATAAGCAGGTCCTGTGTCAGACATAAAGCTCGTCGTGTTGTTAATTTTGACCATCTTCGTCGCTTTCTTCCAAAAAACATCTTGAGATAACACAATGAATATTTTTCCAGGGTATTTCCATATAACGTTAAAGTCCATAGAGGCAATATATATATATATATGTATATATATATATATATATATATATATATATATATATATATATATATATATAATATATATATATATATATATAATTAATTATAAGGAATTCCAAAAACTCGAAAAATAAAAGCAGATTATATATATATATATACTTATATCTATAAATATTTATATATATATATATATATATATATATATATATATATATATATATTATATATATATATATATATATATATACCACACACAATTTATAAGGAATTGCAAAGAGAAATCGAAAAATAAAAAGTAAGACATTTTGTTTGACAAACAAGCACCTTACACCTAGGTTACGAAACTTGCCTAAAAAAAAAACAAAAAAAAAAACAAAAAAAAAAAACCCGTTTTTTTCCCTTTGAGTTGACATTCGCCATCCGACAAAAGATGGAAACTCGTCAGACCCGAATTTCCCTCATTAATTCCTATTGATGAATTAACCTAACTTCCGCCCCCAGCACCTATAAAGCGAATTTATGGCTTAAACTTAGTTAAGTTCTTGTCTCCTTATTAAACTCTTGTAATTTTCGCTGACAGCGAACTACATTTGTTTATTGCAATTGACGTCATATGAGAGAATTGTTCGAAGCCAAGAACTGAGCTGTTACCGGTGGTTGTTATCTCGAAAGACTGTGTAAGTAAATAATGGCATTCTTAAGAATTTGGGTAATTCTGAGCAGTAACTCTGCAAGGACTTTAAGGAACGTTCCCCGTGAATATGACAACCACTAGGAATTGGGGCGTCATATGTATTTCGCCGTGTTTAGTACTGCCCCCTGGAGGTTAATTACAGCCGAGCCCTGCCCCCACCCAAATGACGGTAAAATTCTTAATAAGCAAGCCAAATACTATAATTAATTACAGTCGACCATCCCCCCAAAAAAAATAACAGTGAATTCTCAATAAGCAAGGCCCATACTATAGGGGTCCGGGCCATAGCTCGTCAGTCCTGGGATCCTTTGTGGAACATCGCTCACTCGTCCTGGGACCCCGTGGTGAACATCGTTTGCACATCGGGACCTGCGGCAGACATCCCCCATCCATCCCAGGACCCGCGACTGGCCCAGCCGGCCATCCCGGGACATGTGGGCGGACATTGGCCGCCTGTCCCGGGGGGCACGTAGCGAACATCGCCCCCGACCGTCCCCGGACCTGCGGCCAGCCCGGCCAACCCCGTCACAGGGACCTGCGGTCCGGTACAGCCCACACCCGTCCTGGGACCCTCAGCTGGCGCGGCCCACCCGTCCTAAGACTTGTTGGCGGACAATCGCCCGCCCTTCCCCGGGACCAGCGGCGGGCCGGGCCACAGCACGCCCGTCCTGGGACGTGTGGTGGACATCGCAGGGCCCATCCCGGGACCCGCGGGCTGGCCCAGCTCACCCGTCCCCGGTACACGGTGGCGGACATTGCTCGCCTGTCCCGGTACACGTGGCGGACATTGCTCGCCTGTCCCAGGACAGGCAGGCCGGGGCCCAGCAGCGGGTCCCAGAAAACATAGCAGACATTGCCAGCCTCGCCCGGGGACCCGCGGCCGGCCCGAAACGGCCCGGTGGTCCAGGTCAAATGGCAGACATCACCCGCCCATCCAGGGAGCAGTGGCCAACCCAGCCCAAGCCCGCTCGTATCAGGACACGTGCGGACATCGCAAGCTCGTCTTGGACCAGTGGGCCACCCAGCTTCAGCCCGCTCAGCCTGCCTGTCAACGGGGACTGTGGCGGACCCATCACCTGCCTGTCCTGGGGACATGTGGCGGGTATATTGCGCCGCCCGTCCAGACATGTGGCTGGCTTGACCCACCTGTCCCAGGGGACACTTGGCAGACATCACGCACCCATCCTGGGGACTCGCAGCTGGCCCAGCCCAGCCCGCCCATCTCAAGACAAGTGGCGGACCGGCAGCCGGGCCTGGCCTGCCTGTCCCGGGACAAGTGGCAGACATTGCACCGTCCGTATATCCCCGGACCTAACAGCCAGTCCGGCCCACTCGTACCGGGTCACGTTGGGTGGACATCGCCTGCCCATCCGGGACCAGCGACGGCACAGCCCGTCTGTCCTGGGACCAAATGTGGTGGACATCGCGGGTCCCGTCCCGGGACCCGCAGCCAGGCCCAGCTCCACCCGTCCTGGGACACGTGTGGAAAGGATCGCTCGCCTGTCCCAGGACAGGGGGCTGGGCCGGCTGTGGTCCCAGAAAACGTAGCAGACATCGCCAGCCTGGCCCAGGGACCCGCGGGCCGGCCTGGGGACCCGTGGCCGGCCTACCTGTATCAGGGACACGTGTGGGGACATCGCAAGCCCGTCCCAGGACCTGCGGCTGGCCCAGCTCAGCCAGCTCGTCCTGGGACATGTGGTGGACATCGCCCGCCCGTCCCGGGACAAGTGGCGAAACATTGACCGCCCGTCCCAGGACACGTGGCCGGCCCAGCTCGCCTGTCCTGGTACACATGGCAGGACATCGCTCGCCTGTCCCCGGGGGACGCATATTCCCGAAGTGCATTAAGCTTCGGCCAGACTCCTACCCCATAGGCCACTGTGGGCATAGATATCGCTCTCCTAGCAGGCGACGAATTTCGCTCTGCCATACTACCCACTTCGTTCTCCTTCCGTCATTAGCTATTTTGTTATGTTTTGATTACTTTTATGCTGTGTAAACATGAAATTTGTGATTATTATAATCCATATTTTACGATAGCAGTATGTATAATTTGCTATATAAATCAATATTATTCATAAATTTATTGTAATATGTGCTAGCCAAGTTTTAGCGAAAGTGTTTACGATGTGAACGGATGCTAAGGACAATTTACACGAATATATAAACATTTCATCGTAATTGAAGCTCAAAATGTGACAGTTAATGGTGTTTCCAGATATTATTATATATCAGCTGATGTGTGGCCTAACTTCTATTTTTCTTTTAATCATATACGAGAAGGATTGGGAATTTGTAATAAATTTTGTTTTTCAATAGAGTAACCATCACATTAGTGATAAACCACAATATTGATTTTCTTAGTGTAGCCTAACCTAGAAATTTTGTTTTTCTTTTCTTTTATGAGGGACATATAACGTGAAAATTCAGTCAAAGAAGGGGACAAATTGACCAGCCATGTAGAATATAATATGTATAAGGGGGGGGGGGGGGCCAGGCAGGATGGGATGACTAAGTTTTTCAACTTTTTGCTCAACGATCCTTACAAAAGAAAGAGGAAGAGATGGAACATAATAGTTAATGCTGCATTTGTAGACTCAAACATATGTTACAATATTCAGAATTCCCCTTATTAATAAGCTTGATCAAAGAATTGGGGAAAAATGATGACAATGGGGTTAGGCTGTAAAGGGAATCTCATTATTATGAATTATGTTATTATTACTCCGCAACAACACCGCCAAAGCCACCCGCAACACACCGCTATACACGAAGTAAACCAAAGCCGCAAGAGCGCGTGGCCTGCATAGCAACATCGACCATAAAACTGCGCCAAACAATCCGTAACACTCCGCTAGGTACTGCAGTAAAACCTGGGCCCGCCCCACACCGCCCCAATAACGGTAATTTTTTCTCCCCACCCACATCAATTTTGTAACGGTTTCTGCTGTCCCAACACCGTGAACAGCCTGCAACACGAAAGTGCGTAGGTGTAAACCTTACTTTGTTGTACTACAACTCGGGGACTGCCGTGCAAGCTTCCCAAGAGTTACCAGTTTTTTGATTTTGAGATACTTGTGGTACTGTTACAACAACAATACCACAGTGTTTGCATTCACCGAAAATACGTTTCGGTTAAAATGCAGACATTCGAGCGTATTTTCTTGCGCTCGATGGTTCTAGCCGAACGCATTCCTTCTTTGGAATGGATTCTGGCAACCTCAGATGACGATGAGCAAGAGCTAGCGGTGTATGGGCTGCCTGCCAGCTCTGCCTGCCGCAGCCCAGCACCAGCTTTGGCTCTCCAAGATAAGTGCCATCGGATAATTGTCTCTCGTCTCTGCGATGATTGACTACCAAAACCGAATCTCTGCCTGGCAATCACAGACTTAGGTCTCTGGTTTGGCTGGAAATTATCAGCCAATACATGTATCTGACATCTCTACTGCATTGCCTTTTGCCATTGCGAGAATTTTCAGACAGCTATCTCGCTAGACTCGTTTATCATCTTTCTGTTTCCACCACACGGTAACCAGAAGTCTGTAGCCTAGTCTTCTGCTGCATCGCACCTGCCGCTGCGATGATGCAGAATGATTTCTTTCAGAGATCCTGAGTTTGTCTCTAAATACATCTCATATTCGTAGTGTGCAAAGTTTATCTTTGGTCTATCCCAAATTATAGATGAATAACGGAAGACATTCCTCCGTTCCCCCCCACCCTGCCAGCTCTACTTCAAGTATATAAATGTCCTTCCTGATCCAGCCCATGAGAAGCGGTCTTCAGGCAGTACAATCCCTGTGTTTTCATTACTGAAAAGTGCTCCCCTTTCATTCAAACTCCGACTCTCACCGAACAGCAATGAAAATACGGTTTAGCATTTTCAATCCCTGTAAAAACAACAGGGATTAAAGCCATCTTTACCAGTTGGTGTCATCGGTGGTACTTTTCTACGTTCAAAATCTTGAGAGTTAATTTCTCTCGATTCAGCTGTGAAGACGTAGTCACCTAATAACCTTCGTCTTCAACGGCACATAGTATTGTTTCTCCTTAGTTGAGATTCAACTACTATGAGACTTCTGTCTTGCCCATCATGGACCTTGGTCTCTAGAAGGCAATTGACTTTCGTCTGATGGCACATGCCTTGAGAGAATCATCATCTTGCTCCCAGCATCGGTGGCAACAAGATAGATGATTTGTATGGTTTTTCTCGGCATAACCCTTCAAAAGGCGAGTGTCATATGACTATGTCTCGGATGCATGACTGCTCGCCTCACACAAACCGAACGCAGTCAGTCAGCACGTGTTGAAGCGGTTCCGAGACCATCATGAGCTATGCTGTGGACTTTGTATTGTTTTGATCCAGATCAGCATTACTTTGTCCTACTTTCGTGTGTGGTACCCATAAGTATCGACACCCACCATGGAGTGTCGGTGTCTTATCCGCACTGCGGAGATGATACGGGACCGTAAGAGACTTCGCTGCAGATGGATAGACCAGTGGATGGGTACTGGTCATCACTCCAAAGAATCTGACGGGACAGGAAGATGGACAGGTCATTGCGACCATATCTTTCTCTCCCTTTGGGACTGCCCACAGGTCCTTTGAACCTCATTTCCCTGAACCAGTGGTGGATGCTTGCAAGTTGTGTTTGCTACCCAGCTCCTTCAAGAGGACAAGTTGCATCTTGTCTATGGTGCAGTTGTAGAAATAAGACGGTATGCGAGAGTGACTGGCTCCCTCCCCTTCCACACCTCGTCCTCCCGCTCTCCTTTCCTTCCTGAGGGTTGAGGATAGGACGTTGAACTCACATGACTGGTCGGACGATTGATGCGGTAAGCTTATACATAAAGCATCCCTTTTTATGTTTTCTCATCAGAATCATAGAAGCAATCCTCTCCTTCCTCTAGCAAAGGCATAGGAAGGAGACTGACAATAATGCAAACCCTTCCCAGAACTTTGCATAATGTCTCCAACGCCAAAACATATTTCTTCACAGCTCTTTTTTGGATGAGTCACGATCCCTCACTCATTTCGAAAAGCCCAGAAAGTCTGACTCTTGATCATGCAGCTCTTTATACTCCAGTCAAGTGTCAGAGGCAGGGCATTCCTCCTCGCTCTTACGACCAGGAGGAGTAGCCTAAGTGCGCAGAACTCCAGTCGATCTAGAGGCTCACTCAGATTCGTCCCACCAATCAGTGAGTCTTCTTTGTAAAGGACCGAGGGTTTGTATATCGTGTAGGAACAAATCATAGTTTTGCAAGTAAATTGTATTTTTCCTAACTAAACAAACCTGAGGTCCTTTACATATATGCCCACCTCATGCCACCTACAATCTGTAACCGAGCCAAAAGGCAAAGTGGAGTGTTTACATCCGGGCAGGCTAGCCTGCCACTTGGTAGTTACTGCCTAACCACCTTGTTCAAGATTCAATGGCCATAATTCCAGCTACGCCGTAGGTAAATCCCCTATGTAAAGAAACCTCAGGTTTGTATAGCTAGGAAAATACAATTTACTTGCAAAAATTGTGATATTAGAGCAATTTTATCATTATTGCATTAATATGACAACTAGAATTCATGGAAACAATTTGTAAATGCATCGGCGTATATGAAGCTCCACTTAATTGGCAACGATGAAATTTTACCGTCATCTGCTCGTATCTACTTTAGAAATATCTGTAATTTTTCTGTGGTAATTTGGTTGCAAAAAGTGATAAAAGGCATGAATTAAAATAAACATTGAGAAGTAACAAGTGAAGTTCAACTAAATAATAAGTAAGGTAAACAATTAAGGGAATAAACCTTTGCACCTCATAAAACCGTGTAGTCCTTTGCTGCCCGCAACTGTGTTTGTGGAGTGAGCGCTTAGGAACCAGGAACCACAACGTAGTTCAAGTGCAATTTGGAGCGAATTAAGACCAAATGTTTTATAATTACAATCAAATAAGCACTCTGGAGTTTCAGTTTGTGATGGCAGTAAGGATAAAACCACTGATTAAAAGGTAAAAGTGAATTCAGTTCAAACCATGACCCCAGGAATAAGAAGTTTCACACTTTCACTAATATAGGCAAGAAAATGTTTTTATTGTGCTGATTACAACTGCAATCTTATTCAAATGAGTGCTGGGAAGCTGGGAAGGATGCGGTATCGATGCCTGAGATGAAAGGGATTAGATGCGAAAGACGCTATCTTGGTTTTAAAAACTGCCTTGAAACATATTTTATGAAGACCTCACATGCTTATTTTAGTTCGTATGGTGCTTTTCATATATCACATTATGTTGACGAAACTTCAATATTTTGAATGGCATGCTTAAAGATTTAATTGTACTCTTCTTTCACCAATTAAATATCGAGTGAATAATGTGATCTGCCTGAGTAAGATGGACTCGAGTCGGTTGTTTACCCTAGGTGCCTATAGCTAGCTATTTGGGTAAAACTTCAGAAGCCTGCCAGACTGAATAGGATTAAAAAAATAATCGCCTACGTGGAAAGAGCATGTGAAAAGCTATCTAAAAAGTATAGTAGTCATTATATGAGAAATCGAACAAAGTGGTTAATTAAATGAGCTTGAATAAGTTTTTACCTCAAATTTTTCCTAAGTCGGGAGATATGTTTCCTCTACGGTAATGTTTACTTTAATGAGCCATGTAACTACAAAAATCCACAGAGATACGAGTACACTGACGTCTTATACGTTTGGCCTATCACAGTTTCATTTTTTGACACCTCAAACTTTGGCCAGTGGCGCAGGTGTTAAAAAATTGTCTCTGCGCAAGAATACATTATAATACCACCGCTATTTCAGTTCCTTCTTAGACTAGAGCCAGTAGCCAGCACTTCTTCTGATCAGCATTTACGGATAATATTCCAGATCCTGTTACAAAATTCCAGCATCTTGTAGTGACTGTTATTTAAGGCGTCCAAAATGGCGGGCACTTTGGGGGGCACTTTGGGGGGCGCTTTAGCTACGGGGTTCACCGTTCCTTGGAGGGTTTGCTGACACACTTCATGGATGCTTGGGTACCCCCTTTCTTACGCTGTCCAGGCCTCCCCATCCTCCTGGCCTTGTCTTCGTGGGTAGCCAAGGTCAGCCATTTTGTATTGCTCCGCCAGTGACGATTGCCACTTCTTTGAGCCAGAGGGAAGCCGTGGTGTCAGCCTTGCTAGTGACTTCACGGGTCAGTCATTTTGTATCCTCTGCCAGTGGCGTCTGCTTCCCGTTCGGATCGAGGGGAAGCCGTGCTGTCATCACCGCTTATGACGTCACTTCCATCAATGATCTCATTCCCATCTTCTCCTCTGTGCTGCCTCACTCATCTGTGTCATCATCGTTAGTTGGTGTGACGTTATTTCTGCATTCAGTTCGCTGCATCTCCCTTCCATGTCATCAGCACCCTTCTCTTGCTGATCCGTCTGATGCTTTGATACACTGATACAGCAGAGATGGGGGAGAAGGAGAGGAAGACAGCACTGGTTCCTTACACAACCTCATCGCAGGAGCGAGGGCAATGCAACACGCTTGTTTCTAGTCCTCCCAGCCGACATGGCAGCCAACTTATCTTCTAAACCAAGAGTCCATTCTAGTGTTGCTTCCAGTCCTCCCGCCGACATGGCAGCCAACTTATCTTCTAAACCAAGAGTCCAATCTCTTAAGAATGGACTCTTGGTTTAGAAGATAAGTTGGCTGCCATGGTCGGCTGGGAGGACTGGAAGCAAGCGTGTTGCATTGCCCATCTGCCTCCTGCGATGAGGTTGTGTAAGGAGGCCAGTGCTGTCTTCCTCTCCTTCTCCCCCATCTCTGCCGTATCAGTGTATCAAGTGTTGGAAGGCTAAGGACTTTGCCCTTTCTTCTTTTTCTGTGAGTGAGGAGCAACACGCCCGTGTAACTGAGTGTTGGAGTAGTGGAGAATTTTTAGTGTATCTTCTCCTGTGCGATCTGCAGTGGCTGCTTTGTCCTCTGCATGGAGTCATGAGTGTGTTGCAACCTCCCTCATCATGCACATGTTACAGGTGCGCGCACTTCTTCTCCAGGAACCTATTCATCGCCGTAACGATCTCAAGGCGCCTTTCAAGCGGTCGAAGGTTGTGAGCGCGGGAGTTGGTGCAGTGGGAGTGTTTGCCTGCCCCTCTCCCTGGTACGTACTTCCAGGAGTTCAACTCCGAGGGATTCTCATTCTATCTCGAGTGTTCAGCATTCTTCACTGGCACATGTTTGTACGTCTGCCACGTCCGTGCCCGTTTCGCGGCCATGTTAGAAAAGTAATCTGTTGGAAGAATGCATAGTGATCTCCCTAGTGTTGTGGATGGTTCATTGTAGGAGTTGGTGCTTGGATCCAGCCCAGAAAGGTTAGTTGGTGTTTGTTCTGACACGTAATACAAACCCCTCGGTCCTCTACATATGAATATACTTACAGCGCAGCTGACCGGTCGTAAGCTTTCTAACAAGGTAGTTCGATAGTAGCTGCTTGTTTGATGGTCGGGAGTCCCGCCAACTGAGGTAAACATTCCACTTTGCTTTTGGCTGCTGTCGGATATAGATGTGTCTTCACCTCTCTGCCCCACCCTCGTCGAGAGACTATCTTATATCTTCGAGAATACGAAGTGCTTTTCATTATTGCTTTTTCTCCTTACTGTAGTACTTGTGGTGTGAAAACGTGTAAGTACTAAGTATTTGTTTTTATTTTATTGCTTACTTGTGGTGTGATCATGCAAAGCCACGAGTTGGAGAGACTCCCCCCGCCCCCCAGCCATGTGGAGAGTATACCCTGGTGTGGAGGGCCGTAAGTGTGGGGCCTTTAGATCCGCCAGTGAAGTGGATCCCCATGTATTGTGTGCTCGGTGCCGAGGGCGTGAATGCTCTTGGGCCGAGCCATGTGATTTATGTGTATTGTGGTCGGAGGAGCAGTGGGCGTGCTACGAGAGGAGGAAGAAGGTGTGTAAAAGTGGCCAAGGTGTCGTTGGAAAGCTCTCCAGCAACACTCTGGTTACGGACATGTCTTCTTTGTTCCTCCCTCCTAGTCAGCTCCCTCGTATGGCTCCTTCCCCTTCGGGGAACGTGTCACGTTCCGCCTCTTCCCTTGACCTGTCAAGTGCAGAGGAAGGTCGTGGCACCCGATCTTGAGTTCTACTCGGGTCTTCCCTCTGCTCGGGTGGGATCCCCCCCACCCCGGCGAACAAGGAACCCCCCTAATAACCCGACTGTTGCCTCCTCAGGTTTGACTGCCGCCGTGGGTGGAACCTCCAGCAGGTCTGGTGCTCGCTGAGCCTTCCAGGCACTCCCAGCATTCAGGGGGGCTGCTGCTACACCTCACCGCTCCAGCGACGCATGGCCCGATGACATGAACGACGACGACCATCTCGACGCCGAGTATGCCGCCCTGCCGGATCTGGTATACACCCAGCATGTTACGTCAGTAACACCATCGGCCTCGTGCAGGCACCCCAACAACGTTCGTGGTTCGTGCTGCGGGAGGTGATGCTCCCCCAACCTGGATTTGCAGTCCTCTCCCCAGCCCCTGACTTCAAGTGCCCGAAGAGCTCTCCGCTCGACCGTCCACCGGTTCCAGTTCCAGATCCTGCTGTTTCCGCTTCTGCCTGTGGTGTTGCTGTTCCTGCCGCAGGTCCCTCTGGACAGGTGCAGCTTGGCCGTGTTCCTATGGATGGAGGACCTGACGGTGGTCCTGAGGAAGCTGACGAAGAAGAGGTCAAGAAGAAGAGGAAGGTGTTGTCGCCTTCTTCGTTGTCGTCTGCTGCTGCCTCTTCCCCTTCGACCTCCAAGGCCCCACACAGCCGAGGAAGAAGAAGTCGGCCCCCCCCCCACCCCACCCCCCCAGAAGTCTCACACAGAGACTTCTAAGGGTCTGTCCCCTCGGTCCGGTGGGGCAGTTGGGGTTGGGGGGCATTCCGCTGGTCCTCCTGTTCCTTCGGGAACGGCCGTCTCTCCTTCCCCGCAAGGAAGGAGAGACGGTATGGCAGGGTGGAGACTGAGGTCTTCCTCACCTGTCCCTTCAACCTCCTCGGGCTGCACCGGGAGAAGAAGCGAGGCGACCAGGGCGACCGTGAGAAGCGCGCTCCACACTGTCCTGCATGAGAGCCTTTGAGCCTGGCACGGTCTTAGGACCGAGCAGATCGTACGCTCAAGTGGTGGAGGAGCTGACGTGGTTCCTCCTGCTGAAGGAGGAGATCTCAAGAGGTGTTCTCCCTGGATGGATTTGATGGTCCATCACCTCAGGATGCAATCACCCCCGAGATCCAGAGGTTGTTTGCAGAGGTTATTGCGCTGATTCGTCAGCACAATGACCTCGTGGAAGGATCAGTGCTCCCTCCCTCCGAGCCTCCATCAAGGTTGGAGTCGTTTCTGGGGTCCTAAGAAGATTCACACATGGTCACTTAATGTCAAACCACATGCTAACCAAATGAAGTGTAATAGATGTCAAACACCCATGACAGTGCAGCATTTACTTATCGAGTGCCCAAGTTGGACCAACAAAGATCAATGTATCTACGGAACTCAAAAATGAAAGTATTCTTGCTGAAAGCAAAGATTTTTTAATTAACACATCATATATATTTTAAATAAGACAGGTTTCTTAAATAAAGTCTAAATTAAATATATATATATTATATATATATATATATATATAATCTATATGTATATATATATATATATATATATATATATATATATATAATCTAATATATATATATACATATATATATATATATATATATATATATTATATATATATATATAATATATATATATATATATATGATATATATATATATATATATATATATATATATATATATATATAATATATATATATATATATATATATATATATATATATATATATATATATATATATATATGTTGTGACAAAGTGCCAAGTATCTGGTTACTACACTTACCATTCATTAATTGTTACCTCACAACAGCCAGGACACCTGAACCCTCATCACAGGTACTAAACGACTGAATACTCTAAAGGTAACATGATTCCTTAACAACTTACCAGTATTGCAGAAAATCATACTAAGTTCATCAAAACAGGTGCGAGGTAATCTATAGGTAATCAATTCATCAAAGGGCATCAATCCATCATAAACTTTAAAAGTCTAAGTATTTATTTTCCCTGCATTTCAAAAGTCTAAGTACTTCCTTGGTTCTAAGTCACTTCAAATAAACTGAAGGAAAACAGATCGATTATCACTCTATGTTTCTACCTAACATCAATATAATCATAATTAAATGCATGTATACTGGTGAGAAATGACATACTTATAAAATTTTTAAATACAAAAATCTATTATCAACTCAAAATCTATAAGTGAAATTTCACAATATCAGGGAAAATTATTGTTACTTTAAAACAAAGTAAAGTTTAATTAATTCTTGAATCAATTAAGTAAAATTAAATAAAAATTAATCTAACACAAAATTCAAGAAAATTAATTCAACCAAAATTAAAAAGTGTTAGGCAATAAGTGAAATTTGGAAATTAATTCACAAGTGCTAAACAACAATAAAACTTGAAAAGAATTCTAAGTAAATGCAAATTAATTCACAAAGTGTTAAATTAGATTAAATGGGCATCGATTAATTAATGAAAATAACTAAGTTAATTACATTGGGAATGCAAATGAAAACACAGAAAAAATGTGGAAAATACCCAAATTACAAAAAGTATTAATCATACAGAATATAAAATAAAAACACTTCAATAAGAAATGAATAAATGCACAAAACACAAAAATAACTTCAAATGAAAACAAACAAAAAAAAAAATTGCAATGGGTAAAAATGTTAAATCATTTCACTCAAACCATTGTAACCATTAGTTATTAGTTTTTTACCAAACCACAGTTACTATTAGTTATTTGTTCTCTAAACCATCATAACCATTAGTTATTGGTTTTTACCAAACCATTGTTACTATTAGTTGCATCTAGTAAAATATAACACACTTTACCTTCTTGGTATACCAATTTTCTTTCTTTGCTGCAGCTTGTTTCACACTCACAAAAACCCGGTGCCGTTACACATAATATAATGTTTGTTCAGATTCCACAAAAACACTAAATAATACTAAATAACTCTAAGAAATATCAAATCTGAAATCTAAAAGTTACGAGTGACCATTCAGTAAGTATGAAATTGTTATGTTACTTTGAAATCAAAAGTGTCGTGAGAGAGAGAGAGAGAGAGAGAGAGAGAGAGAGAGAGAGAGAGAGAGAATGAAATCTCTTCCTTACGAAAGCTGGACAGTGGAGATGACAAAAAGTTTTGGGACACAATTCTTTCCAGAAGCTTGAATGTGACGCAAATTTTACAGACAAACTGTGAAATCTGCATGTGGCATTCGGCAAAGACATATGCGTGCGAAATGAGTATACATTCATGTACGTACCAGTTCAACAAAGACACGTACCCGATCAAGACAGAAATTGAGCGATAATTAAGATTGACATATTTTTGATAACAACACAAAGACTGCCAGCTCCCTTAATCTAGAGGCGATGAAAAGTTAAAGTTACTGAAACAATTCTAGCATCGAACAGACAAAGATAATCTCTCTCTCTTTTCATACTACGTTATATATTCTTTTTACAATATGTTATTCAAATCTGAACACAAATTTTAAACATCCTATCTCTAAGCTAGCTATGAATCTGAAAAATGTTGCCAAAATCCTCTACATAATATTTTATACAGTCAAAGAGGGGATATATGCATTTTGGAAGTAGCAATATATTATGTATATATATATATATATATATATATATATATATATATATATATATATATATATATATATATATATACACCCACCCACACACACACACATATATATATTTTATTTTAGGCTGTTGCCTTGTATAATAAGGCGCCCTATGAGGTAATGTTAGACTTGCAATAATCTTACGCTAAGTCGGTTTTGGTATTCCACTTCCATATTCAATGGAGTGTCTTGGGGTTTGTAGATCACTTACGAAGTCGGTATTATCTTCTTTGGTTATGACGACGATGTGTTAAACTCATGATGATTCGGTGATGAGGTGAGGTTCTAGTAGAAACCACGAAGTACAAAAATACTTATATTCTCTGAATTTACATGGTGAAGATCAATAGGATTGTACAAGTCTTCTAATGACGATAGCTTGATCGTTCTCTGCCAATGATGAATGGCTAATTCTATCTCTCTACATGATAAAGCTTAGGTAAAGAGGTACAGGTCTTCTAATGACGATAGCTAACTCTATTCTGCCCTGTCTACCATCTCGGTTACAAGTCATAAAGGAACAGACAGTAGCTCGAACATACGAACATACAATCAGATGACATAGTTACTAATCACGTAGGCCGCTTGAGCTATAGGTCACGGTGTTTGTCTCAAGCAGGAAGCTTGGACTAAAGTTTATAAACAATTGAATGACTACAGGTGACGGCATGTCAGCCTACATACTTTATGGTATACGTCATCTTAGCGTCTCTGGTCTGATCACATTCCTGCAAGCAATCTGGTTGACCTCTTTAGTTTTAGTCTTTTATATATATGGACTAACATTCCATATTTTTATTATGTAATCATTACATAAAAGCTCGGTCAGCTACCAAAACCAACCACTGAATATTACTCAAACTTGACTTGCATTTGACTTATAGGAGTGTGATACAGACACTATGTGAATATATATAATAATAGAGAATATTTATAAGTAAAAAAAAAATTCATGGTGTACACAAATACAGATTCAAGTAATAAGATATTAGACATAATATGCATATAATATTCGTAAATAATAGTGATCACGTGATATATAATGATAACGTTTTTCACTTCATCTCATTAAGATACATATGCTACAGAAAATACTAATGTACTCTGATAACATGATAAAAATCATATTTTAACTGATAAAAATTTCATATATGAATTGATAAAAATTATTAATGTTTATGCTGATTGATTCGTTGATTTTTATGCTAACTGTTATATATCTGCAGTATTGGTAAGATAAAATGGTAACAGATTGATTATAGGCTACCTGATTGATTTATACATATGTATATGGATTCATATAATTATGATTAATATATGTGCACTTTAAATAGATTACTATTGCGTACACGCAAAGATATATTTCGATTCTGTTATTTATGATCATTTATATATAGATTCCTAGTGCGTACACGCAAAAATATATATTTCGATTCTGTTATTTATGATCATTTATATATAGGATACATGATACTTTATATACGATACATGACCGAGGTTATACTGCAAACACATTTAACTAGCGTTCGAATAACTTTTCGTCCATTACACAGTTCCAGACAACCACCTATAGCCAAATGAGGGCTAATTTCAAATGGTTAAAACAAGGGGAAAAATTTGCTTGGGCCGGGTCCAACGTTCTATTTTGCGCTCATACTTGTTCTCTGCATCCTAAGCCACACGAATACGTTCGCGATGAATAAATCACCCCCAGCATGAGTCCTTCGCCAGCAAAGTAGAGAATATCCTTTGGGTCGTAATTGTCGGAAGTATGTTCCTTTTGTAGTCGATTTCCGACAGCCGCCGGAGCATTCCGCATTAAAACGAGATTAACGACGGGATACGGTGTCGGTCGAAGAAGTACAAGAAATTCCTTTCACATTGTAGGCGGTTGTTATTTGACTGTAGTTCGTCCGCTGCGACGAACGATTTTTTGAAGTTGCGATGTGAAACTCTCGTACTGCAGGATACTGTAACCAGGTTCCATTAATCAGCCTGCAAGTGAAATTATACTTGTCACAAGGGCAAAGTAAATTCAGACGACATCCAAATACAGGGGGAAGAAAGCCATTTTGAACCACGTAACCCACATGAATTCGCTGATATTTTGTGGAATTCAAAAGAGTCAGCTGTACAAAATTTTTTAATCCATGGCATTAACAATGAGTGAACCTACCCCGGTCTATGAGGACTGTAAAAAATATCCATAATTATATAATAACAGATATCAATACGAATCCCAAAGAAAACATTCGATATACTGGTAGTAAGTTACTAGACAAAGAAGTGGAAACGGAGCTATTTGTAAGATTGCCAGACAACTAAGAGTCAAAGAGAATATTAATCATGATTCTGTATTTCTCTATGCTAAACTGAAATTAAGTTGTGATAAAATCTGATTCTATGTGCCCTAACAAAAGTTTCATATTCAATTTTCTCGCGCGCATCCTCTGAGGTTAATTTTTAAACTTTATTAATAGGCTAGAGATGCAACGAAAAAATCACTATGCAACTAATTTCTATATAAACTTTGAGTTTTTTTTTTTCAAGAAAAATGTGACATTTTCCCATGAATGTGATTTACTTGAATTGTGATAGACTAATGTTGCAAGTAAATTTTTTCATATCCATGACTTGATACTTCTAAATGTCCGTTTACCAGTGTCATAGCTGAATTATTGACTCTAATTGTCTATGAGGTTCAGAAAAAATAATCCATTTTGATGTTATAGAAATTCTATTTGCTTATTTTCTTCATTAATTTTAAAATGATTGCAAGTCCTTAACTAAAATTGCATTGCACATCAGATAGAATAGATTATGGCTATGTATGTCATCATGACCTATGAACCCCACCTGTGAAGTTCATGAGCTAAGCATTCCTTTCTCCAGTCAACCTGCTTCGCAGCTGTTTATTGAGGTTAAAAAGAACAACGATGAATCGGCAATGATGACGTCGTCACTTGGCAGGAGATTGCTCTCAGCCAGCTAAGAGTTACGTGACTTGCTGTAATTAAATACGACTTTAGTATTTTCAAATGATATTTTTTTTTGTTTTAATTCTCCACCCACATGAGAAGAATCTGAAAAAAAAAACAGTACCAAAATTGAACAATATATTAGTTTCATGTTGGAAATCTGCAGGATTGTAAATAAATGTAGTTATGTTAAATTAAATATTCCTTATTCAAACTAATGAAAAAGGTTTCCATACAAATTCTATATATATTATTAGCCCTGTATAAGATTCATATAGGATTATTTCCATAGATATACATTTTCACTTCTAGACTTCCTGACTTTAAATCTCTTTTATTTATTTATTTATTTACTTATTTATTTATTTATTTATTTATTTATTTTTTGACTACAAATATAAATCACCGGGACAGACAATATGTCAGTAGGTTTTGCTTATTGATTTTATCGTGATTGTCTTTTTTTTTTTTTTTTTATAATTTGTAAACCCTTCCGACTTCTTACGGAGTGTATTATATTGACTCCACTTGTATCCATATTTATTTTATTTTTTATATTTATTTATTTTATATATATATATTTAATTTTTGATAAATTAATGGTTGGCTTGAATATGTGGAAAAGTGTTTCTAGCGGCATACCGTATAAGGCTACTTGCGATATCAATTCTACAGATACAAGATATGAATGATAAAGGTATTTAAAAACCGCGAGAACCGCTATAATCCAGTTCGGATCCAATATCACGAGTTGTAACTCGTAAGACATTGACACTTTCTTATTTATCTCTTATTCTACCAACCGATTGACTGGGTGATAAAATATATTATTGGGTTTTCTTAATGATAGGAATTCACACGAGTTATGGAGATTATTATTGATTTACACCACCCGAGTCACAGATTATTATGTGTTTGAATTCCATGTTTACTGATTTAGCACTCATAAATATTCCTAACGCACTCAATTGCGGTGTTCGTTTTTAGTGCTATTAATTCTATATAACGTGTCAAGGAACTATTAACATAAGAAGTGTTTATTCCCTCTGTCAGACTCGTAATTCTGTTAATAATTCTAACGTATATTCTTTCAAGGATTGGATTTGGCACAGGATAGGCCTCTAAACTGACAGGTGTCTTAGTGTATTTCCTTGTTTTCATGACACGTGTTACACTTAGTTATGTGCTTTTTATATCTGTAAGCATCGTAGGCCAGTAAAATAGTGATTTGGCTTTCTGTGACATAATAGGGAACCCTGGATGACGGAATGCAACCAGTTTAGGACGATTGGTATGAAAGAGATTATTACTACTACCTGGTCGTTAGTCATCTGCTGTGGGTTCTTCTTCGGGTTTTCCTCGTCACGGACCTACATATAATATTACGTTTGATTACATTATTCTGATACACATACTTTAAATATACTTTTGCTTTAGGGTTTCTGCTCGAAGTGTTTATTGTTTTGCTTAGTCGCTGACCCTGTTTCCGTTCGAAGTGTTTATTGTTTTTGCTTATTGCTGTTGACCCTTGCTTTGTTCAGTTTGTAACAGTTCTGCGCTCCGACCCAGATATTCAATGCTCGCGATCTCTTGGGTCAAGGAATTTTCTTGTTTAGATACGGTTTTAAACAATAGGCACGGATGTTTCTATTTTTTTTTTTTTTTTTTTTTTTTTTTTTTTTAAAGTTCAATTAATGGTTCCTTGCAGTATGGTGCGGGATTGCGGGATAATGCGAGTTCCTTTTGGACTGTGATTAAAGCCTTTGAAAAACTCGGTAAAGGACTCATGTTCAGTAAGGACTTTATCAGGATAGCCATAGATTATGAACTTAAAATGTACTAGTGAGTTAAAGATACCTAGCCCTTCCTTGCCTATTACTGCATATTTACTTTCAGAGGGCTTTAGTTTACTTGAATAAAAAGCTATAGGAAAGAACTGTTTATCATATTACTGAAAGTAGCATCCTCTTACCCCTTTGGTCTGAGGCGTCTGTTGCAATAAAAAAAAAATCCTTATTTAAATCAGGGATTTTTTAAGTTAGGTGAGCTGCATTATTCCGCTTTTAAGATATCGAGCGCCTGTTGATGCGTTTTTAGACCATAATAAATCTACGCTCTTCTTCGTAAGATCTGTTAAAGGAGCTGTCATGATTGAAGAGTTACATATTTACATACGATTGTAATACCCACTACAGCGCAAAAGTGCTGTATCCCCCTTTTTACGTTTAATAGTACCGGAAGTTATGAATAGCCGACACCTTACCATGGACTACTTTAAGACCTTGACTAGACACATAAACCTAGATAAACATGTTCGGTTTTAAAAAACTCACATTTAGATATTTTACTCTGAGATTATTTGTCTTTGTCTCTGTAGCACTAGCTCTACTTTATGTGAATGTACTTCTAAGGTATTAGAAAAGATTACAAGACCAACCATATAAGCATGTGCAGTGGGTATCACCCTAAAAGTCTCCAAACACTATATTGTAATTGGGGTGCAACGTAAGCCGGATGCATATGTAAAAATTGATAATGTCCCCTGAGTGTGCTGAAACGGTGTATGAGGTACAATCACTTAGGTAATGGTTATCTGGTAAAAAGCCTTCAAGTAAGTCCAAGCTGGTTGAAAAATTTTATTCTAACCTAACAGAGATAAGATGTCGTCGGTAAATGGCACTGGAAACTATCGGGAGTCGTTTCCTTGTTTAAGCGACAGAATCTACGCAGATACGCCAAGCCCGATCTTTTATGGCATGACGTTTGAGGGAAAAATTATATGGGCTTATATGATTTCCTAATGACTCCTATTACTAACATTTTTCAACTTCGTCCATTTATCTCTATTTTGAAATTTCATTGAGATCTATACGAAGGTACGTATATAGCTTTATGTTTGTCCTTAGACCGTATTTTGTGTTAAATTACATCCGTTTTCCCCAGAGATCACTCGCTAGTGGAGAAACTTCCTGGTATTCAGATAAAAGATAAAAAAAAAAATTTCTGCTGAATCACCTCTGCTGAATGACTTTACGGATATTACTTTAGATAGATTTATCAGAGAGATTCATCTACGACTGATTGGGCATGATTAAAAATTAGCAACAATAAAAAAATGCGATATTTATATGTATAGGTTTTGTGGATTACTAGATTAACTTGTTGCTGCGAGTCAACCGTGCTAGGGCTTTGTTCGCGGAAATCGTTATATTTCAGAGTGTCGGGAAGATTAAAATTTCAGATCCCAGCAGTATTATTTTTACACGCACTAAGACATTCGAGGGTGCATGCTTCTCCGAGATTTTGCATGCAAAACTGCGACTGCGGTTGTGGAGAATTCTGTTGGGTCATTTGAACAATGTTACGATTTATGAGACAAATGTATAGTTCCTCTATATAAGTTGTTATTTGATTAACTGTCTCTTTTTGTTCAAACGGATTTTAATATGTGTTTTTGAAGGTTTATAGGATTTTTCCTTTGATAAACACGCCTTATTTTGCAGGAGGATAGATACAGATCAATGTTTTTTTTTTATAACAAACTGAGGTATCTGTAAGCGCTCGCTTATCCGGACTTCTCATTAGGGAAGTTTCGAACAACAGACGGTGAGTCCGTAAATAAACAGATATTACGTGTACTAAAGGAATAAAACAAGATATTCTAATTTTTACGGCGCGTACGTCGGGCTTAATCCACCACTACTTATAAAATAACTTATGTATTTAAAAAAAACGAGAACCTGCTCATTGGATTACTTGATACTGTCGTGTGATTCATAGGAAAAATCCTTTTTAATTCAAAAAGATATTGGCATGTATGATCCAACATCGCTTTTCCCCACTCTGCTAGAGTCGCTTATGTGGTATGTGCTTTGCCTGCTACACTCGGCAGATCTGACTGACCTTGACCGCTTGACTAGATGACACAGTACCCGAGTTTGCTTTGTTTGATTTGTGACTATTTAGGGCTACTGTTTACCATCGGCAACGCATTGTGTGTTTTTAGCATTCTGTTGTTGGTTTACGTGTAAAGCAACGAACGTATGAATGACGAACTATTAGGAGTTGAGCGATTACTATTAAGACAAAAAGTTATCTCTACTGCATTCAATAATAACTGTTTGTACTTGCTGTTGTTTACTTCATTCTTTGCTAAAATTGAAATAGTGAGGGATCCTGGTCAGCGCATTTAGCCTAATGAAAGTTTTTTATAGACATGTTATTCCTTGCAATCCAGCCATATTTTTAAAGTTAAGTTGAGTTCATTGAGGTTCGATATTTTATATAACTAAAAAAACTCAAGGCTAAAACTGCGATCGGAACTTTGCAAACGGAGCATTTATTGTCATGACCCGAAATAGTGTTACCTCTAATTTATCTAGATTTGTACGGGTGTTCCACTTGTTTTTGTGTGTTTTCTAATCACTACGGTGCCTAACGACCCTATCCATGCATCTGTATAAATACAGACGGTCCACTGTTCATAAACGCATATTCACTGTTTAATATGATTTGTTACGTAAGGGATTAATAATCACCCAAAATTATAAAATTAACATAGTATATGATTATGATATTTCAGTAGAACTTCTGGTAAACAGACACTCAAAGATAAAAAACTCGCAGTAGCGAAATCTCAATGATGTAGATAATTTCTGTAAAAAAAAAAAGTAAGATTAAGAATGTCTCGTAACTTCAGCCACAGGAATAACGAAATTCGACCTGCAAAGGAAACACTCAGTTACTCCAAATGAATAAAAATTGTACTTAGCTTGCTTTTGTGGGAAGTCACGGTGTTCCGATAACGATGTGCCCTTGGCCCTCCTTCTCTATTTAGCGGATGACCTGGTTTTTTGGCTTGAGTTTTCCCCCGTGCGCGTTGTTTCGATGATTCGAGCCCTTGAAGATCCGATGCTGCAGACGCGTTCGGTTTGTTTCTTGAAGTGCCGGAAACGCTCACTAACGATGTTTTCTTGAATGATTCTAATGAGAGACGAAGCTTGCGTTGCCGTAGGAAAAAGGACACGTCAGGTTTATTTCTTGAAGTTATTCACTAAACGATGATACTAAGTTTGCTTGAAGAATCTGTTGCTTTCGTCGTCGTTGAAGAGTTCTTATATGATACTTCATTATTCTGGTTTTTCTTCGGAGAAGTTGTAGAGTTCTTCTGGTACGCTGCCACCACTTTTAGGGCTGTTGGCCTTGTATAATAAGGCGCCCTATGTGGCAATGTTAGACTTGCGATAATCTTACGCTAAGTCGGTTGGTATTCCACTTCCATATTCAATGGAGTGTCTTGGGGTTTGTAGATCACTTACGAAGTCGGTATTATCCTCTTTGGTTATGACGACGATGTATTAAACTCATGATGATTCGGTGAGAGGTGAGGTTCTAGTAGAAACCACGAAGAAGTACAAAAATACTTATATTCTCTGAATTTACATGGTGAAGATCAAGTAGGATTGTACAAGTCTTCTAATGACGATAGCTTGATCGCTTCTGCCAATGATGATGGCTAATTCTATTCTCTCTACATGATAAATCGTTAGGTAAAGAGGTACAGGTCTTCTCATGATGATAGCTAACTCTATTCTGCCCTGTCTACCATCTCGGTTACAAGTCATTAAAGGAACAGACAGTAGCTCGAACATACGAACATACAATCAGATGACATAGTTACTATCACGTAGGGCCGCTTGAGCTATAGGTCACGGTGTTTGTCTCAAGCAGGAAGCTTGGACTAAAGTTTATAAACAATTGAATGACTACAGGTGACGGCATGTCAACTTAGCCTACATACTTTATGGTATACGTCATCTTAGCGTCTCTGGTCTGATCACATTCCTGCAAGCAATCTGGTTGACCTCTTTAGAGTTTTTCTTTTACATATAGGACTAACATTCCATATTTTTGCTAGTAATCATTACATATATATATATATATATATATATATATATATATTATATATATATATATATATATATATATATATATATATATATACTATATAGATAGATAGATAGATAGATAGATAGATAGATAGATAGATATTTAGATATATATATATATATATATATATATATATATATATATATATATATATATATATATATATATATATATATATGTGTGTGTGTGTGTGTGTGTGTGTGTGTGTGTGTGAGTGGGTGGGTGGGTGTATATATATCATATATATCTACTATATATATATATATATATATATATATATTATTACATATTGCTACTTCCAAAATCCATATATCCCCTCTTTGACTGTATATATGTATCTATCTATCTTATCTATCTATCTATTTATATATATATATATATTATAATAATATATATATGATATATCTATATATACACATATATATATTATATATTTTTCCTTCTCCTCCTTCTCCGGACTACTCCCTGAGAACCAGCCCAAGAAGAGTCTACTTGATACTCCGAGGTCTGGAAAAAACTAAGCCCTATTAATAACAACAATGTACTTACAGTAGAAGATTTTAATGAAGATTTCTACTGCTATTTTTCAATATTAAGGCATTGTTGTAAGAGTAAAATTCTCAGCTTTAATTTGATATACCTATCATTTTTTGGATATTTTTATGATGTAAATGCGTTTTGAGCTCCAATAATAATTACTAGGGCTTTTTGAAGGACTCCGGAATCACATTCAATAACTTTCTTGTTTCTAAATATATTTTTAAAATTAGGGGCATCGTCGTAATTTATTAGCTTTAATTTAATGTATAATTTGTTGATTTTTATGAGTAAATGACATTAGAATCTTGTTAAATGACTGCAGTACAAATGAAGTTTTGTCGGCTAATACTAATAGTAGTAGTTGGGGGATATGCCTTTGAAACGGTTCCCTTGCTTGTTTTATTCCTCCTTTGTTTGTGTTTTTTGTTTGAGGTTTCTTCTCTCTGAAAAACACATTTTTTAAAATAAAATCTTTCCTATTCTCCACTTTCTCCCTCAGTATATCTACCAATAAGAGTATATTTGCTGCTAATTCCTCTTTATTTTCTTGATATGGTTGCTGCATAAAACTATATCTATTTCTTAACTCTCATTGTATGCTGGACAGTAAAGTAAGAAATGTTCTAAATTTTTCTTTTGTTCCTCACAGTATAAACGTTTTGTATCTTCTCCTTTTATCCTACTTCTATAATTCAATCCTAGTATACCTAGTCTGGTCCTACTGATCAGCATTGTTTTTTTCGGTGTTGTCATACCAGATTTCTTCTCTTATGTTTTCTTTTATATTTTTTCTGTAGATTTTTAACGTTGACTTTTCATTCATTTCTTTCTCTGCATGTTTTTCTGTCCCCAGTTGTTTATTATTTCTCTTAACCATTTGTCTTTATCTTCTTCAAGTTTACTCAAGTTTATGTTTAGTTCTTTCATATATTCTTTTACTTGCATTTATCCAGGTTTTTTTTTTTTTTTTTTTTTTTTTTGGTTTTTTTTTTTTTTTTTTTTTTTTTTTTTATACTGATCCATGGTTATCTCATATAGGAGCCTATTTCCACCACTCTTCAGTGTAATGTTTCAGGTAGAATAGTTATTCTTGATAGCTCTTGAGTAGCAGGAAGAGGCCCCTATTTCATATCTTAAGGTAGGTCTCCACTTTGGGGGTGCCGATCGTAAAAAATATTTGCCAAAAATACACTAATCAAGACAGGCTAATGAAATTTTCAGGCATTATTAGCACTATAATAATGCATATTCCCTGTGAGTTTATCATCCTACAGGGAAAAATTAATGATTTTATGAAAAAAAATGTGAAAAACGGAAATTTCCGGGCCCTCCTCGCACTGAAGGTTATTTGGTGATTGGTGAGAAACTACAGTCTGAATAGAAATTCGGTCTGACAGAATGTTGGTATATCAACCTGGAACATGCACAAACAAAATTATCAAAATAGAACAGTAAATAAGCACGTAATAACAAAAAAAAGAGCAACAACTTCGTAAGTTCAGCGAAAGCCCCGCCGAATAATCAGACTATAGCTAGGAAGAAATATTCAGGAAAAATTCAAATCTCGATTTAGGGACAAAACCTTTGAGAGTTTGTAGTTATTATGTCACTTGATAGCCTAAAACATCTAAAAATATATTATTTTTAGGACATCAAAGAAAACCCCCACTTCAGGCTGGGGGTGGTTTTTTTCTTTGATTGTCCTAAATAATATAGATGTTTTGGCTATCAAGTGATATAATAACTATAAACTCTCAAAAGGTTTTGTCCCTAAATTGAGATTTGAATTTTTCCTGAATATTTCTTTCTAGCTATAGTCTGATTTTTCGGCGGGGCTTTCGCTGAACTTACAAAGTTGTTGCTCTTTTTTTTGTTATTACATGCTTATTTACTGTTCTATTTTGATAATTCTTTTTGTGCACTGTTCCAGGTGGATATACCAACATTCTGTCAGACCGAATTCTATTCAAGACTGTAGTTTCTCACCAATCACCAAATAACCTTCAGTACGAGGGCCCGGCCCGGAAATTTCCGTTTTTCACATTTTTTTTCATAAAATCATTAATTTTCCCTGTAGGATGATAAAACTCACAGGGAATATGCATTATTATAGTGCTAATAATGCCTGAAAATTTCATTAGCCTGTCTTGATTAGTGTATTTTTGGCAAATATTTTTTACGATCGGCACCCCCCAAAGTGGGAGCCTACCCTTAACGCTTTCAAAATTGCTCTATATATATATACTTGATTGTCTATCTTCTGAAATTCTTTTATAGTTTTCTTGTCAAGTTTCATGACTTCCATGCATATATGAATGATGGCATCGCTAATCCTTTCCAAGGATTAGCAATTTTGAAAGTGCCAAGTTACACAGCAAGTTGTGCGGTAAGATCTGAAATAGGGGCCTCTTCCTGCTACTCAAGAGATATCAAGGATAAACTATTCTACCTGAAACATACACTGAAGAGTGGTGGAAATAGGCTCCTATATGAGATAACCATGGATCAGCATGAAAAAAAAAAAAAAAAAAAAACCTGGATAATTCAATTAGTAGAAGATATGAAAGAGCTAAACATAAACTTGAGTAAACTTGAAGAAGTAAAGACAAACGGTTTAAGAGAAATAATAAACAATTGGAACAGAAAAGCATGGCAGAAAGAAATGAATGAAAAGTCAACGTTAACAATCTACAGAAAATATAAAGAAAACATAAGAGAAGAAATCTTTCTACGTTATTAGTAGAAAGAATATAGCTGAGCCATTTCATTCCTGTCTTATTCCATTAGTTACATTTAGCTCTTTTTGTTCTATATTGTCAAGCCATAGGCTTGTTACATCATTTGTATATATCTTTGCAACTGCATTTATTACTTCGGTATGCAGCCTATATTTCATCATGACCTCAATGAGCTTTTTTTTCTATTACTGAGTCAAAGGCTTTTTTGAAGTATATTGATACTACGAATAATGGGTCCTTTCTTCTGTACGTTTCCTTGTATGCAGTATTGTAAAATATATAAATTATCGTTTCCTCTCCTTTGTGCGGTAAAGCTTGATTGCCGTTCATTCATTTTTCCTATATTTCTAATATGCTTTTCTATTTTGGTTTTCAGGATTCCCATGAAAATTTTATATGATGCTTTTGTTAGAGCAACTGGCCTTAGATCTTTGACTGTGGAGTTTGTTTCTTGGGCGTAAGTGTTGTTTTTTTAGCTTAAAAAACCAGCTTCTCTGTCGTTTTCCTGCCCTTCAGTATGCTGTTTAAATATTCTACCAGTTCTTTTTGAAGGCTGGTACTTTGTAAGAGTAGTTTGAACAGAACTGGCTTCATTCCAACTGGCCCTGGTGCTTTCTTTATTTGCCTTCATTTTCTCAAGTTGATTTTTTACATCTTCTTCTGTTATGTTGATTTCTTCCATGGGTCTAATTTCTGTCTCTGTTAGATCATACACTCCATGCATGTGTTCCCTTAAAGATATATGGTATTTCATCTGCTGTCCTAATCTTTTCACTATTTCTTCCATGTCATGTTTGTACTGTTCTTTCTTGCTTTCATTCCATATCTCTCCTATTTTGTTTTCTTCTTTTTGGTATATATTTGTTTCCCAGAATTTTACCAACTCTTTCCCTAGGGTTTCGTCCTTCATCTCTTGCTTATTTTCGTCGTATATCCTCATGCCTTCTTCTTTTTTCTGCTGTGGGTCCTTTCCTCTCAGCATGTCTATATATTCCCAGATTTTCCTGTGTCTGTTTTTATCATTCATTATCTCATTTCTAACCTTTTCTTCATATTCTTCATATGCTTTCTTTATTATTATCTGTACTTTTTGTTTTTGTTTAAGATATGCTTCTTCATAGTATCTCTTTTCTTCTATTCTTGTGGTTTTCATTTTTAATTTGTTATATATCCTTCTTTGGCTTATTTCTTTCGTGACCCATACTAGTTCTATTTCTTATTGCTTTCCTGTCTTTAACCTTCTTTTGATTATCTTCTCTAGGTTAGTTGCTTTTGCTTCACTCATTGTTTCTTCCAACTGGGTTAGATCTCCTTTTCTGTCTTGCTGGCTTACTTTATACTCTATATATTCAAGGTATTTCCTGGTAGACTCTTCTGCAACTTTCAAATATTTGCTTTCTTTTGTTTCATTCCTGAATGTTTTCCTTACTTTAGTGTTCATTCTGAACTGGACCTTTATGAGGTGATGGTCTGATAGGTCATATTCATATTTTCCCTCATCTATCTCCATACATTCATAGCTTTTATATATATTTTGGTTGACTAGGGCAAAGTCTATAGCGCTGTTCTGATCTCCTATACCCCAGGTTATTACTCCTTTGCAGCTGGGATTTCACTTTAGATAATAGTAGTCGATTGTTATAGGTCAAGGCAATGAATGCCTTTACAACAACGCCTCTTAATCTTAAGAGTTAGTTTTAATTGCAGAGCTCATTCATTCTTTTTTCTCTTTTTTCCACATCATGTATAAGGTTTCTTTTCTTATTTCATTATGATCTGTAAATAGAAATTTTCCAACGATATAACGTTCATTCTCTTCATAAGGTTGCTGAAGTACAATTGCTTTAATGCGTTCTTCTCTGTAAGTAAAACAATATAAAAGGAAATGAAATATGTCTTCTTCTGTATTAACACAAAAAGGACAACAGGTGTTCCTATTCTGGTGTCTTTTTGTTATATTTAAATATAGTGAGTTGGTTCTTGCTCTAAAGAAAAGTATCGAACCAAAAGTATTGTCATAAATTTCTTCATCTTTTATTTCTCTTTTCCACATTTCATATCTATTTACAGTCACTTTATTTTCCAAATCTTCTTTCTACTTTACTGTGTCCCAGATTCTGGCTTTGTCCT
This sequence comes from Macrobrachium nipponense, assembly GCF_015104395.2. Classification (NCBI taxonomy): domain Eukaryota; kingdom Metazoa; phylum Arthropoda; class Malacostraca; order Decapoda; family Palaemonidae; genus Macrobrachium; species Macrobrachium nipponense. The sequence goes on from NC_061100.1 coordinate 112,889,556, forward strand.
TTAATTCAGTTTTGGACATTGCTTCCAATTTTCTTAAATTGATTTTAATTTCATGCATGTACTTTTCCACTGTTTTCCACCATTTTCTTTCCTTTTCTTGCATATCTGTAATTATTTTCTTCAGCAACTCTTTCCGTCCATTTATAGTATTATTTTACATAACTTAGCTTTCCACTCATAATTCTGCTTTTCATGGAAGATATTTTTCTACAAACCCCATTCTCTATTCTTTGCCATTTTTCTACTTCTGTATCTGTTAAATTAACTGCATTGGTTCCATATAAGACTGATGGTAGAGCTATATTTTTCCAGAATGTTTTACCTGTAAGTTACTTTGTTACAGCTTTTCTCTATCACGAAATACGTTAGGTTGGCTAACTTCTGTGCTTTATCCACCATTTCCTTTTTCTGTAGCTTAAACAGATTTCTAGAATCGTTTACCTTTATTCCTAAATATGTTATATTCTCACTCACTTGTATATCCTCAATCTCTTCTGGTGTTTCCTTCATATTGAAAATAATGATGCTGCTTTTCTCTTTATTTATTTCTAGCCCACATTTATTTCCTATATCTATTAAAATCTTTATATTTATCCTTGCATCTTCTATATTTCCTGCTAATACTAACCCATCGTCAGCGAAGAAAAGCGTCCCTATCTTTTACTAATTCGTTTCCTTCCGAATCCTGTCCCTTCCTTCCTCAATTTTCCTAATTATTAAATACGTCATCAATTTAAAAAGTGATGTAGAACCTGTGCACCCTTGCCTAATTCCACTGGTAATTTCCATTTCCTGTTCAACTCCCTCCCCTAGGTCTATTAGTGTGCTATCCCCTTCGCATATATTAGCTACTGCCTCTATGATTTTTTAATGTAGTAGTAGGAGGGATATACTTTGAAACGGTTCCCTTGCTTGTTTTATTCCTCCTTTGTGTTTGTTCCTGGTTCCTATAAGCGCTAACTCCACAAACACAATTGCGGGTACAATACACTGTTTATGAGGTGCAAAGCTTTATTTCCTTGCTTACTTTACTATTATTTAGTTTAACTTTACTTTACGTTACTTTTACTTCAAAATGTTTATTCTAATCATGTTTATTATCCCTTTTTTTGCGAACAATAGTAACCCCGAAAATTACAGATGTATCTAAATTAGATATCTACTTTACTTTTAACCCCACCACCCCTTTCATTTCTTTATCTTTCTAACTGAGGCAGAGCCGTGTTACATACGAGTAGCTTTGACATCCATCGCTTTCCAGGTTAAGGACATTCGTAATTTTGAGGGCTATCCTTATATATTCTCTCTGCTTTTTGGGAGGGGAGATCTGTGTCCCTAAATTTATGTCCTGATCTTTTTTTTTTTTTTTTTTTTTTTTTGTAATGATTCGCACATGAATAAATGTTCGATGGTGTCCTCATCCACTCTGCATATTTCAGACCTCGTCCTTAAATTTACCCCGGAAGTTAGCTTTTAAGTTAAACATATTCAGTCTGGCTTTTATTATGAAACACGCATCCTTTGTCTCCAGTTCCCTTATGTACTTGTTTTCCTCCCGAAGTTATCTATGAACCTCAGCTTCTTCATTTCTTCCAAAGTCTTTTGGATATCTTGATTAATTCTATCTTTATTTCCCTTTTCATTGCTTTTTTGGCATATTCTCTTATTCCATTAATTTCTATATTATATTTGATGCATATGTTTATCACGCTTTTTGTCCAACATTGCCTATAAGGGGATCTTAATTGATCTTCTACTATTTCTTTGATTAATCTTTTCTTCTCCGAATTTATGATGTTGTGGAAAAACATTATTTTCTTATATTCATTTTGTAGGCTACTGGCCCATATATGCAAGACTCCGCTATAATTCCCCATTACGGGTCGTGCCCCTTAGGTTGTTCATAATTTTCCTCGGAGGATTCTGTATTGCATTTAACTCGTTTCCGTTAGTTACTCCATGTCTCTATGTTGGCAAATGAGGTTGGTACCACTACTGTTTTATAGATCTTTTTCCTTACTTCTAGTGCCATATTTGCGACTTTCTTAACGTCCCCATATCTTCTGATTTCTCTTAGTAGGTGCTCGACCTTTTGATTTCTCGTGTTAATACTTGCTTCTTTTGATCCATTCATTGTGTACCATTCTGCCTAAGTACTTATATTTTTAACACTACTAATTGGGCCATTTTTAAGCTTTGTTCTTATTTAGAGATCAGTTTTCTTTGCTTTTTTGTCTATTACTAGCACTGCTAACTTGGCTCAGTATTAAAAGTAAATTTCTTTAATTGCTCTAGGGTGCGGCAGTTTCCAATTGCCATTCCTATTCCTTCTTTTCCTGGTGTGGGGTGGGGAACATTATGTCATCAACAAATTTTAGGGACTCTTGCTATATTTCTTATGAGTGTTACGTTCATCCTGCTTAGATCATTCACCTCTGTCTGTCACTTGCTGCATTGGTTTGGGCCGTAAATTGTACCTTGCCTCACATTTTCTGCTAGTTCCTCCCGCAGGGCATTTTATGACTGCTTTGCCGTTTTCATTCATTTTTCTTATCACCATACATCTTTCCAATCTATCATTTTCCCTATCTCTTTGATGCAGTCATTCAGATCCAGTTTGTCAAAGCATTTATACGCATCCCAAAACCATATGTATGTTGGGGTTTCCAACTCCGAGTTGTAGTCAATCACTGCATTCAGGGTTAGCAAGTGATCAACTGTGAATCTCCCTTCTATGCCACCACATTGGAACCGGCTAGTCTTCTGTTTATCTCCTCCTCCATTATTTTCATCCTCACTTTTTCAAATACCTTGCTTATGTTACTAGTATTGAATATCCCTCTCTTGTTTTCTAATTCTAGTTTGCTTTTTTTTTTTTTTGTGGAGTGATGATATTTCCATTTTCTCCCATTTGTCAGGAGTGTTTAACTCCTCTTCAATATCTCCATATAAGTTCCTCGCTGGACGAGTGGTTTTCGCGCTCGGCTGCCAATCAGGTGGTCCGTAGTTTCGAATCCCGGCCCGGCCTATTCGGAATCAGAGGAAGTTATTTTTGGTGATAGAAATTCATTTCTCGATATAGTGTGGTTCGGATCCCACAAACAAGAGCTGTAGGTCCCATTGCTAGGTGACCAATTGGTTCTTAGCCACGTAAAAATATCTAATCCTTCGGGCCAGCCCTAGGAGAGTTGTTAATCAGCTCAGTGGTCTGGTAAAACTAAGATATACTTATGTCTCCAATTAAGAGTGCCATACTTTCAGTGATTTCTGTAGCCATACTTTTTATAATCATATTATTTATACCTTGGCTGTCCGGGGTGTATTTATTCTTCAGGTTCATTACCGTCTTTTCCACTTCGTGAATACTTGGCTTTTGGATTTTTCCAGTTTTTCCTGTCCCACTTATGACATCTATTTCTGGTACTGGAGGGTATCTTCATCCGCTAGCATGCCAATTTCTTCTTTAGGTTGATCTACTATGAATAGATCTTTATAATATTGTTCATATTCTCTTTTAGATATGAGATATTAGCAGCACTCTGTTAAAAGAAAAAGCGCCATCAAAATACCAAAGTACTTTACAAATAAATGTCTTGGTATACAAACAAGCAAAGTAAATATGTATTCAGCAGTACAACTAAAATTTTGTCTGATCTTGCTCTAGAATCTTTTGGCTATTCAGTATATAGCTAGCTATATATGTACGTATATATAGGGGAAACCACCGACTGGACTAGCTGATCCAGTTTTGGCTGCGTGTGGATCCACCCTCCGAAAAAGTACTTTAACGAGTCATCGGTGGTGAGAGCAACAGCTTGAGACCTCTAATAAACTTTTGAAGTAGGTATTTTCTCCCCAAAGTTAGCGGTTAATGAATGTCTAGCCATACGCAGTGCAAACATACCTCCATGACGCTTTCAAAATTTTTTTACTTAAAACACCAAAAATGTAGAAGATTGATGCCATCTCGAGGTTTGCGAAGTCACTTGTGTCAATAAAATTTCCATTCCATGTGATAATTCCACACGCCACTTGTACCCATAGATGCTGGGGCACTTTCTTCACAACAATCGTCAACAATGACATCAACTGCCCGGCAGATCCAAGGAAACTATGATTTTTTGGTAGAAAGAAGAAGAAGTGGGCACTAGATAATTATTTAAATAAATAGTTAAACAGCAGTATAAGATCATGAATTGCATAATTTTTTTACATATTCATGATTATTAATTTGAAAATATTCGTTGCTGAAAAAGTAACTGGATTCCTGACTCAAATATCAACAGTTTTGCTGTCAACAGATAGGGGAAACCCTCTCCCACCTGCTGCGTATATGCACGCCACTTTGCTCCTGGCTACCATCATATCAAATTTTGTCTGCTAGACTCACCCAACTTTCCTGTTTTCTCACTTATGCCATATTTTTGTACTATTTTCTTGCTTTTTTATTTGTATGATTGTTGAATAAAGATGAGCACAACACATCGGTCAATAAAGCCCTCCACTTTCATTACGAGGAAATCGCAGGTATTCAGGGGCTGCCCAGGGACGTTGCCCAAGAGTCCTTGCACTTTTTTTTTGGGCCCAGTGGTGGCTGCCAGTAGGTGCTGGAAGCGCATGCAATGCAGATGAACTGTTCTACAGGGCTGTAGTAGATTAATTTTTCTTTATGAATTAGATTGGATGCAAACCTTCCCTCTATTTCGACAAAGGGGAAGAGAGACAGGCAATAAAATAAACCCATTTTTTGTACTGTATTAGCTACTTTATTATCACTGACACATCTCAAATGTCCAGTAGGCTAGAGGTGAGGAACAACTCTTTGTTCCTCCAGACCTTGAACGTACATCCCAGGTAGGTTGAATTTACCAGACCAGTCAGTTTGGAGAGCTGATATTTGTATGGGAACAAATTGCAGATTTTTCAAGTAAGTTGTATTTTTTCCAAATATCCAGGCCTGAGGTATTTTTAAATTTAATGGCCCAGCTCAGCCACCCCTCACTCTGGCACCAGGGCTGAAAGGCAAAGTGGAATGCAGACTGACAGGTGGCAGGGCTTCCCCCTGCCTGTTGGCAGTTTGCTACCTTGCCAATAAGTTTGAATGGCTTTTCTAGCTCATGTTCACAAGGTAATTCCTACTTAACAAAATTCAAGTTAGTATGTTAAGAAAAATACGTTTTGAAATTTGCTGTATATTTTCTAACTCATATAGCATTGCTGATGTTATTCATTATGCTATACAGGCAGTAGCCTCCACGTTATCAGTGGAGCTTCCATTCTCAGAGGGGTGTTGATAAGCAAAAAACCGCCATTAACTGAAACTCGGTGATTGACGGCACTGATTAACTGGTTACCAGCACCCTAAGCACCCTTATGGCGCCGATAACTGGAACTCGGCCCATTATAGCACTATAAATTTTTGTATTGGATTATGGCGTCAGACAAGCCCCATAAGTCCGGATCACTGATAACTGGGACTGCTTGTAATATATAAGTGTAATCTTGCACACGAAGATATATTATTCAGTTATTCATATAGAAAATCAATGCTCCAAGAAGAGGTCCATTGGAGAACATAAGTGTTGGGCATATTCTACCTTTTACATCTTTCATTTTCCATTGGTGGATACAACTGAATCATTATACTATGTTTTTATTTTTTACCCAACTATGATTATGACTGTCCTCAAAATGGATAAGAGTATCTTAATAGATGCTGCTGTCATGGCACTAGAAATTAAATGAGATATTGAAGAGCTGTAAGACAAAAGTTGTTCAAAAGAAAATTTTCATTGTTTATTGAGTGATGAACTTCATAGAACTGAATTTAGAGGGGACAGTGACATTGAATATTGAATGGGAACACCTGAATTAGTCAACTGTTTTGTAAGTTGTGATTCTTGACAAAAAATACTCCGTATGTACATACATAGTAATAAAAGAGTAGTCAATTAAATAACAACCAAGAAGGCAGTAAACTCGGAAAACGTTTTAAAGCATGAATTTTTGTCACTTTATCTGTTAAGTAAGGCTTTATTTTTTGTAAAATTTCACAGGTAATTATGGAACTAAGAACTTCAGAAATCAAAACCAAAATTGAAAAACTTCTTCAAAAAAGAGCCAGATGAAGCGCTCTTGTATGTAAATGAAGATTGGACCAGTGGAGATCTGGTGCTATTTGAAAGTGGTGAGTGTGTCACATTACGCAAAGAGGGGAAATACTTTGATATTGACGTGAGAAAGGGCAGTGAACATGTAGTGTGGAATAAATATGAAACAAACTTATATTCACGACTGAAGACTGATGGCAATAGCAATAAACTAGGCCAAAAGAGCCCAGTTTTACTGAGAAGTTGAAGCGTGACCGAACTACCAGCCTCAATAAGGGCCCAGAATGTGGAAAGATATGTCACAAGAAACTGAATTTGAAGTACCATATGAGAACGCACACAGGAGAGGGTGCTTTCACTTGTGAGGACTGTGGTAAGTCCTATGCCAAGAGAGATTCCCATAGCTATCACATGAAAGTTCACAGGGGAGAGAACCCATCTGTATGTAAAATTTGTGGAAAGGCATTTGTGAAAAAGTGTCAACTTAAAATTCACGAAAGGATACACACTGGCGACCGACCTTTTCTGTGCGAGAAGTGTGGAAAATCATTCGCTCAAATAGGGGGTCTCCTTTATCATAGCAGAATTCACTTAGGAAAGAGGTCATTTATATGTAATGGCTGCGGAAAGACTTTTACTCAGGCTGTGGGTCTTCAACGGCACATGGTTGTTCACTCTGGTGAAAAAGCTTTCACTTGTGAGCAGTGTGGAAAAGCATGTAACACAAAGGAACGTTTGAGGGTACATTTAATAACACATGAAGGACAAAGGCCTCATAACTGCAGCATTTGCAAAAAAGCTTTTAGTGAAAAGGGGTCTCTTAAGCTACACATGAGAGTCCATACAGGAGAGAAGCCGTATGATTGCAAGGACTGTGGAAAGTCCTTTAGGACCTCTGAGAGATCACACTGGAGAAAGGCCGTATGTTTGTGACAAATGTGGGGAGAGATTCAATAGAAGAGGCACAAGAATTAAACACATGAAGAAACTTCATTCCTGAGATGCACACAAGAGATTAAAAATGTTGAAAATGTGAAAGAAAATAGAATTAGACAATAGACTTTGTACTAAACAGATTTCTCACTTCATAGAATGTTTTCTATTAACATTCCTGTATTAGTTCTAGTGATGCCACTGTCTTTCAGATTTAACGAATACTTCAAAATGAGTTCAGTACTCAGTTTACAGGAGATATATTTTATAATTATTTTAAATTGTAGTGTATGTGCAGCAAGACAACACAGAAAAATATGGCAGGTATTAGGCAAGAAAATGCTAAAGTTTAACTTTAGTTTTTTTGTTGCTGACATTTTCTATAATTATCATTTATGCATACTAAAGCCAAACTCAAGAAGAGTGGGACCTAGTGTAAGGGCAGTATGCATACGGTATTTAGCAAAAGGTAATGCCAAGTTGATTGTTTTTGACAAACTGAAGAAAGTAAACTAATATAATTGTTATTTTTTTGATACAATAAATCAGTGAAGTTTCTTTTAATGATTATTATACTACCTTCAGTACTTTGTTTATTAATGCAAATTATGCTTTATAAATCAAACATTTTTTGAAAACTAAAGTTGGTCTATTACCATGAACCTCTTGCATTACATTAGCTTGAAAAGCATGCCTGCTTATTTACCAACACTCAAAAATGTATGCAAATGCAACAAGGAGAATCAAATGAGGGTAGTAATGCATTGCATCTTCGCTTGAACTTGAGTTCAAGTTGAACAATTTGGAGTTCCAGCTGCACAAGATCCTCTGAAGGGAGACTGTTCCACAGTCCAATGGTGTGAGCAATAAAGGACCCCTGGATCTCGGAAGTTTGACAGCAAGGCACCCCCGTAGGGGGGTAGTTCTGTTAGTGGACCTCGTGCAGTGCACTGTAGGCATTACTTAAGGTTCTTTGCAGCATGCCTTCGGCCCCTAGCTGCAACCACTTTCGTTCCCTTTACTGTACCTCCTCTCATATCCTCTTTCTTCATCTTACTTTCCACCCTCTCCTAACATTTGATTCGTAGTGCAACTGCGAGGTTTTCCTCCTGTTACACCTTTCAAACCTTTTACTGTCAATTTCCATTTTAGCGCTGAATGACTTCATAGGTCCCAGTGTTTGGCCTTTGGCCTAAATTTTATATTTAATTCAACTCGCCTCGACAGCAAGGCACATTTACTGCATTTGTTTTGGTGCTGCTGTTCAGCGAATCTGGTTGCTCTCGTCAGGGAAAGGGATCAGGGATCAATTGTGAATGTGAAAGATTCCTATTAAGATACAACTTAAGAAAAAATGACAAACAAAAGAGCATCCCTAGATGGTCCAAGTCACAACTGCTAATATTAGGAAACAAACCTATCACCATGAACAACTTTATCTAAAAGGGATAAATCTCTTGCAGAAGCAGACATCTACACCAGAGAACAGTATTCTGGTAAAGGAAGCACAAATGACATACAACATCTGCCAGTTGCTGGAACCTTCATTAGATGTTTCTCAAAACATCTAATGTAGTTAAAACTTTAGATTCATTCAGCAAAGTCTCGCCCACCTGAAGGGGAGGATGAGGTGGAAAAATCTGTATGAGATTGCTAATCAATAGTTTTTTTTTTATTTTTTTTACTAGAGTTCAGACCAGGAGGATATCCACAGAGACCCTTACTCCACTGTAAAATGTTTACAACTAGGCAGTGTATCTATGAAGATTTGCTTGCTTGCTTCCTATTTTATGCCAAGTATCGTATGTGCTTTGCCTGTTCCAACACCCAATAAGAAATTAAAGGAAAATATCAAAAACATGAAAAGTGGCTGAATTTCAAGTGTCCTAATTGTCAATCCTCTTAAAAATAGAGAGAATGGTAAATGTGATTTGAGGGTAAAAGTGGATATGCTCAAAGAAAAAACACTGAGAAAAGAACTTCAAGTTATCCCTGCTGAGGGAAATAGTAGGCGAAACAAACAAATACCATTACTGGCCGCCAGGAACATACAAGTGGAAAATGAAACAAAGACGCATGTTAGCAAAGATGGTAACTTACTTAGAAAATTTATTGGCATATTCTTACATAGAAATCCAAGAACAATAAAAGTTTTCCTTGTCACTATGTTGACAATTCTTGTATATGTATTCATGACAACTAGATGAGCGTACTTTTGAACCACCTCAGTTCCTTGAGGATACCAATTACAGAACAATGCTATTAATATCTATAGCTAAAAGAGTGGAAAAAATGATAGATTGGATTGAATACTCAAAAGTTCAATACTATAGGATTGGTTACTGCACACACGAATCCATTATCAGAGTATATTCTTCATGATCAGCTAGAATAAATGTACTATAATCCTCTTGGGACATCTGCCTTTCCTTCTTTTTTGTTGTTATTTTAACAAAATTAATGTGCCTATGGCCTTGGACAAGTTTCAGAGCCTGCAATGTTTGCCGATATCCAGTCGAGATAGTCTGGAATAAAACAACAGAATTGCGTGTTTAAAATCAATTAAGCATCGGTCTTAAAATAATTACTATGTTGTTGGCTGAATTGTCATTTGGTCTTCACTGTTTTTCCTTAATTTCAGTGGTTTTAAAATCTGAATTTTGTGATTTTCTTAATCTAAGTTTCTTCTGACTTTTTACTAGCAATCATACAGATGTGAAAATTTTATTGTAGTGGACTTGGAAATTTTGCTATGATTTTCCTTATCATTTATACAGAAACTTCCTTATAAATTTCATTTTAACTTACACAGCAATAAAAACATCAAACTACTACTATTAAGATTGAATAGTACTTATTTTAAGTAACCTTCTGGTGATTAGATCTAATTTACTGTAAGATGGGTCTTTATAAAATGTAATTTTCTTGACTGGTACAGAAACCTTCCCTGGCAGGTTTTCTTGTAACTTATACCGGACTGTTTTCTTGAAAGCATATAGACTTTTTTCGTCTTGTTAGTATGAACAGTGTACTACTGTACTTGGATATGGAACATTTATGTTCATTTGACAATCAGTTTACTGAAAAATTTCCATTTTTTGTCCTTGTCTGTTAATTTGTATAAGAAACACTTCCTACTTTGTTACTTGCTAGACTCTGTTTAAGTTTTGTTTTGTTTGTATGGTGTTTTTACGTTGCATGGAACCAGTGGTTATTCAGCAACAGGGCCTACGGCTTTACGTGACTTCCGAACCACGTCGAGAGTGAACTTCTATCACCAGATATACACATCTCTCACTCCTCAATAGAATGGCCAAGAATCGAACCCGCGACCACCGAGGTGGGATGCTAATACCATACCAACCACGCCGCTGAGGCGCTAGACTTTGTTTAAGATTGTTGCCATTTTCTTTTATCTGTTAACCTGGTTTTCAAACTGGCATAATAAATCTTTAACACCTAACATATTTGATCTTGAAAACATGGCTGCCCTTGGACTTATCAGTTTTATAATAAATACTGTACTACTATGAGGTTCAGGTTCTCTGTAACACGGTTTTTTGGACTTTGCTCCTTGTCAAAGCATCGGTATGTAACTGAAAGTTGACATATGTATATTTTACCACACACAAATTTTGTCAGCATTATCAATAACCTAAACCCGATAGTTTTAATTTTTATAGAGTAAAAATGATCTAGCCGACGCCATGGCCAATGATTACGAGCCAAGAGTCGAAAAACATTCATTACTTAAGCAAGGTAAACACCTTTTGACTAAAATGTTGCCCCGCCCATCCACCAGACAGAAACTCCATCGGCTCTGAAACCCAAAGACTTTATGAATGGCGGAACGATACATAGATGTGGGTGGGGTATCAGCGCTAGCGTAGTAATATTACTGTAGCAGTAGTGCCGCAAACAGTATAAGCAGTAATATCATGAAATTAAACGTTTAGGCCAACTGCTGGGATCCTTGAGGATCATTTAGCACTTCTTAGAACTACTCGAGAAATTAGTTTTTATAGACAGATGTTAAATTTTCTAATCCAACAGTGCCCATGGTAGCCTTCAGTGTTATCCTGAATTATAACGAGGTGAAAGTGGGCGGAGCCTCGTGAAGTCATCATTCTAACGATAATTATTGGTGAAGGTTTAAAGCCAATATACGGTAAACCGGCTATTTTTTTTTCAGTAAATAGGTAGATAGCCAATAAATAAAATTGCTTGACATTGGATATAGCAGTTATCAATCAAGCTTGTCTACTATGTTTTTGATAATTACCAACTATTCCCTACATCTTGTCAATCTGATTGTGACCTATAAAGTAGACTGTAATTTCTTAGGAAACCTATTTGGGAGTTAGACTAATAATAGTAGTGTTTTTGTATTTAATAACATATTTTGTTGTTTGTTCATTATGACAATTTATCAGTGGAGAGGTTCCAGAGTTCAGAAAAGGTGTACTGCTTTGCTCGTGTTTAAATTTGTATGTCATTGTTTGCCAAGAGGTTAGCCTTCGGTTACGTATAGCCAATCATCCATCGAGAAAGAGGGAAGAAATGCTGTCATAAGTTACGTAACGAGTGCGTTCGAAACCTTTTCTCTGAGTAAGTTGGCCGTCTTCAAAAAAGGTCACTTTTAACATTATAAGTACCAAATCTATTCAACCTACGTAATGCAGAATACAGTCAAAATTTATGTGTAGATATAATATGTATCTTATAAGCGTTATATTTATGAAATGCATAGATAAAAAGTTATTGTGAAAAAACCGTGTTACAGAGCCCCTGAATCTCATAGTAGGTCAGTTTAATATTTGCCGTGCACTGATGACAGTACGAGAATAAACCAACCATACACATTTCTTTTTATTTTACTTACTGTTCACTCTGGCATATACCCCAGGATAATTGGGCAGGGCACAGCCATTGCCCCAGGAAACCACTCCAATCTGAACCATGAAGGTTTGGACTGCATTGACCTCAGTTACCAGTGGCCCTCCTGAGTCGCCCTGAAAAGACAAAGTACCATTTGGATTCTCTAATGTAACAGTGGCACTTGAAAAGTTCTCTGTGGTTGGGACATTTCTTGATTTGTAGAGGTGATTTTAACATATAGTATGGAGGATACTGCTTAAAACTTTCAAGACTCTCTTTCTCCATGCATCTCCTGTTTTATATACAACCCTCCACTGTTTGCAATTTACAGTGGTGTTAAATTTGTCTTTGATTGATTCTTAATTCTAGATGAAAATAAGCCAGAAAGTTTTTTTTTCCAACATGAAATTGTATTATGTGCATGCTGAATTTATGTCAATTTTTCTATGTCAACTCATTGTTGTAAGCCACCATACCTGACAAGAATCTTTTCCTCCAGCATCCACTCCAGCACAAATCATGTTTGCTGTGATGCTATTTGTTCCATATGATTGTTGGCACTTTGTATTGGTCATTGTTGGCACTACCACCTCATATAATTCTTGAGGTTGGGTACCACCTGTAATGTTTCAATTTATTGATGCACTGACTGAAGTTAGAGAGAAAAAAATATTTCACTTTACACTTGTTATTTTTGTTGAACCCAAAACTTCTCATAATTCAGATCAAAGTATGTTTAAAATAACTGTACATTAGCTATGATAAATAGAATTGTTAGTGACAAGGAATTTTGATAAACAATCTTGTGACAGTATGTGACAAATAATAACCATTGTATCAGTAGTACGTTGTTCATTTTTCCTCTGCAAAATGACAAGTATTTGAGTGAATCATATAGTATTCCCTGCAACATGAGTCATGGAAACCACAGAGATAATTTTATTTTAGATAAACCCAACAGAAAAATCTAATAACAAAGCTCTGCATAATTGGATAAAAAAATAATTAGACCATAAAATATTAAATAACTAAGATCTATTGTCATGAAATTCCTAAGGGTCCTTGTAATTACGTATTGCTTAACTTTGATTTCAGTTGCCTTTATATTAGTGGAAGGTAATCTGGACCAACATAAGCCAAACTGGTCTTCATAAATTCTGTAGACTGTACATTCCTATCTTTCATAAACAAACCTGATGTAGTTGTTCCCCAGCCAGTAACTGTAGCATTCACATTAGCATAGTCATTGCCTGGATCTGGCAGACACACGGGAGCAATCTTGTTGTCTGCTGGGAAAGTAACTGCATACGCTAGTTTGATCAAACCCATATCATTGTCTAGAGTGGCACTGTTGTATTGTGGATGGACAATCATCTGCAAAGAGATGGAAGAGTCAAAACTTATTGCAAGTCACATTGTCCAGAGTTTCTATGATACTTGCCATTAATTGCAGTTAAGTTTTTACTATATCAGAAAGATGATACAGTAGTTATTTAGCCTATTTCTTCATTTAAATTACTTTCTATTGATAACCACAAAATTTTGCTGTTATGGATACATATCATAAAATTTAGTTTAGGAAAATAAACAAAAGGTTGATTAAAATAACTAACAATTAACCGAATATCCGATCTCTTTTTAAAAGAATTTATTATATACAGTGAACAAAAGCCAATTTGAATAAGAAGGAATTAACTAATTTTCTGATCTCTTTTCAAGAGAGTTTCTCATTAGATTTTTATACCTATAACTAGAGGTTTAACTACATACAAATAATGCTTTGATTTTCTGTGCTACGTTCGTCTCAGATGTTGTGGCCCAGTTATGCTCTCCAATTACCACATACAAATTTGACGGGCTGGCTCTGAAAGAGGAATAGAAAACATTGTTAGGAATAAATCTTTTCTGTGTGAAAAAAAAAATTTATTAATTTTAAGATTCAGCTTTTTTTAATGAGGAAATTTTGATATTTCTACATTAAAAACATCCAAATGTTTTTATGATTTATATTTTGCAAAAGAACAGAATAATCCATACAAATATTTCTATTAAAAAACTTAGAGGCGAGAACATCACTTGACAAAGCATTGGAGTTTAGATTGAAGTGAAAATGCTACATTGAATTATTAGAACACTTGGATGAGCTTGAAGGCATGCAGTATGAGTGAAGGCTGTTTTTAGAATGTGGTAAGAAAATGCTCGCCAACAGTATATGGTTCTTACCCTGCAGCACAGTGAGCTGCTGTTAGGACCCATTGGTTAGAGATGATTGAGCCACCACAAAATGGTTTGTTTGACAAGAGAGTTGTTAATCCCACTTGCCAGGGGTATTCATGCACTGTTGTTGGCTGCCCTCCAACTATCCTGACCACAGGATTTCGTCGGCCACATCCTGCAACAGAGGATCGGATGCAAGAGTGAACCAAATATTTCCCTAGTTTGGCTAATATGAGCATTAGGCTCAATTTCATTACTTTTGCCTGGACTGGGTACTTTATAGATGTTTTCTCAATTTTCTGAGTTTCATATTTTATTCTTCTGCCTCAACTAAGACTCGCATAAATAAATATTGTTCAAAAGATTAACTTGGCTTACTATTGGTGTCTGTCAGATATTCAAGTATGGATATTATTATGGGTCCTTGCTCATAAGAAGCCTGTGTTTGGAGACAGTAATGTGGAAATACATACGAGGTCACCCCTTGAAGAGGCCACATCTCAAAAATGTTTATGGTCCCAGAAAATAGTATATATGTATTGTACTTGGTGTTAATGCTAAGTAGCATCATGAATTACAATAATTTCTGCAGAAAACTGTCAATAGAGCCAAAGCTACTTTGCTCATTATTATGTAGATGTATAAGACTTATTCATAGAATTTTTCACCATCTCACAATATGTAAGCTAAGAAAAGAAATTTACCTCAAGAGGCACTTGTAAGCATTGTACAAACACTTTTGATAAAGAATGTGGCTTAATATATATTTTAGTTTAGTCTTTGGTGAGAGCTGGAGATAATAAGTAGTGTTGACAGCAGTCTGTTGAAGGATTGGAGGTCAGTTAAGTTGTGTGTTATTGATTGTTATTTGGTTGTTGTTAAGTTAGTGTTGTTTGCTTAGAGTTGTTGTGCCTGTGCTGTTGTCTTTGTTGTCGTTGTGATTTCTTGGTGTTGTTAGTGGGTGTGTGTGTTGCATTTTTGTGTAGTTTTTTTTGTGTTAGTGATTGTTGTGCAGTGGTCCTTTGAGTGATTGTTTGTGCAGTGGTCTTTTGTTGTGGTTGTGTTCCTTGTTTGTGTTGTGGTTGAGTTCCTTGGTTGTTTGCTGAGTTCTTAGGTTGTGGTTGTGTTCCTTGGTTGTTTGCTGTGTTGTTGAGTTGTGGTTGTGTTCCTTGGTTGTTGTTGTGGTCCTTGGTTGTTGTGTTGTTGTTGTGTTATTGGGTTGTGGGTTGGGGTTCTTGGTTGTTGTTGTTAGTATCTCTGTGACCTTGACTGGCAGACAGCACAGCATAGCCCTGGAGTATGTGGAGTTGGTAAGTACATGTGTTTTGTGTTTTCTTTTTTTTTTTCTTTTTGTAGGTATAGGTCAATTGTCCTACGTGTATGCTGTAGTGTAAAGAGGAAAGTGTGACTGGGTTGAGTTGGGCAGCTGGAGTGATTAGGTTTATGTGGGGGGGATTTAGCCAGCTTGTTTTTTTTAGCTTGTGATCCCGTCACAACACGGGTATTTACTTATCACAGGGGGTTCTGGGCCCTATCCCCCGCGATTATCGAGGTCCTACTGTAATAAGGCTACTCCTCTCGCATCCAAGGGCACTGCCCACTGAAAAGAGAGGAGATCCGCCAAACACCGACACCACACGCTCCCTCCTTTACCTTTGTCCGATAGCTAGTGAAAGGATGAAGGAGAAGAGGAATTACCAGAAAAAAACAAAACAATGGACAAACCTCTGAAGTTCCCCTCGGTAATTCCCAAAGCATAAGCGTACTTTTCGGTGAATTACGTTGTATCAGCTTTCCTGGCTTGGAGACAGAAAGCACCTAGTGATAGTATGCTCCGAAGAAAGAAATGCTGAGTGTGCATTTGTGAGGTCAAAGCCTCTACTTGTTAGTTGCTAGGGTGCTCTAAGGTGTGGCTGAGGATTGTGCGTTTGTGCGTGCAATGAAGGGCGTCATCGCCCGATGCTTTTAGTGAAAAAGTCACACGCTCCGGAGGCAAGGCAAGAGACTGTTCGGAGGACATCAGGTGCTGGTACAGACCCATCAAAGAGGTATGGCACATATTTAAATGACTTAGGAACAGTTGTCTTTAAAAAGAGAGAAGTGTGAAGTGTATACATTTATTTAACACTAATTGTGTAGTGGGAAATATAACACTAATTGTGTAGTGGGAAATATGTCTCTTTGTTTCAGATGGGTCCCATGTCATTATTCTAGAGATGGGATTCTCTAAGACTTGACTATCGAAATGTAGTGGTTGACAATTTGAGAGTTTGGGTGATTACTTAGAATAATTCAGGAGAGTAGAATGATAATTTACAGTTCTTTTGTGGGTCAAACTTAGTTCTTAAACATGACCTTTTTTAGTCACTTTGTTCCATTTTATGTTCAACTAGTTTGGGAAATAAATAGGATATTTTTGTATTTACGTGAACTCATTAGCATAGTTTGATATTGCTTGCAGAGAGAGACTGCCTAGCTACTGAAAGGTAAGAGTTGCCACTTGTGTAGTTTTGATAGGGGTAATAGTTTTGGTGGCAGCGTCTAAAAAGCTTTTTATACATTTTATAGGCTGTAGGTACGCTAACGAAGAGACTGGTGGCTAGTTAGACATATATTTTTTGGAAGGAAAAGGGTTATAATTATTTCACAGGCAACTCGGGGTTTTTCTTTGCTGATCCTAGAGTTTTGTGTTCGAGGCTGTGGTGCGCTCTCTCTCTCTTTACACCTTAGGCAGTTTAGCTGGTTAGTGTTTCGTGAAAACTAGTGTTCCGAAGTTATGAGGAAAAAGTTTAATTTTTGACATATTAGTGTTTAATGGGTGTGGTGAATAGGTTACGCATATGTGGAATGCGTATAGAAGTTTGGGTTCCAGTCATATGAAGATGTGAGTGTAATTTTATTGTTTCTTTTTTTCCTTTTTTTGTTCTCTTTCTATTGGTGATGAATTTGCTCAAAGTGTATTTTTATTTTGAAGTCTCTCGAGATTTGATGGACACTGGAGAGATTTTGTAATAATGTGAGCGAGGTGTTTTTGGTTATTGTGAGTTACGCTCTAGAGAGAGAAAGAGGTGAGTGTTTGAGTGAGTGAGACAGAGCGAGGTTGGTTGCTAGGCGCTTGGAGGTGTGAGATAGAGGTGTGGTTTGCTGAGGGAAGCGCTTTTGCACTTTTTTTTTTATCTCCTCCCTGTGGGTGCAGTGCATTTTTTTTTATCTTTTATTGGGGGAAGTTTGTATTAATTTTTCTGGATTGGATTTTATGTGTATATAAATACATTAATGTTATTGAGGCCGGGAAATGTCATAAAACACAAAAGCTTCCATAAAGATAGGAAAATGGCGGACGCAAAGGGTACTACGACTCTGGTTCATCATGTCATGAACGTTAGTGTGTGTGTGAGCCCATTTAGGGGAATTGTAGATGGAGCGCTTTTGCAACCATTGCAAATCTTTATTGAAGGTGTGAATAATTATTTAAGCGCAAAAAACATAACGGATGATGTAGAGGCATTTAGAGAGGGGAAAGCTTTGTTAGATTTCAATAAGGGTGATCTTTCCCATTGTTGCAGGAGTTTCCAATTTGCAAAACGTCGTACCTGGACTGATTTGCAAACATTTTGAAAAGCAGCTTATGGCTCAACGGAACACGGGGATATGGTGAGGGACCTCAGGGGACTATATAAGATACGGAAAGGCACAAATAGCCTCGTAGAACATAGTTCAAAACTTTTTGATTCAGCGGCAGAATGGGTAGGGAAATTGAAAACATCTAATTGGGTTACAGGAGGTAGTGTCTCACTTGACAATTTACATAAACTGATCCATTTTTCGATGCTCTTGCACGATGTACCGGATGCAATAGTGGATAGTTTTGATGAAAAGATTGAACCTACTTCAGACGAAGAATTACTTTATGCCCAAATTGAGAAACATATGTCTAAATGTCCAACTGTAGGTAGTACATTTTTTAATGGGACAGGCCCGAGAAATAGGGTGCAAAGAGACACAGAATTTTCTTCTCCCCATTTGTGTGCAAAAGTTGAATATAACAAAAGATCGATCGATCAAAGGCAACAGCAGTTGCGCTGTTTCAATTGTGATAAACCAGGGCACCCAAAGAAAATATGCAGAGCTAAATATTGTGGAATGTGTAAGAGTGCGGATCACTATTGGTAATCTTGTCCGTCTCAGATACGGAAGGGTGCGAGGCCTACACCTCAAAGTTCTGGAAGTTATAATGTGAGGACTTCCCAGGCAGGTCATTCCAGAGGGCAAAGGGATCGGCGAAATTTTTGGAAGGCCGATCAACAAAAAGGGTACAGGTGATTAGTATGTGCCATTGGGGTCTTGTGGGGGGATGACCCAGATCCCAGGCCTATATTTTACGCAACAGTGGAGGATGTTGATATCCCAGTATTTATAGATATTGGCGCAAGTGTGAACTTGATGGATCACAATTTGTATCAATCCATGTTCTCCCATTAGCCTTTGAAACCCTCAACGGAGACGGTGTGTGATGTGCAAGCCCATAGATTAAATACCCTGGGTTGTGTTCAAATACAATTTACTCTCGGTGACAGATTTTTAATAGAACCATCTTTGGTAATGACAGGGATTGCGTTGGGCAACAGACTTTTGCTGGGTCATCCTGCATGTAGGAGACACAAGATTTCGATCCATGCGAGAGTTAATGGGATAACAGTCGGAATACCTGGTGTTTTTCTTCCTTATGAGGACGTGATTAGAACTGAGGATATGGAGATTATTGAAAAAAGGGATGTGTTTGGTAATGCTAATGGTATTAATACTGGGGTTATGGGGAGTGGTAATATTAAAACCCACACTGATGATATGGGAAATAATTGCAAGGATGCTATGCAGCATATTGGAGTTCACGGTGGTAAGAATTTTGGTGATGATATTATGGGTGGTGATACTGATACTAATATTGATGTTACTTCTGATACTAACAATGGGGTGGATGTATTGAGAACTAAGGGTGGTGATGTTTATGGGATTGTGGAAAGGGGAGGTACTAACCACAAATATAAAAGTGTTTTATCAGAGGATATTGTGTTAATGCTTGGTTCAAAGACTATGGTAAAAGTCAAATGGAGGGAAGTGAGAGAACTTACGGATGTGTGTGTTATTGAAAATAGCGAGAGGCTTAGAGGGGTTATCGGCACAGCATCGGTGAACAGTGTATCCAAGAATGGGATTACATGGTTAGAATTATTAAACTGTAATGATACAGTTGGGAAATACCAAAGGAATACATATATATTGGATCTCTAAGATTGGAGTAGTGATAGTGGTTCAGTGGCTATCGTAGAGGGGAAACCTGAGTTTTCAGAGGCAGAAATGCAATTAAGGAAACGAATATTTAGAGAACATTTAGCTAATGCGGATTATAGTGAGCATGTTGAAGCGGTAAGCGAGCTCTTGGCAGAATTTGGGGATACAGTAGCCTTACAAGGTGATAAATTGGGGTTGACTAATGTGTTAGAGCATAAGGTAAATTTGGAGAGTGGCACAAAACCTATTTATATTCCTGCATACCGCATACCTTTCAAAATCAGAGAACAGGTAGGGAAAGAGGTTAATAGATGGGAGGAAGAAGGAATCATGAGACCTAGTGTGTCTCCTTACAACTTTCCTTTGTTAGCGGTGCCTAAGAAGGATGGTTCTGTCCATGTATGTGTCGATTTTAGACATTTAAATGAAAAGACAATCCCTGACCGCTATCCAGTCGCGTGCATACCAGATCTTTTTGTTGAAATTGGGGGACATAATATTTATAGCTCAATTGATTTGGCACAGGGTTTTTTGGAGGTCCCTCTTAGTGAAAGTAGCAAGGAATATACGGCTTTTTCAGTGCCCAAGGGACACTATGAATTTACACGAATGCTGTTCGTTTATCGGGCAGTCCGATGACTTTTACCAGGTTGGTAAATACAGTTTTCCACGGGTTATTGAGTAAAAATGTTTTCGTGTATATGGATGATATATTAGTTGCAACAGACAATCGAGCAACACCTGGAAGTGCTTACAGAAGTACTTAGGAGGCTTAGATTAGCGGAGTTGAAAATTAAGCTAGCTAAGTGTTCGTTCTTGAAAAAGCAAATCACATATCTAGGCCATGTCATATCTAAGGAAGGGGTTAGAGTAAATGACGATAAAGTCAAAGCAATGGCGAATTTTCGCACCCCGAGATCAAAGAAAGATTAAGTCACTCCTGGGTATCACCGATTTCTTCAGGAGGTTTGTGAAAGGGTTCTCTAATATAGCAGCTCCCCTAACAGATGTATTGCAGGAAGACATTCAATTTCAATGGAAGGAACCCCAGTTGGAGAGTTTTCAAAAGCATAAGGACGCATTAATGAATCCCCCTGTTTTGAAGTTTCCAGATTTTAGCAAACCTTTCACATTAGTGACCTATGCCAGCCAGGAGGGTATAGGAGCTTGCCTTATGCAAAAGTTTGATGGGAAATTCCATCGCATAGCCTTTTATAGTAGGAAGTTTAGGACAAAGGGCAGCATTGAGAGATCAATGGCTACCATAGATAAAGAGGCCTTTGCAATAGTGTTGAGCTTGGTTCGTTTTAAAATGTTACTGATGGGGAATAAAGTAGAAGTCCTTACAGACCGCAAGCCATTATTAGATCTTTCTAATAAACCCAATTTGTCGCCTAAAAGAGCCCGATGGTTTCTAACTATCAGAAATTTTGATGCAAAGCTCAAATATATAGAAGGCAAATTTAATGTAGTTGCAGATGCCCTTAGTAGAAGTTTTCATGACATGGAAGGATTCCAAGTTGTGCAAGTCACTAGTGAGTCTATACAATGGGATATGGCTCTCATAGAGCAAAGGCAAGACGAAGATGTGATTCTAGCAGACACAAAAGCATTTCTTAGAGGGGAATTCGTAAGGAAACGTTATAAGTTGCCTTTTTCGGGTTTGGAGTTAGAAGGTAATCTACTGGTTAGGAAAATTAAATATAAGTTGAGAACTAGTGAAAGTAAAGCAGATACGACACAGATCGTAATTCCGAAAGTCCTAATTCCAGTGGTTTTAGATATAGTACATTGAAGGTTCGGTAGTCCACACTTGGGAATAGAAAAAACGTATAATGAGGTTCGTGCTAAATACATTTGGAAAAACATGGGGAAAGATGTGGAAAATTTTGTGAGAAACTGTACAGGGTGCAATGCATGCAAACCTGCAAGGATAACTTCATGCAAATTAGGATCATATCCTATACCAAGTAGACCTTTCAGAGAATACATATGGATACCCTGGGAAATTTTTGTGAGTCTAGATATGCGAATAAGTACTTGTTAGTGATAATAGATGAACTTAAAGGATAGTAGAAATTTTCCAACTTAAGCATAAAACGGCTGAAGAAGTAGCTGTAGCATTTTTCAATGGTGTCATTTGCAGATATGGCTCACCCGAGGTTCTAATGACCGACAATGGCAGAGAATTTGTGAATAAAACTTTGGAACGTTTAGCGGAAGTCATGGGGATACAGAAAGTAACAATTATTCCATACAGACCTGAGGCTAATAGGTTATGTGAACGAGCGAACAGGAAAGTGCTCGAGGTTCTTAGGAAGAATGTAGGTGGTAGTGATAAGAATTGGGACAGATATATTAATGTTGTTAGACATAGTATTAACACTATGGTTAGTGATTCCATTAAAATGTCTCCATTTGAAGCTTTGTTTGGTTGCCCAGCACGAGGCACATTTGATTTGCTAACTATACCTCATCATGGGGAGGATACGATCGAGTCGTTGGTATCCACAGCGAGAGAGAGACAAGCTTGTCTCAGCCGTAACCTTGAAGCCACGACCAGAGAGGTGGTAAAGAAAATTATTAGTAAAACATCTGATCCCAAGATCAATGTCGGAGACAAGGTATTTTTGAAAATCAACGTGAGGAACGAATTGAACTACAAATTAAGCCCGAAATTTGAAGGACCTTTTAGAGTCATTGAGGAAAAAATTGGAAACAGATTTGTTGTCTTAGAGAAAAAAACAGGCCGGTCGAAATTAACACATATTTCAAATTGAAAAGAATTGGTTGTGGTGATTAACATATTGTCGTGCAATTGCTTTTTTTTTGTTGTTGTCTGGTTCTCGCAATTTGGTGGTGAAATGTTGTTAACGTTTTTTTTCTTTTTAATTTTCTTCTATTGTTTTTTTCTTATTATGCACAAACTGTGGCGTTTGGGCGTAAGAATTAGAGGTTAATATTTTACGTGGAAAGTTGTTTGGAAGTATGGCGAATTTCTGTTTTAGCTGAGGAACTTGATGACAAACATGTGATAATTCCTGTGTGTATGGGGGGTTCTGGAGCTGAATTTCTGGGTGTTTTTGGGGATGGGGGATTTTTTTTTGTGGCTATAATCTTTAGTGGTGAATTTTTTTCTTTTCGTGGTTATGATTTTTGGTGGTGATCTGTGGTTTTACGAGCCAAAGAGAGGGGTATTGGGGCTTCTTTTGGTGTTGCAGCTATTGGGGGGTGGGAGGGGAACACTACTGCATTGTGGTTTTATGGAGGTGTTGTATTTTTATATTCACCAGTGGTTATTTTTGGCGGTATATAATTGTTGATTTTTGGCAGTATATAATTGTTGAATTGGGGTTTACTGTGGTTTATATCCCGAATAGGTGGTAATTTGGTTTTATATACTTGGGGTAGTATCATCGGGGAGTTATGTTTTTAAGGACAATTTATTTGGGTACCTTTGGTGATATCCTGGAGATAAGTTTGTGAAATGCAGTTATATAGTGTTAGTATAAAATTTTTTGGGTTATTTGGAGAATAATCGTTTCTGAGGTTGCAAGTCTGACTAGACAAATCTATAGTGCGGTTCGAGCACATGAGGTGTTCGCAGGTGGATTTTCGCTGATAATGCTGTGATGAGTCTGGTTGCAGATTTTTTCCTTTCAAAGTTGATTACTCGGAGATTTGTTTTCGAAGATGTTGATTATGGCATTCCACAGAGATGTATTATGTAAAGGGTTGTTTTCTGGTCGTTTCTGGTTGATGAAATTGTTGTGGTGGTAAATTCCGTAATGATACATACTGCGTTTGATGGGGAAAACGTTGGATTATGTATATGTTTTTTCCTCTCTTGTGTACGTTTTGTGATGGGGAAAGTTCACTTATTATTGTTGCTATTATTTTTTTTATTTCTTTACTTTTCCTACGAGAGATGTCATAATTGGGGTTAAGCTTTAAATAGCATTTCTATTTTAAACAGGAGATATAATTTATCAGGGTATGTGAGTTAGATAGAAGGGGTGTTCGACATTATATGTCATGGAGGTTAATTATATAAGCAGTAAAAGGGGTTTTGCTGTTAGACATTATGGGTTCTTTTTTGATGGTTTGTTTGTAAGATAGTATAGGATTACTTGTGAAGATTCAGTAGGTATAGATTATATTTTGTTTTGTGAGGAATTTTTAATATTTGACTAGGAGATTGAGTATATTAATTAATGACAGATTTGTGTGGTAAAGCCAGACTTTAGTTTTCTATGATCATGTAGACTTTTTAAATAACGGGCACACGATGACTTTAGAGAAGTCCCAACTTCACGTGATGGTGACGATGGAATTGGCTTGGTTCTACAATACCAGAGGTCGAGTCGAGTCTACACACAAGTGGCGATGCTATGGATTGCCTTTGCAGCGGATGAGATGTTGTCGGTATATCGTCTCAGGATATATTCCGGGATAAATCAGGAGTCTACAATCTTCTATGAGGTGGGTGCGAGTCGCACTTGCATGGAAGTCACAGGATATATCCTTGACCACGTTTCATTCAGTAGAAAACGTCGAATCTACAGTTTCGCGATGAGGGGGTGTTGGATACACTTACGAGGGTCACAGACGCTGAATAATGGCACATGCTGAGTTGTTTCGAGATGGTTTACATGCTCAGCCTGCGTCTACAACTATTCGTCGAGTTCTGCTTATCTTGGTGACGAGGATGTGTTTTTCTTCAACGAACGTTACACAATTCCAGCAATTGTGGTTATGCTAGCCTTCATACTGATCACAATTTGTGCATTAGGAGTTCTTAAACTTCTGTGCATCCGGCGAGGCACAAGGGTTCCAACAACGGAAGTAGCCCTAAATCATGTGGCAAATTAAAACATTGTGCATTAGTCTCTGATGTGGTGTGCAACAGGAGTGCACAAAGGACATAGGTGGCCGAGCCGTATTAAAAGAAGAAATTAAGGGGGCTGGCCGGCTAATGCCCTTTTTTAAGGACAGGACTTTGATATTCATACCACTTAATAAGGTGACTTGGGACATCTCCAAACCGCATATGAATTTTGCCTCTGACCTTCGGTTTTGTGACGCCAGGGCGATTTATCCCGAAAATAACCATTTTTCAAATACTATCTCCTCCCTTGATATTTAATATTAAGACCTGGGATTACTACCATATATAGACCTGATGTAGACCTCCAATCGAATGGAGAGTTTTTTTTCTAAAAGTCATTTTTTTGCTAGATATGAATTTTTCAATATGGTCAAAAAATAAACCCTATAAATCAGGAGAAAAAAATTTATAAAAAAAAATACGAAACAAAAATTGGAAAAAAGGGCTCTATTTGATTGTTCTATATTGTCTTTCTGAGTTATATACCAAATTCCAATGTTATAGCTTTAAAACTAAGTGAGAAGATAGATTTTGAAGGTCAATAAGAATAGTTTTGAGATACGGGCGTTCAAAGTTTTCCTTCGTATTTCTATAAAGACAATATTAATAAATAATGATTATTATGAATGTATATTTGTTTTTTTGTGTATTAATAAACCAAAACTATTTTATTTATCATAATTTAATCATAAATGCTGATCCCTTTGCTCATATATCGCAGCCTGGGGCACTGCTTGAGGCAAGATGGGGCACTCCTTCCTACGCAATTCTCTCTCTCTTTCACTAACTCGGCTTATTACACCGAATTTTTTCTTCTTCTGTGTGTTAGCAAGATGTTTTCCTTGTATTTTCCTCTTTGACATGAGGAAATTCTTGCCCGAAACAAAGATAAACAAACGTAAATGCAAGAGAATGTCAAGAGGTGAAACTCGAAGGCGTACACTTTTTTTACAAAGACAATTTAATAAATCATGATTATTATGAATTTCATATTCCATTTTGGGTATTAAAAAACCAAAACTTTGTTATTTATCATAAATGAAGATCTCTTTGCTCAAAGATCGTAGCTTAGGCACAGTGTGACGTGTGCTGTCAAGCAAGACGGAGGCGTTACTAAGCAACCCTCCCCTCTCTCTTCACTAACTACGCATATATTATGATATTCTGTAATAATACTTGAGCGATTTTTCTTCGTCTGTATGTTAGCGAGATGTTTCCCTTGTCTTTTCCTCATTGGCATGATGAAATTCTTGCCGAAACATACATAAACATACTTGAAAGCAGGCGAATGTCAGACGTGAAATGGAACGTGTAGCCTACTTGACGTCTGTTATCGCACTAAATCAGGACTGGACTTGGTAGCTTGAGCCTGAAGTCTCCTTCTCGACTCGGGAATGTCTACAGATGCATTTCTCCCATTTCTTTGACAATAATTATCAAAATTTACGATAATAGAAGAAATATTGCATTTTCTTGTACGGATCAATGATTTATGCTTATTGAGTTACGTTAACTAATTACCCTGTAACTACGAAAGTAAGAGGAATTTTGACGAAATATTTCGTATACGTATTCTCAATTGCCATATGAAGCTCCATGAATTTTTTCATGACTGCATTTTTCGCCCTATACCTCCATATATAGAGGTTCCGGCCGGCCCCCTTAATGTGTCGGTGAATTACATTGTATCAGCTTTCCTGGCTTGGAGACAGAAAGCACCTAGTGATAGCCTGCCACAATGAAAAAAATGCTGAGTGTGCATTTGTGAGGTCAAAGCCTTGACAGTTAGTTGCTAGGGGGCTCTAAGGTGTGGCTGAGGATTGCGTGTTTGTGCGTGCAATGATGGATGTGATCGCCCAATACTTTTAGTGAAAAAGTCACACCCTCTGGAGGCAAGGTAAGAGACGGTTCAGAGGACATCAGGTGCTGGTACAGACCCATCAAAGAGGTATGGCACATATTTAAATGACTTATGAACAGTTGCCTTTGAAAAGAGAGAAGTGTGAAGTGTATACATTTATTTAACACTCATTGTGTAGTGGGAAATATAATGGATATGTCTCTTTGTTTCAGATGGGTCCCATGTCATTATTCTAGAGATGGGATTCTCTAAGACTTGACTATTGAAATGTAGTGGTTGACAATTTGAGAGTTTGGTGTGATTACTTAGACTAATTCAGGAGAGTAGAATGATAATTTACAGTTCTTTTGTGGGTCAGACTTAGTTCTTAAACATGACCTTTTTTAGTCACTTTGTTCCATTTTATGTTCAACTAGTTTGGGAAATAAATAGCATATTTTTGTATTTACATGAACTCATTAGCCTAGTTTGATATTGCTTGCAGAGAGAGACTGGCCAGCTACTGAAAGGTAAGAGTTGCCACTTGTGTAGTTTTGATAGGGGTAATAAATACATGTCCCATTCTCATCACGTTAAATACATGTCTCGTCCTCCCGTTAATACATGTCTCATCCTCACGTTAAAGGATGAAAGTATGTAATGATAAAGATGTTGGCATACCTTTGCTGCCAACCCTTAACACTAAGTAGAAAGGCTGCTATCAAGGCTATCACAAAAAATGGGTTTGCATATTGATATTAAATTCAATCAATTATTAATATCAAACACAGTATATACACATCTAGAAAAATAAAAACTGAAAGATCCCACCGTTAAAAATGATCAACGGCCAGTCAGCAAGAGCTCACAAAAACATGTCTTCATCAGAAGATGGCAGAAAAAAAGCCAGAAAAAAGTGCTGTGTTTACATACGGGCAGGCTGGCCTGCCCGCCTGCCACACGGTAGTTATTGCCTAACCACCTTGTTCAAGAATTTAACGGCTGTAATTCCAGCTACGCCGAAAGTAATTCCTTATGTAAAGGACCAAGGGTTTGCATATCGTGTAGGAACAAATGAAAATGAAAATAAATTGGGATGAAAACAGTCATGCACAATTCATTGACAAGATTTTAGGATACAGCTGACTTTATCAGGGTCTGATCCATTTTGTCATAACCTTTGGGTAGCATAATAGTAGTTCCAAGTGATCAGTTATCCAGATGGTTTTAAAATAGTACTTCTGAAATTGATGTCTAAACCTGGTTTCAACGGAGAAGCTTAAACTAGCACAACCAAAGGCTAAAATAAAATGGACAAGGGATCCATTTCAAAGGCAAATCCCTACTACTGTCAATATTACTATTTGCAGCTGTTGTTTACTTTGACCGAAGAAACCTCAACAATTTTGGGGTTCTTTGCAGTTTCACATAATTCTGTACTTACGGCATGGCTCTTTGGTTGTTGTGGATGACGTTGTTGTCGATGACATAGTAGTTGTTGTTGTTGTAGGAGTTGTTGTTGTTGCTGGTGTTGTAGGAGAAGTTGTTGATGGTGATGATGATGATGAAGTAGAGGTTCTTGGTGTTGTTGTTGATGGTGTGGCAGTAGTTGTTCTTGTTGTTGTCAGTGGCATAGTAGTTGTTGTTCTTGTTGTTGTAGTAGAAGTTGTTGTTGATGATGATGGTGGAGTAGAGGTTCTTGTTGTTGATGGTGTGGTGGTGGTAGTTCTTGTTGTTATAGTAGAAGTTGTTGTAGTTGATGGAACTAAGTAAGATAGCCTTAATTAATAAATAATTGGCAAAGACATAATACTGATACACTTGAAAAGAAAGACACTTGAAATGGGACTTGTTTTTAGAAATAATAATAATAATATGCTGTATACATATATAAAAATGGATGTACATGTGTGTGTGTGTGTGGGTGTTCCAGCATATCTCTGAAATGCATTGAGCAATTTCAACCAAACTTGGTAAACATATGACTTACTAGTTCGTAAAGAATATTGTAGGGGAAGCCATCACTAGCACCAAAGGGAGTTGGGGGTGGGAAGGGCTTATCTGAAACGGGACTTCCGCCCTTAAACATCATACCTCATTTCAGTATAGTACATATGACTTACTATCTGGAATTGAATACTGTTGTGGGGGGGGGGGGGGGGGTGGCGGTGGTTAATCACTGTCATCAAAAGGGGTGGGGGTGGGGTGACATAATTAGGAGTGAGAAGGGGTGAAGTATAAAATGTCAAGAATGTCTGGAAAGGGAGAGACAGGGTGAGTGATAGAGAGTAGGGGGGTGTTATGGAGGAGGGAGGGATAGAAAGTAGAGGGGGTGTTAGGGAGGGGAAAGAGTGAGAAAGCGAGAGTGTTTATCGGTTGTCATTCTGAGTTTTACCAGGCAGTGCCAAGTTGGTCATCTAATAGTAATAATAATAATAATAATAATAAATTAACCAGATGTCCCACAGAATTCCCGAGATACGCAACATGAACATGATCCTGAACTCTGCATCATAGAATAATTACATACTATTTCATGTCATTTTTTATGATACTGAGTTCAGGAACAATACATATAAGTAACAATAACATGTGCGGAAAATGAAAAATATATGATATAATATGGAGGAAGACTGACTAAACTGGATGACCTTCAAATGTTTAGGTGAAAAAGATCACCCAAAGAACTAGAAGTATTCAAGAATAAATAAAGAGGTTTATAAGCCAACGAAATTAATTTTTCCCAGTGTTTCCTTATAATACATGCCACTTTAAAACTGAAGTCTTTCTTCTGAGTCAACAACCAGCTTTACCTGAGGCAGTAACAGTGCAGGAGAAGCCATATCCTTGTCGCCTCAATGTTTGGAAAAAAACTTGCATCTGATTATTTTTACTTGTTTCCGTAAAAGGATCTTGTACCCAACAGTACCTGTGAGAGAGGAAATCTTGATTCACCCACCATACCTGAGTTAAGTTGAAGGTTCTTTGCAGTGTCTCTTCATCCCTAGCTACATCCCCTTTCATTTTTTTTTCTTTTACTGCACCTCTGTTCACATTCTCTTTCCCCATCTTACTTTCCACCCTCTTGTAACAATTGTTTCATAGTGCAACTGTTTTGAGGTTTTCCTCCTATCACAGCTTTTAAAACATTTTTACTCTGTTTGCTTTTCAGCGCTGAATGACCTCATAGGTCCTGGCGCAACGCCTTGGCCTAAATTTTATATTCTAACTCATTTTAATACATTTAGACTTATCTCTGTCACCAGTGTGCCCTATATAAGTGTGCTGAATGAAGGTGCCATGGTATGAGCTTTTGGGACATTGCATATTGTTCTTGGACCCACGAAATACCATATCAACCATCTCTTACATTACCAAATTTCTGACATTGTTGGTAGACTAGTCTGAAATAAAATTATCTACCTGTAGCCACTGACAGTTGAAGATGTGCTTCTTAAGATAACTGCTTCTATCCATCAGGAATCGAGTATTCTCTATGTTTGTGCAAAGCTATGATGTATGTAATTCATTATGGAAACTTAAGCTTGAGATATGTTTATTTATAGTACCTATAGATAATGATGAAATCAGAATTTGATTGAAAATTCTTTACAGACCTTTCCAATAGCCTTGAGATGTTACAAGCTTTAGAAAATTCTCAGAAAATAGAGTACTGTAATACTACAGCACTGCTCAACATGAATCTCCACAAGTGACCAATCATAAAATTAATGATCAAGTGTGACATGTTATGCTAATCACAGAAGAACCAAATTAGAAATTATGCAAAATGAAAAATAATTTTCAAGTTTCTACTTCTTGTAAGCATTGTAGCACTATAATTGGTTTTGGAGAATGTATAATATGTACTCATATGCTTACGAAATTTTTGGTTGTCCATTTTCTTGGCAGCTTAAAAATAAGAGAATAAATATATGTAATGTACATGTATGTGTAACTGAAGCTTAAAGTTTCCAAAATGTGACACGAGTCACACATAAGGCTGGAAATACATAAACGGTTTGGGTTGTTGCTGTGTTACCATATTGATTTTGAGGACTGTTGGTATTTTACTACAAAACCAACTTTTCAGTTTGTTTTCGTTTATGATCATAATATTATATTCTACTGTTTCATTCTGTAAGGCAGTCTCCAGTTATCGGTGATCTGGTTTCTATGGCGCCGCTTGTCTAACAGTTTTGCTGATATGCTGCTGAGTTACTGAATAAGAAACTTAAAAGTTTCTTATGTAGGTAGTATGTGCCACAAAACTATCATCTTACTTTTTATAGAGATCTTCTCCGGTGATAATCACAAATGAATATTTGCAGTACTGCAATCTGAAGTCAGTACATGTTATGGATATGGATGACTCTGAAGATGTTCCCTGAAAAGATTTATTGCAAATATAGACAAAAACAAGTGAATGGCTAATGTAGCAGTAAGAATAATGATAAAGCTGATTGTTGTTATTGTGGAAACATTTTAAGGAAAATGGCGGATAACGGTTTAACTCTAAATTTTTTTTGGATTCAGGGAAAAGTGGAACAAGAAGGCAGGTCTTTATGTATTACTAAACATTCATTTTACCGACTGACATGCAATGATGATAAGCCAAAATGGCCTCTTAAGTACTCTTTGATTGTTGAAATTATAAAATGACAATAAAACACCACAGTATTCTCACTGGAACAAACCTGGAAGGTCCACTGGCAGGAGTAGCCTGCTGGGTATTTATATGGGTAGTTCTGAGACTGAATGGTGACGGTCTGGCCAGGATTCAAATTATATGTGCCACATGGAAGGGGATCACCTTGGTCTAAGTGAGAAGAACGACAAGAATAAGTCATGGAGTAGCCTAAGTGTATTGTAGGAGAAGATTTATTTACATATGTTGCTATGTTTGTTATGGAACATTCACCACACTGTATACAATATTTAGTCTTATATCCTACCGCCTGTCTATCTTTTTCATGATAACTTTGTCCACTAAATGGCGTTTGTTTTATGAAATTCTTTAATCTTAGAGTTGTCTGTTTGGGTCATGGAACACATAAATTCCCAATTAGGTTCAAGAAGACGAGGCCCCTCCGACCAGGTTAGGTTAGATTATGTTAGTTTAGGATTAATTAGGTTAGGTTAGGATGAGATCTAATCCAGTACTACTTACCACTTTTGATTATTATGCCTAGTTCACCGGCATTTCCTTTAATTTTTCTCCTATTCCAAGTGCTTCATTACATATCGTAGTTTATTGTCGTCTTTTCAAGTGTTTTCACTGACTTTGATATTGACCTCCAAATTCAAATATACACTATGGATTCTCAACAAAAACCAATATCAAATTCAATCAAAACAAGAAATCACTAGAAAGCAATAGCCATAATCACCACTGTTAGCAATCCCACAATTGAAGTTATTTTCTCACTTTGCAGGAAATATCAAACAGCTTCTCAAAAGCAAGACATTTGCTCAATGACACTGCTATCAACCTATCAAAAACCATTGGTAAGTCGCCATTAAGTTTAGTTTTTCATGAACTGAATGATGTGAATCTCTAGATTTTAAGAGTTCACATGTTGAGGGGAACAACAATTTCTCAAGGACACTACTCTGGACAGTACGTACCTCGGTTGTTAATTGTGTCCCTCGAAGACTTGAAGTTGCGAGGCATAATCATCCCCGTGGGCAAGGCGCTTGAACCATCTCTTGGTTGTTTGGTGAGTGATTCCCCATTTTGCGATAGCATGATCCATCTGAATAAATAGAGAAAGAAATGGAATATATAAAGGACAATAAGGAGGCAGGATGCAACCCGGAACTCCACACTATAAAAACCCTCAAGTCAAATAGGATGACTGTGATAGACAAAAAAATAATAATAGTAATGCTATTTATATTATATACTAATAATAAAATACTGTATGAATTATTATTGAATTAATTTTGTTCTGCCTTACTAACAATCATGTTCAATTCCTTATGAGAAAAAAAACTTAAAAGCATGACTTTCCAAAACCTACTGAAAGTCTTTCTAGAAATGTTTGTTTTTCAAGAAATAAAATAAACGTAGAATAATGTAGTACTACATACGATTCGGTCGAAGTAGAGTTGGCACTCACATAAGAGGAAATCTGAAAAGTTGAAGAATACTTCATGAATAAGAAATGTCAGTGACGTCAAACTCGTGAGTGGAATTTTATGCAAATGAAAATTAGGTTACACAACTAATTATGATTGAGGAAGTGATTAAGCCACTTTGTAAATTCGGGTCATCCTTTTTCTCTAGAAATAAATAAATAAATATATATGCAGAAATATTTAATTTTGCATGAAGAATTGATATATAAGTATATAGTCCTCAACAACCAGCAGTAGTTGATTTATAAATGTAGTTCAACAAAGATGTGAAATGAGAATTTTGTCGTGTTGCCTTTGAAATATACAAAAAAAAAAAAAAAAAAAAACTGACAACATTTTTCGTCTTCATGTGAGCATTGACGTCAGAGACTGTAATGAAAACCGAGAACAATTTTTTTATTAGCTCATTAGCTTGTTAGCCACTTAATGTTAATGTCCATGGAGGTCATTAACAACCTCGTTGAAGATGTAACATTCTTAGTTGAGGTAGTAGTGCGAATATTAGTTAATAATAGTAACAAAAATAACGATACAATAATGTAAAAACACCCACTATAGTGACAACTCCATAAAAAACAATAGTGATGAATTATGACCTCTTAAGAGTGCACATAAAACAATTTCGTCTTTCAAATGGAAAACCAAAACATTTCCAATTATCATTACATTTATCTTACTTACGTATATACCAAACCCTTTAAAATTTTAAAAATACTAAGAATTTCATCAATAAACCGAAACATGATTTATTTCCTTTAGCAACAAGCTTCAGAGTAACTTTCTCTACGAGAAATCTATTTAAATTATGATTCTGCAAAGGAATGCTTAGTTTTCTCTTCTAACTTGTAGTATTTTGATTGTGGACAACAATACCATTTTTCAGTAATATTTTACTTTAAACCATTACAGTACTTTGGAATTAAAAATATAATTTTCCTATACTTTAATGTGTGATTTGAATATTTCAGACATTTGTTTTGTTTAAAAATGAGTATTTTTATAGATATCGGGCCTCAACCTTATATCTTACAGTTTAGGGGACCACAGTGGGAAAGTAGGATTTTTGGGTGGGGGAAACCACAAAATGAGTAAAGTACAAGGAAATGAATCCTATCAATAGTTCTTACTCAGATTAAAGTAAGTTTATGGAATGTTTTCAAACTCATATCCCGCACTAGGATAAGGACATCTTGCCCTTGGTTAGATTTGGTTAAATGTGGCAAATTAGGTCTGAAAAGTCCAGAGCAAACATATGATATTTCTAAGTGAAAAATATGGTAAAACTGAAGACTACTACTGTACTCCTCGGAGCTGAATGTAAAAACATAACCAAAAGGCAGTAATATCATAAACATCAAACATATTTAAAGAAAAATAAAAACATAAGAATCAGCAGTAAATATAAATATCCCAGTTGGTGACTGGCAGGAACCAAGCTGCATACTCCTTAACTTTACCAAAAACAAAATAGGTAATGATTTAAAAGTAAAATTATACCACTTTTTTTAATAATATCCCCTCACATTACTCAAGTGACATATGCTAAAAAAAATTCAGGGCAACTTGTTTACATAAGAGTTTCCAGCAAACAACTGCAATCCGTCAGATGTCATGGTTAAATTTCCTCAGTAGGCTCTTATGAAATTTAGGTATTGTTTCAGTTTTGTGGATATAGTATGTATACATGTGTACATTATATATATATAGCTAGCTATATATGTATATATAGTAGGGGAAACAACGGACTGGACTAGCTGATCCAGTTTTGGCTGCGTGTGGATCCACCCTCCGAAAAAGTATTTTAACGAGTCATCGGTGGTGAGAGCAACAGCTTGAGACCTCTACTAAACTTTTGAAGTAGGTATTTTCTCCAAAGTTAGAGGTTAATGAGTGTCTAGCCATGCGCAGTGCAAACATACCTCCATGACGCTTTCAAAATTTTTACTTAAAACACCAAAAATGTAGAAGATTGACGCCATCTCGATGTTTTCAGAGTCACTTGTGTCAATAAAATTTCCATTCCATGCGCTAATTCCACACACCACTTGTACCCATAGATGCAGGGGCACTTTCTTCACAACAATCGTCAACAATGACATCAACCACCTGGCAGATCCAAGGAAACTATGATTTTTTGGTAGAAAGAAGAAGCGGGCACTAGATAATTATTTAAATAAATAATTAAACAGCAGTATAAGATCATGAATTGCATAATTATTTTTACATATTCATGATTATTAATTTGAAAATATTCGTTGCTGTAAAAGTAACTGGATTCCTGACTCAAATATCAACAGTTTTGCTGTGAACAGTACCTACAGTGTTGTTTGCACTTTGCTATTGTTTATCAGTGTTGCCAATTGGAATGTGTTTACCCTCCAAACTGGGTATAAGACTTACACAAAACTGGGGAAATAAGTGAAATTAGTGTATCTATTTGTAGTATATATACATATTAGAGCAATTTTATCATTATTGCATTACAATGACAACTAGAATTCATGGAAACAGTTTGTAAATGCATCGGTGTATGTGTGAAGCTCCACTAAATTGGCAACGATGAAATTTTGCCATCGTCTGCTCGTATCTACTTCAGAAATATCTGTAAAGTAAACAATTAAGGGAATAAAGCTTTGCACCTCATAAACATTGTAGTCGTGTGCTGCCCGCAACTGTGTTTGTGGAGTGAGCGCTTAGGAACCAGGAACAGCAACGTAGTTACAGTGCAATCTGGAGTGAATTAACCTTCTTACGACCAAGGGGTATAATAAAAATCGTCTCCCGTATGCCTAGCGGTCTCGGAGTGAGTATTGAAGCCGAAAAAATATTTTTTTCAAAAAATCACAGCGCGCTTAGTTTTCAAGATTAAGAGTTCATTTTTGGCTCCTTTTTTTTTTCATTGCCTGAAGTTCAGTATGCAACCATCAGAAATAAAAAAACATATCATTATCATATATAAATAATGCGATATATGATAGTGCGAAAACAAAATTTCATATATAATTGTATTCAAATCGCGCTGTGAGCAAAACGGTTAAAGCTAACGAGTTAATTTTTTTTCTTTGTATTGTACACTAAATTGCAATCATTTTGGTATATAACACATTGTAAAACGATCAAAGCAACACAGAGAAAATATTATCACAATATGATGCATGAATTCGTAACGCGTGGACATAAAAGTTTTTTTTTTTCAAAAATTCACCATAAATCTAAATATTGTTCTAGAGACTTCCAATTTGTTTCAAAATTAAGATAAATGATTGAATATTACTATACTGTAAGAGTTTTAGCTTACAATTGCAGTTTTCGACCATTTCGGACGAGTTAAAGTTGACCGAATGTAGAATTTTTTGTATATATTTTCTTTTATATGCAAATATTTCAAAAATGAGAAAAGCTACAACCTTCAATTATTTTTGGTTGTATTCTACATGAAATTGCGCACGTTTTCATATATAAAACTCTATGAAACGCCTGATATGAAACTGAATATACTAGACTGAAGAGTTTTAGCTTCAATTGCGTTTTTCGACTATTTTGGTAGAGTCAAAGTTGACCGAACGTGGTTTTTTTTCTATTTATCGTCATTTATATGCAAATATTTCGAAAATGAGAAAAGCTACAACCTTCAATTATTTTTATTTGTATTCTACATGAAATTGCGCACATTTTCATATATAAAACTTTATGTAAGGGCTAATTTAAAATGGTGCAAACATTACGACAATCGCACGAAAAAATTTCTGATTTTTTTCGGAAGAGTTACCGCGCCGACGTAAGGAAAATGTTTTTTTTTTTTCATAAATTTACCATAAATCGAAATATTGTGCTAGAGACTTCAAATGTGTTGCAAAATCAAGGTAAATGATTTAATATTACTAGAATATAAGAGTTTTAGCTTACAATTGCGTTTTTTGACCATTTTGGTAGAGTCAAAGTTGACCAAAGGTTGAAATTTTGGCACTTATCGTTATTTATATGAAAATATTTAAAAACTGATAAAAGCTACAACCATGGGTTGTGTTTAGTTGTATTGTGCATGAAATTGCACACATTTCCATATATAAAACTTTATGTAACGGCTAATTTAAAATGGTGCAAACATTACGACAATCGCACGAAAAAATTTATCGGAAGAGTTGCCGCGCGGACGCAAGGAAAAAGTATTTTTCATAAATTCACCATAAATCGAAATATTGTGCTAGAGACTTCCAATTTGTTGCAAAATTAAGGTAAATGATTGAATATTACTAGAATATAAGAGTTTTAGCTTACAATTGCGTTTTTCGACCATTTCGGTAGAGTTAAAGTTGACCAAAGGTTGAAATTTTGGCACTTATCATTATTTATATGAAAATATTTCAAAACTGATAAAAGCTACAATCATGAGTATTTTTTAGTTATATTTTACATGAAATTGCACACATTTTCATATATAATATTTCATGTAACGGCTAATTTAAAGTGGTGCAAAAATTTTGTCAAAGTGACAAAATAATTTCTGAGATGTGTCACTGATACTTTTTAGTGCGATAAGAAAGGAATTCGCGCTTGCGCGCCTGGGTAACGATTGTAAACAAAACAACACCTTGATCCGTGAGCTCCCAGGATCCCCCAAGGCGCGTGATTCAAAAGTTTTCGGCTGGTAGGCCTATAAGTATTTTTCCGCAAATTTAAAAAAAAACTTTTTTATGTCAATGTTTAATACGTCCAATCGGCACCTGAAAGACAATTTATCTCGACGTTTAATACGTCCAATCGGCGTAAGAGGGTTAAGACCAAAATGTGTATAATTACAATCAAATAAGCAATATGGAGTTTCAGTTGTGATGGCAGTAAGGATAAAACCACAGATTACAAAGTAAAAATGAATTTCAGTTCAAACCATGACCCCGGGAATAACAAGTTTCACACTTTCACTAATATAGGCAATAAAATGTTGCTTTATTGTGCTGATTACAACTGCAATCTTGAGTAAGATTAATAAACGTTACATATATATGCTAATATTGTTCAAAATGAGCGCTGAGAAGTACGTGAAATCAATGCCGGTTACGAATGGCACCTCAGTCAGCCGACGCCATATTGGATTTAAAAACTGCCTTGAAAACATATTTTACAAAGACTTCACATGCTTATTTTAGTTCGAATGTCGCTTTCATATATCACATTATGTTGACGAAACTTCAATCTTTTGAATGGTATGCTTAAAGATATAATTGTATTATTGTTTCACCAATTAAATATCGAGTGAATAAGGCTGATCCACCCGATGACGATGGATCCAAGGCAGTGTTTCCCACTACTAGATATGTGTGTAATTTTTGGGTTTGGTAATGGTTGGTGTGTATGTGGCGTTTTTGCGTTAGATGCAGTACAATAGCTGATGTGGAATTTTAATTGTCGTTTGTACAAATTTTTTCATTCGGTGTCAACGATCCTGGTGGGTAGTCATGACGCCAGATAATTATTAATCATTCATTCATTCATCTACATAGTTTAAAATGGTAGCGTAACGATTTTGATAATGGTCTTAGTGTTCATTAAAGGCGATTATGGTGCGAGACATACTTTTAAAGAAATAAATTATGTATGATTCATCGTCATCACGCTGGCCGGGTCTTATTCACTCGATATTTAATTGGTGAAACAAGAATTCAATTACAATTTTAAGCATACCATTCAAAAGATTGGAGTTTCGTCAACATAATGTGTTATATGTTTGCAGAGTCGCTTGTGTCAACAAACTTCCCATTTCCTGTGCTAAATTCGCACACCACTTGTACCCATAGACGCTGGGGCACTTTCATCATAACAATCGTAAAACGGTCCCTTGCCACGACGTTTTTAAGGAAACTACGGTTTTGGTAGAAGACGACGACGAAGCGTGCACTAGATAATTATTTAAATAAATAGTAAAACATCAATATTTTACATATTGATGATGATTAATTTGAAAATATTCTTTATTGAAAAAGTAGCTCGATTCCTGACTCAAATTTAAGTAATTATTTTTCGGAAATAGAAAGTTTTTTTAAGTCCTGTATTATGACGTCATGACATCTTGACTTTCGTACCAATAGTTATTCATGCAGATTGTTATCAACTATTCATGTAATTGTTATAATCGTAATGCGCATATATATCTTTATTATTTACTTTTTGGATATATGAAGATGTCTACCACCGTAGTGTGATGCAATCACTTTCTCTCTCTGGGCCTCTTGTCTGTTTTCACACCATAAGAAATTAATGGGCCGAATTTGCAAGTCGTTAAAAGAGGAAAGTTAGCATTGAGAAGCATATGTTTTGATTGAGAAAAATACAAATTTATATAATAGCTAGCTTGAAAAAATACTTGATTACAAAAAACTTGATTGACAACTGAGTAGCATACCTACTATGGGTTTCAGAGACAGTGCAAGCACGTTTTTTGGTAATACTTCTGTAACGAACACTCGTATCAGAACGAGATTTTGCTATAGTGTATTATTTCATCGTGCATTTTATTTCACATGGAATTCACTGTTGCCAATTGGTATGTGTTCACCCTCCAAACTTACACAAAATGTGGAAATTGGTGAAATTAGCCTATGTATTGGAAGTATATACACATAAATATTAAAGCAATTTTATCATTATTACATTACTATGACAACTAGAATTCATGGAAACAGTTTATAATAATGCATCGGCGTATGTATGAAAAAAAAAAACTCCACTAATGTGGCAATGATGATTTTGCCATTCTTAGCATGCAAACATTAAAGTTTACATTTATTTCTGGCATACAGTTATTAAAAAAAATCAAAATACTAATATAGACTTAAATCAGTGAAAAGTGCTAGCAAAAAAATAAAAAAATTATAATCCACTAATCCGTCGTCTGCTCCGCGATGGTTTTCGGCAGCCAGATGCACGACAAGGTTAGAAACATTGGATTGTATCTACTTTAGAAATATCTGTAATTTTTCGGGGTAATTTGGTCGCAAAAAAGGGATAATAGACATGAATCAAATAAAAATTTTGAAGTAACAAAGTAAAGTTAAACTAAATAATGAGTAAAGTAAACAATTAAAGGAATAAAGCTATGCATCTCATAAACAGTGTCGTCGTCTGCTGCTCGTAACTGTGTTTGTGGAGTGAGCGCTTAGGAACCAGGAACAGCAAAGTGGTTCAAGTGCAATTTGGAGTGGATTAAGACCAATAATGTGTATAATTACAATCAAATAAGCACTGTGGAGTTTCAGTTGCAATGGCAGTAAGGATAAAACCACCGATTACAAGGTAAAAATGAATTCAGTTCAAACCATGACCCCAGGAATAACAAGTTTCCTACTTTCACTAATAAAGGCAACAAAATGTTGTTTTATTGTGCTGATTACAACTGAAATCTTGAGTAAGATCAATAAACGTTACATATATACGCTAGCATTGTTCAAATGAGTGCTGGGAAAGATGGTGGATTGTCCGTGGATAGACCGGCCAGCCTGACGATAGCTGCCATATTGGATTTCAAAACTGCCTTGAAAACATATTTTACGAAGAGCGTCGCATGCTTATTTTAGTTCGTATGGGCTTTCATAAATCACATTATTTTGACGAAACTTCAATCTTTTGAATGGTATACTTAAAGTTGTAATTGTATTCTTGCTTCACCAATTAAATATCGAGTGAATAAGACCCGGCCAGCGTGATGACGATGGATCGTACGTGATTGTTTACCCTATTCAACTCTTCTTTGTGGTTATATCACAAAACATAAACACTTTTGATGAGAGACGTGGCTCAATACGAAACGCATAGCCAGCAACGAGCAACGAATGCATTATAGACTAATTTAAACCCTCAGCTTCCACCAGTTGACAAATGTCAAAGTCAAACTGGAATGACCACTTGTAGTAGTAGTAATCGTGTAGGTTAAGTTTGAACGGCTCGCTTATATGCGGTCACCAATCCAAGCTGATGTCCGTGAAACAGAATAAAAATACAATAAAATAATATACAACTCAAATATATTTAAAGTTGTAAAAAGTAACACAGTACAATAAAATGTGATTCCTACGTGAAACGTAATAAAAACAAAAAACATATGCTCGGTTATTTTGGCAACATAGAACCTGGGGTGTGGGACTACCGCACTGTCTATCCCATGTATCGGCACCTCTCTTGCAAAATAAACGCAAAGTGAGAATAATTCGAGAAATTAAGAGGCATTGTGGTTACTACAATTACATTTACATTAAGAATGATTGCAGAACCAAGGCATGACCTATAAGACGACTACAGTGAAAGAAAAAACGAAATTCTTCAGACTTACCAACAGGACCAGACCTAAAGCAACACAATCCATCCTGGCTCAGTCGAGACAGGTGATATTTTTGGCAGCGACGACCGAGTGAAAATGGAATGTCAACCGAAGCAGCAGGTCTGAATGCCTCTCCTTCACTGGGGCCACTGATTTAGTTTATAAGAACGAGGAACATAAAATTCTGTTGACGAGATGACGTAGGTCCGCAACACGTTTGGTACTCTTCCAAACACTTGTGACAAGTGGAAGCAATTAGTGCAAAATTAGTTCAAGGATATCGGTGAATATTTTGAGATTTTAAACTTTCTGGATATTCTGCCATGAATGTAAACAAACTAAAAAAAGATATGCAAATGTGAATACTTTTCTACATAACGAAGATTTGGTTAATCTAAGTAAATCTACGCCGACAAAGTCCGCACTATTTACTGCGGCTGCATAATGTAGGTGCCACAGAAATTACGAGTAATAAAGACGATCATCATCCTATCAGGATCAGACATCGATCTATCGTCCCTTTGTCAGAAGACGGATAAATGTATGTAATTTGGGTCATACGCCCCAATGTTATGGGATGGGGGACAGGGAAACCATCAACTCCTTACTTTGATAGTCTTTCCATTATGTTGATAAAATCGAAATTTTCATTTGCGAATCTAATTCCGGTTTGATTTTGTTTAGGTTATGAATCAAATTTAGGTTTGCAATCCTTGTTCCATTTTCTTTTTCATGAGGCAACTGTGTTATATTTATTCACTTGAAGTTTTTATATTTTTTTCTTAAAGATTAAAAACAAACACGAAGAACGTGTTTATAGTAGACGGGTCAGCTCTAAGCACTGAATGCTGTACTACCACCGTACCACGTGAGTGATTTTTTCCCTGTCACTGAAAGTGTCTCTCCTCCACACAAGGCAGATTCTTAACTTTAAACATATATTTGAAGACTAAGCGAATTGCCTCTTATCTTCCAACACCAGCAATTACGTTTTCACTTTGCAACTGTCATAAATGTAGCTACGCGTGGTATCTTACACAAATCTGTGAAAGCCCTTCTTTGACATTACTCTAAGGACGACTCCCGCACGGAGATACTGTCTAGTCTGCATGGTTAGGTCATAATCCTTCTGAAATGCCTACTATGGTAGATTCACAACAAGCGTGCATCTGATGTCTAGGCCAGTCCCTTACCATGCTCATGATTTTACTGCTGATAAGCCAATCACAGGGCTGGAAACTCTCAGTCTCTCACGAGAGTTCATATGGGTAGGATGTATGTTCCAACTCTCCTGAAGGATACTTTGGAAAGACGTATCCATCAGGAGAGGTTGAACATAGATCCTACCCATGTGAGCTCTCGAGAGAGGCTGAGAGTTTCCAGCCCCATGATTGGCTTATCAACAGGCAATCAGGAGCGTCGTAAGGGACTGGCCTAGACATCAAAATTGAGGTGAATCTACTATAGTAAAAATTAGCCGGTAGGTACGTCTTGAAGGAGGCTAAAATGAACTAGGTAGTACCCTATATTTCCCTTATAATTTATATTATTATAGTTTATATAATTATAATTTATATTATTATAGTTTCTACCAGCAATTAACCTCAAATGAAAACTATTTGAGGTACATTTAGTAACACATGAGGGACAAAGGCCTATGATCATAACTGCAGCATTTGAAACAAAAAAAAAAGGTTTTAGTGGTAAGGGGTCTCTTAAGCTACACATCGAGAGTCCACACAGGAGAGAGGCCTATGATTGCAAGGACTGTGGAAAGTCATTTAGTCAGAGTGGACCTCTGAGAGATCACATGAGATTGCACACTGGAGAACGGCCATATGTTTGTGACAAATGTGGGGAGACTTTTAATAGAAGAGGCACCAGAATTGCACACATGAAGAAGCTTCATTCCTGAAATACATGCTAGTGAATAAAAATGTTGACTTGAATATATAAAAGAAATAAAACCAAATAGTGAAATTTTGTATTAAACAGATTTTTTATTCAATAGAATTTTGTTTTCTATTAATATTCCAGTATTAGTTTTAGTGATGCTGCTGTCTTTCAAATTTATAGAGTAGTACTTTTAAATTGGGTACTCAGTACTCAAGTAATTTTTGTTCCTACACAAATACTCTACAAACCTTCATTCTTTGCATAAGGATTTACTGTGTGAGCTCTAGTTGGAATTGCCATTTAACTTTCAGACAAGGTCGTTAACTATCAACAGATAGGGGAAACCCTCTCCCACCTGCTGGTACGCACTCCACTTTGCTCCTAGCTACCATCATATCAAGTTTTGTCTGCTAGACTCTACCCAACTTTCCTGTTTTCTCACTTATGCCATATTTTGTACTATTTTCTTGCTTTTTTATTTGTATGATTGTTGAATAAAGATGAGCACAACACATCGGTCAATAAAGCCCTCCACTTCCATTACGAGGAAACCACAGGTATTCAGGGGCTGCCCAGGGACGTTGCCCAAAAGTCCTTGCACTTTTTTTTGGGGCCCAGTGGTGGCTGCCGGTAGGTGCTGGAAGCGCATGCAATGCAGATAGACTGTTCAACAGGGCTGTAGTAGATTAAGTTTTCTTTATGAATTAGATTGGATGCAAACCTTCCCTCTATTTCGACAAAGGGGAAGAGAGACAGGCAATAAAATAAACCCATTTATTGTACTGTATTAGCTACTTTATTATCACTGACACATCTCAAATGTCCAGTAGGCTAGAGGTGAGGAACAACTCTCTGTTCCTCCAGACCTTGAACGTACATCCCATGTAGGTTGAATTTACCAGACCAGTCAGTTTGGAGAGCTGATATTTGTATGGGAACAAATTGCAGATTTTTCAAGTAAGTTGTATTTTTTCCAAATATCCAGGCCTGAGGTTTTTTTACAATTTAATGGCCCAGCTCAGCCACCCCTCACTCTGGCACCAGGGCTGAAATGCAAAGTGGAAAGCAGACTGACAGGTGGCAGGGCTTCCCCCTGCCTGTTGGCAGTTTGCTACCTTACCAATAAGTTTGAATGGCTTTTCTAGCTCATGTTCACAAGGTAATTCCTACTTAACAAAATTCAAGTTAGTATGTTAAAAGAATTACTTTAAAAATTTGCTGTAGTATTTTGTAACTCATATAGCATTGCTGATGTTATTCATTATGTTATACAGGCAGTAGCCTCCCCGTTATCGGTGGAGCTTCCATTCTCAGAGTGAGAAGGAAATTAAAAAAATCATTATTCCATTATTCCCATCCACCAGAAACTACTTCCTCAACAGTCCTTCGTGGAACCATTATTTATTTTTTTTTTAGGTGACAACATTGCAAAGAAAATAGCCAGCTAAGTATATTACCTGCCTGTCTACTAGGCAGCTATAATATACAGGTAGCAGCTAAAACTGTGAAAAAGCTTCCAGCGAAGCTTACCTTTCATCCATCCAAGATTCGGCAATGAAGCAATGAAAGTCGTACTAGGCCTATATCTGGCTCCTGTGCTATGTATAATACAATCTTTTTTGGACTTAGCCCTGTCCCCCACATTTCTCGCCCAGTTCTTTCTTCATGGGCGTCATATACTAACTGACATTTCTTCTCATATATGAGAGAGAGAGAGAGAGAGAGAGAGAGAGAGAGAGAGAGAGAGAGAGAGAGAGAGTCCAGCACTAGTACTAACAATTTCTTGCCTTCACAGAGGCCTTTTATGCTTCCTCAACGCGAATATATAATTATATATAATTATTATTATATCTCACCACAGGGTTTTAGACGTTGATTAGGATATGGCTCCCCAACGCCCAGCCCCCCACCCCCCGCCCAAAAATATAAAAAGATTGGGAACCACTATACAGACGTAAGGGGCAGTACCATTTTCAAGCTCATTTTTGGAAATTTATCATTTTGTT
Organism: Macrobrachium nipponense; assembly: GCF_015104395.2. NCBI lineage: Eukaryota > Metazoa > Arthropoda > Malacostraca > Decapoda > Palaemonidae > Macrobrachium > Macrobrachium nipponense. The sequence goes on from NC_061100.1 coordinate 112,934,068, forward strand.
CTTTTGCTCTTTTGTGTATTGACGGTGATTTGTCGTTGTCTAGTCGCTTATATATATATATATATATATATATATATATATATATATATATATATATATATATATATATAGCATCCGTCGTATCTAAACCATAGGCGCAGGTTCGAATTCTTGTAGGACTAGATGTCATGTATAATTCCCGAGGTTGTTTTTTGGCTTTTATATACAGCTATCTTTTCTCAAGTGTAGAATTATGCCAAACCAGTTATATAGCCTATATCCATATACATATAGTATATATATATATATATATATATATATATATATATATATTGTATATATATATATATTGTATATATATATATATTGCATATTTCTTGTATAATAAATTGGAATCTGTCTATTTGTAGATTTTATTGTTCTATTTAATTTGAAACTAATGACTACTTGAAACTCACAATTGTTATACTTCCAAGAGGCTTCGTATTCAACAAGGGGAAAGATGAGACAAAAAGAGGTTGAGAGAAACAGTTAGAAGAATACAAGAGAAAACAGATGTTAGAAGAGATTGAGAGAAAGAAGAATCAACTGAAAACCAAAGAGAGATTATTCACATTCTTTGAGAAACAGGGTTGACTGGAAGTACTTCTAGACCGGAAACCTGTGTATGTGGATCTATTACTCCGCTTGTTCATGAAAAAATGTTATTATACAATTTACAAACCCTGTATTTTTCAAATTTCCACTTGGAAAAAAAAGCCAAGTATTTCAGGTATGTGGAAACTAACAAAGATTTGTGATTCTGGAGGGAGGAGATGTAGCTGATAGTTAGATAGTTATCAGTTCATCTTTGGTGAACATTATTCTTTTGATTTGATGTTTGCATTTATGGCTCTGGGAATTTAACCACAACATCCTCCCCCACCCCGCCCCCCTCCCCCAAAGCAAAGTTAGCTGAGCTGAACGACATAGTAGGAAAAGATCAAAGAGCCGTCTCAGATGTGTGTCCAAGCAATACTCTCCGTAGGGGGCTAGTACAGTCAATGCACCTCCTGGGTGTACTGTAGGCATTACTTAAGGTTCGGCCCCTAGCTGCAACTGCTTTCATTCCTTTTACTGTACCTCCGTTCATATCATCTTTCTTCCGTCTTACTTTCCACCCTCTCTTAACAATTGATTCGTAGTGCAACTGCTTTGAGGTTTTCCTCCTGTTACACCTTTCAAACCTTTTCACTGTCACTTTCCGTTTCAGCGCTGACTGGCCTTAGTTGCCCCAGTGCTTGGCATGATGCATAAAACCCATAAATCAGTCCAAGCAATACTAAGGCCTAAGGCCCAGGGTGGAGTCAGGCAGTTGAAGATCAGTGACAAATCTAAGTCTGTCAATACTGTATCTGCTGATTGCTACAGCAAGATTTTCACTGATGAATTGTAGCTGTTTCATAGAGGCATCTCTGAGAGAATATCAGCATCAATTTGAAGAGCTCATAAACTAAAAATGTTTTTATTAGAAAATTTTAAGAACTCATGGAGGAACTGAACTTTTACACTTTTTTTTTTCCCACTCAGGGTAATTTTGTCAGCAATTCATAACCTTTGACACAAATGAGGATAGCAGTGTCGTGGCTTACCACACTACATTCATTTCTATGATGTGCATTGGTGCCCACACATAGTGGCAAGAGGGGGCACTTGACCCCTTGCTGTAAT
>NC_061100.1:112940756-112964972 GCF_015104395.2 Macrobrachium nipponense
CTTACTCCCCGAGAAAGAGATAACATGCTGTGTCACCATGCGAGGCATTATAGGCCTATAATATGACTCCACACGAATATATCATCGGGTCAAGAGTTCGGGTGAGCGGGGGCACCCCTCAAGACAAGGGGAGAGAGAGAGAGAGAGAAAAAGAGAGAGAGAGAGAGAGAGAGAGAGAGACTGGGGATCACAAACCTCACTTGTGTTACAATGTCGTCAGAGAGAGAGAGAGATTATGAATATCGGCCTAGGTTTTCAATCTTGTTCAACACTATTATCCGAACATTGCTCTCTCTCTCTCTCTCTCTCTCTCTCTCTCTCTCTCTCTCTCTCTCTAAAAGGTGGTAGCTGGGGAACGTGATAAATTTGATAAAAAAAAAATCTTTAAAGCTAAATTTACAGCAGTTGTTGTCACGAACTTCTGGTATAATCATCGAAAAGAAAGATAAATAAATGTGAAAATCGAACCTAAAATAATTCGGTGAGGTTGTGAGTGAAAACAAACTATAATTGAAATGTGAAGAAAATTGATAAGGAATTTATGAAAGTTTTCGCTAAGTATCGGGGAATTGTGACGCGCCACATTCTACTGGAACTACTGAGAGAGAGAGACAGAGAGAGAGAGAGAGAGAGAGAGAGAGAGAGAGAGGAGTAAATAGTATGACTCTCAACGGTGTAGCAAGACGATGCTACCGACCCTTTACCCGCCAAAGGCTCATTTGGTCAAAAATTCCATGGGAAATCTCGAGATAATCGACCCTTTGGTTAAACCAGTTCTTACTGGTTGACAATGTACTCATTCGAAGTGACAACAGACGAAATGGAACGGTTGAAATATTAACAATTAATTTATCACTGAGTTTGGTGTCATTTCTAATATACCACACCATTACGAAGGATGTCTGGTGCTACTCTGATGCAGTTCACATCTATATCATCATCTCAGAACACAGAATTTAGACCAAAATCCAGGCAGGCTCTAGCTGGGACCTATGAGGTCATTTTGAGCTGGCCAGGGAATTGAGATTGAATCAATTGCTAAAGATATCGCAAAAATACAGGTTGTCATTCATAGGTAGAGGAGCCTCCTCAGTTATACATAGTTATACATGATGATAAATCATACATTCACTTGAATAGAATGAATCATGAATTACTCTACGCCTATGATCACCATTATGCACAGGAGGTTGATTGATAGTTGAAGTTGAGAGAGAAAAAAAAGAAAATCGAAAATAATTATATATAGCTATCAGGACGGTACTTGACGACCAATATAGGTCAATCTGTATGTGTGTGTGTGTGTGTGTGGAAATAAACCAACATACAGTGATTATATCGTGTCGAAACACAAGTGGCTTACGAGTTATGTGCAGGGCGCAATTATTGTCTTGATCTGGCGACCACCCATTGCCTCTCTCTCTCTCTCTCTCTCTCTCTCTCTCTCTCTCTCTCTCTCTCCGTATAATGACGTCACTCATGCATGCCGATGGTCGAGGGAATTCTATCGTTAAACTGAGTTTGAAACAAAATCGATAGGCCTACTGGTCTCTCCACACTAATACATGTTACACAGCTCCAATAAATAATTTGTATAATTATATAACCAAAAACTTTTTGGCTATGAAAGTACTTAGTTATAGTTACGGGAATTTGGGTTTGGGGTTGAGGAATAGGGAGAGGGGGTGAGGTTGTAGGTCGAGGAGGAAGGAGGAAAGAGGTTGAGGGGTAAGGGGTTGAGGAGGTGGAAAGGGTTGAGGCAGGAGGAGGGAGTGACTATGTTATGCTTTTCTTTTTAGATTATTCTCCAGCCAAAAGAAGGAATTTCATGATACTGTATAAGTGTAACTTGTAGATCTAGCTGGCCTGTAATTTGTGTAGCAAGCCACAGATACACCTAATTATTACAAGAATAATTTGAAAGCAATCACAGATATTTTGCTCCTCATCCCCTAATCATCATTACTCTGATGCAGTTGACATAACCCTCTTTTGTAACCCCAGTTATAACCAATCTGAAGTCACACACAACTACAGTGTGTTCGTGAAGACTTGTGGTGGTGATTTAAAGCACTGTAACTATAGTGTCGAGGTGTCTTGACACTGTAGTACCCCGAGTGACCAAGTGTTTTGAAGTTATCTGTGATATAGTGAGAAAAGACGAAGAAGCACCTAGTCTTCTTAACTATTTCAAGGTGTGAGAAACCCGAATTTCTTCTCAGATCTGAGAGAGAGAGAGAGAGAGAGAGAGAGAGAGAGAGAGAGAGACGCCCCTGAGCAAGAGAAATCCAGAATACGGCATTTAGTATCTTGTCGACTAGGCTTAAGATCTAATTTGTACTGCATTTTGTATAATATATTCAATTAGACATAAATACCGCTTTTTTGACACGAACGAATCCCCCATTTGGCGTCTGAATAGCCAACTCGAGTACAGAAGAAAAGTCAGTAATGAGAAGAATAGTGAAAATTCTATACAAATTAAACGCGGCTGAAATAGCCATTATTTTCAGTAAAACATTTATTATTAATACGATTACTATTATTATTATTATTATTCATGAGAACAAGAAGGTAACGGGATAACAATTATTAGAAAAAGATAAATTCATAAATTATCCTAAAAAAAATCCACTGCTGTCGCCATGAATTATAGTGACAGTGAATTCACTGTCAAAGTGAATTCATTTTCACGGTGAATTCACTGTCACAGAGAATTCATTGTTACTGTGAATTCACTATCACTGTGGATTCACTGTCACCATGAATTTTCTATCACTGTGTATTCATTGTCACTGTAAATTAACGATCACAGTGAATTCATTATCATTTTGAATTCATTGACAATGTGAATTCACTATCATTATGAATTCATGGTTACTGTGAATTCACTGTCACCGTAAATTCATTGTCACCGTGATTGCACCGTCACCATGAATTCACTGTCACTGTGAAATCACTGTCACTGTGAATTCACCATCAATGTGAATTCCCATTCATAGTGAATTCACTGTCACTGTGATTTCACCATCACTGTAAATTTCCCTCCACAGTGAATTGAAAGTTACTGCAAATTCAGAGTCACTCTGAAATCACCATCACTGTGAATTCACCTTCACTGTATATTCACTGTCCCTGTGAATTCACTATCGCTTTGAATTAACTGTTACTGCTAATTCACTGTAACTGGATTCAATGTCATTGTAAATTCATCTTCACTATGAAATCATTATCACTGTGAACTGTGAATTCAGTGTCATAGCAAATTAACCATCACTGCAAAATCACTGTCACTGTTAATTAAATCACACTGATTACTGATTGCTACAGTGAATTCATTGTCACGGTGAATGTGTGGTTACCGTGCATTCATGATTGCCAACTCACTGTGACAGGGAATTCAAGTAATTGGGAGTACCTGGAGGCATTTCACTCCGATAATAATAATAATAATAATAATAATAATAATAATAATAATAATAATAATAATAATAATAATAATGGTTACTTTTGGGACAGAAAGGAGTTGGCTGGGTAAAAAATATATATATCTATCTATATATATATATATAATATTATATATATATATATATATATATATATATATATATATATATATATATATATATATATAGTTATTTACACGAGACGATACAAAATGTAGGGAGAGAGAGAGAGAGATGAGAGAGAGGAGAGAGAGAGAGAGAGAGAGAGAGAGCTGAACAAGGTTGTGTACGTGCGTCTGCTGTGTGTGTGTGTACGTAAGCACTGTGGATGATTCAATTTCATTCAGTGGGTTGGAGCTGCCGGCTGATGACGTGTCTCCATGGCTCCGATGAATATGATGAAAAATGTAAAAAAAAAAGGAAACGAAATGCAAGACACAAAGCGGGACAAGACATGACATTCGAACAGAACAAACTTATATATTGGCCTATTCATTCAAAACTCAAAAACTGAAATCAGGATCTGTAGGTCTCATGCCTTCATTCTTTTGAGAGGAGAGCACGTGGCCTGCCTCTGCCTTCCCTAACCAGTAGGCTAAAAATGCAGACACATGTAATAGTGTGGCACAGTGTCGTTACTCCAAAAGACAATAACTTAATAATACTTAAGAAAAAGGCACGAAACGGATAATAAGGAAGAAAGGGAAAGGGAATACGATAATGATTTTTCTTAGCGAAGGATTTTGTTACTCCAAACATTAGGCTTTTAGCCATTAGACAATCTGGTTTTCATCTCCCCCAAAAAAAAAGCCTCTGTCCGTACCAGCGATTAGTGACCAACAAGAGATTATGGTCGATGAGGGATATCGCCCAGGCATCTTCGAGAAATTGGAAAACACTACTCTCATTAGCGCCTATGACTAATCGGCGTTCCCTTCGTGAACAGGTCAGAGAGAGCCATCTGGCATACGTTAAAAAGGAATTCTATGACCCGTTGTTAGAAAGAGGGAAGTACCGTAACGAACTCTTAAGTGCTCCACCCTCCAAAGGTAGGCCTCTAGTATCGACGAATCAAAAGCCATGAGTGTTGGTCATAAGACAGCCCAAAAGGGGTATCAACGAATGACCTATGAGGTTTCCAAGGGATACGCCCCTAAGAAGCCAGGACTGAAGAAGGAGGCGTATACAAATTCAAAGCCTACGAATCATTGTAAAGACATGCAGAAGGCGGTCTTGTATAATGTCTGTAGCCACTAAGGAGACAAAAAGTCTTTCAGTAAAACATGCCACACCCAGTCAAAATCCCAAAATCCAAAGGCGGGGCTAAGGAGATTTCAACTGAACAAAAAGGCGAGACAGAGAGAGAGCAGGCAGAAAAGGGAGCAGAGAAAAAAGGGGAACAGAGAAGCCAAGAGAGAGAACAACCGGGGAGCCTGAGGGGAGAACTGCAGTGGCATGGCCGTGAAACAGAGAAAGAAACAGAAGAAAAGAAAACCCCAGAAGAAGAACAGGTGCAAAAGTGTGGTGGTGCGAATTAATCAAAGACAGTGAAAGTGACAATCAATACTCAGTAAAATTCCCTCGTGCCTATAGACTCGTAATTACAACAGTGCCAATTAAAGTTTTAACAGTCCAACGAGCCCAGTAACTCAGAAGGTGGAAAACATGTGTAAGAACCCCTAACGAAGAATAAACTTAATGCAAAGAAACATATCAATTAATTTCTCATCCTAACAGAACCCCTTTACCTAATTCCCCAAAGTACAGCCTCCACGGCACACGTTACCTTAGATCTGTGCAAAGAAAGTAAGTACCGTCACCACACATACAACAAACAAACACACACACACATGCAGGTGTAGGTATCAAGACCATTTTAGTCTCTATCTCTGTAGCCATAAGGCTCATAGATACGAATTCCAGGTTCCTCCTCCTCTTCCTCCCTCCTCCCTCCTCCCCCTCCTCCTCGGCAACAACACACTTAACAGGAACTGCCTCGCCGAGGAGATCCTCCCGAAGGAGGATTACCTCGACGAGGCCACAGCAGGCGAGGAAGGATTAGTACCTCGTGATGAAGGCCCTCCCGTTGCGATAGCAGTCAACTCCTGGACCCACATTCTCTCTCTCTCTCTCTGCTTTTAGGAAGATAATAATGAGAACGATCGAAAAACGTCAATAATAATAATTTATAATAATAATAATTCCTGAGAGAGGGAGAGAGAGTCCTCTCTCTCCCAGACCTCCTCCTCCTCCTCCGCCACCTTGAGTGAGAGCTCCACCACCACCGAGAGGGAGTGCTCACCCAGTCCCTCAGAGGAAGGGCGGAGGGAGAGAGGCGGGACCTCAGTGATGCCAGGCCGTTCATCGCTGGAGGAGGTAACCCACTGAAGGACAGGAGGAGGCCTCCCGAAGAGGACAAGATGGCGACTGGATGAGGATGTGGGAGAGGAGAGAGAAAGACAGAAATATATATATATATATATATATATATATATATATATATATATATATATAATATATATATATATATATATATCCAGAGCTGACTGACTGACTAAGAAGCCTTATCGTTCATCGCTTGAGTATGATTCTCTGCTCAAGGTCCGTCTGGGAGAGTGCCCTTAGACGGTGTGTCGCACTATGCGGCTGGCGTCGCCGCTGCGGTGGAACCGTATGCGGCATCGCCGCATTGCCTGCATCCTGTCACACATAAGCGGCGAATGTATTTGTGCATTAGAAGCAGAGGGCTTCTAATGCTTCTGGGTTCACTCACTTAATGCTGATTCCATATGTGGCCACTTCTCGTTCCTTAGTATTTCGCCTATTTCAATCCATGCTTTCTCTCTAGAGTTCTTATCACAATATCCTTTATCACTCTTTTTCCAAAGTGCTGGGCTTGCATGAATGCATTCAGTGAATAAATCAGCGTCAAACATCTTAATAGTTATAAATGCAAGTGGTTCAGGGGAGCGCCGGATGCGGCGTAGCCACGTGCATAGAACTGTGTGTTTTCCCACGACAATCAGCCGGATGCAGCGTTGCGGCTGATTGCTTGATACTTCTGGTCTGTTTTAATCGAGTGTGCATGTAATTCAAGTGTGAGAGTTGTAATTTTACCATTAAACTGTTTTAACTTTTCAACTATTGGATCTTGTAATCAGCTCTTATTTTATGTTGACATATACTTTATTTCGTAGAGAAATCCCCGAGGATATTGTCACAAAACGTAGGATTAAAGCATAATGTGAATCTCTTCGTGTTCCTGCCTTTGATCTTCTTTATCGTCTATATATACATATAAATATATATATATATATATATATATATATATATATATATATATATATATATATATATATATATATACATATATATATATGTATATATAGACGATATATATATATATATATATATATATATATATATATATATATATATATATATATATATATATATATATATATATATATATGTATATATATATATATATATATATATATATATATATATATATATAATACATATATATATATATATATATATATATATATATATATATATATATATATATATATACATGATATGTGATAATTAATTTCGTATTTGGTAAGCGTTAAGCCAAAAGTGGTAGGCAAACTAAGTTTGGTAACACTTTCTCCTCCTCTCTCTCTCTCTCTCTCTCTCTCTCTCTCTCTCTCTCTCTCTCTCTCTCGACTTGCAACCACTCCTTTCTCTCTCTCTCACCATTTCATTAGGTCATCAAATCAGAGTCGGAACTACAAAAATATACGTTTATTCAAAGAAAAGTATTAATTGAATAACTCAGATTCTTACAGGATAATTAAATGGAATGATAACTCAAAGTTCAATTAGCTCAGATAAGACCCTCCCCCCCCGCCCCCCCGGTAACAAACAATCTATAAAGTAATTAGTCATCACCATTCCTTCAAATATGGTTCCCCCTATCAAAACACAGTCCCCTACACTAGATTCGCCTGTTAAAAGACAGGAGGAACACACTAATGAGCACACACAATTGTAAAGACAAAGTCAAAAGATTAAATGAAATAGAACATCTTTACAAAATATCAAAAATACAGTCAAGCCACATCTTTGGCTAAAGCACAATAATTCTTACCCATCTCCAGCCTAGAATCTCACTACACAGAATAAATATATAACGTTCGCAGAGCCATCTCGGCTCTCTTTCTCCAAGGCAACTGTCTCTTCGTTCTGGCTAATTACCTGCCATTATGAACGAAAGAGGCTCACACGTACAGACAAACTCACGCCCTTCGTCCACGCCCCATAACCACTCTATACTGGTTTCAAAGTCACCTTCTCGAACACCCATACCTACAGACGATCGTTGACCTGCTTAGGTAGAAACTTTGACATCACGCCACCCAAAAAGATACATCAGCATTCTTAAGCTGTCGCTCGGACTCTCTGTCTCCATGGGAAGTTAAATGATGATTCCCCAATTTCTAAGGAATGTCAAGGCACATGACATACAACAATGTCTCATTATTTTATTATCAGTCTTTATATTACAGATATATATATATATATATATATATATATTTATATATATATATATATATATATACGTATATATATATATATATATATATATATATATATATATATATATATATATATATATATATATATATATATGTGCATACATATATATATGCATGGATATAAATATATATACATATATATATTTATATATACTTAAATAAAAGAGGAGCAGAAGCCGGAGTTTACAAGATACCGAGCAGCGTTACGTAGGGGAGACGGTAGAGCCATCTCGCAAAGATTGGCAGAGCACAAACGATCATTGCGATATGCATCAGAAGAGAGCTCGGGGATTTTCCTACATATTAGGGACAAAGGCCATATTGTGAAATGGAGCGGGGCAGAGCTGGTTTTCAAAAGTAACTGTTCGTACAAAAGGAAGATGCTGGAATCTGCTGCCATCAATAGAACCAACAATATGAACCTGTCAGGAGGACACTGGAAATCGGATGACATCGAAGAGTTAATCCTTAGGCCTCCTCTCAATCAGGTTTCTAGTAAATACGATCACCAGACGTCTTCTGTAGTGTCTATGAACACTGTAGTGTCAGTGAACAAATCATTCGTTAGAAGGGTGGTATCGGGCAATGCAGATGTCAGTTGGCCATATGCTTCCTACAGTTGACAAATTCATAGATATTTTAACAGTTGAACAAAATCATACATCAAATAAAGTCATACGAATAGATACTGGACAGCATAAAGATGTAAAACAAAGTGAATATGTAAGTCAATAAGGCTGTATCAAAAACTGTTAGCGAATATTCCTCAAGAGACCGACTTGAATAGCTTTGTTCAATATCTTTTATTATTAGCCTGCAGGAGTAGAAATTTGGTTTCATAAACTGGTATTTATATGTCATAAATAAAAATTTAAGCTGTCACAATTCTGATTTTTTACATGATTTTGTTTAGGTATAATTTTATTTACATTTCATAACAAATTTACGGCGGTCAAATGTGACTGCGCTCATTTGTCTTGTGCTCAAAAGTCGGCTCACGTATAAATAAGCATAACTCTCTGTCAAGCAAGTTTTACGTTATTGATTGTTATATTTTCTCCGATAACAAACACAAATACAACGAGAGACATTTCGCTCATCTGTAAACAAACCTTTATGCAGCCAATAAACTCGAAAGTCCCAACAACACTTGCAGAGCCACTCACTCGTTTGCTCTGATCCACTGATAGATTTCACAAGACTATAAGATGAGAACCCCAATACCTGTTGAGCGTCGAAGGTGCCTGCAGGGTCTATTTGTATTACCGCCCACGTAAATGTTACTCAATTAATGTTGTCCTTTCAGTGCCTCTCACGTCAAATTCCTTTGCGGCTCTTTTTTTGGGCAGACGTGCATGAATCGTTAGTCTTCGGCATTTTGAAAGAATTCGATAAACTAAGAGGTCACTGTGACTATTGCACTGACGTACGAATCTTGTGGAAAAGTAGGTCCTATATGTCTTGTATTTCCACTATGGTCCCGTGGAAGATGCATATAAGATATTCTTGCGTGGAAAAGAAAGGACATTCAGAGACTTTCAGCTTTCATTCCAAAATCATCTTCAGGGTACTAACCAGTTTTAAGAAAACTACTTACACAAGAAAGCAATAAAGAAAATATGATAGAGCACCACTAGCTTCAATATCATCGATAAATATTGAATGCATTCCTTACACTCATGAGAAATTTATTCAAAGCACATAAGCGACTTCAAGGTTAACATGTTGACTGTCGAATGCTGGACATTCAAATGATTTTATGGCAACCTCCTTTACTTTGCCCTAAATAGGTAAGAAACGATCTAAACATATCTGAGTGGCACTTGGCCAAGTCCTAGTTTATTGCTGAGTGGCTAACGTATGAGAGGGTTGAAATCTAATGAATAGTGAGCGTTTCGTAATGGCTTTTTAGAGGAATATTATACATAATAGTTTTGAGAATCGACGCACCTTAAGGGAGCCATAACCCAGGAAGTCTAATACAGGAATATCCTATTACAATGGAAGTAGTTCATTCATTTGCATTATCATAACGAAAATAATGAAATATATCTTTTCATGAACTTAAGGATTGATTTCTTACACTCACTATATAAGTAATTTAAAAGGCAGAGAGAGAGAGAGAGAGAGAGAGAGAGAGAGAGAGAGAGAGAGAGAGAGAGAGAGAGAGAGAGAGAGAGAGAGAGATATTCAAACAGGTCTTTAATTATGAGGAAACGTAATTGGGAATTTTAAAAGGAATTTATAGTAAGGATCTTAACATTATGTGAATCATCAGTTCAAGGCTGCATTGAGGGAGATGAAACTTACAGGAGCAGCGCCGGTAACAGTAGCTTCAAGCGTAAATATAAATTTTATTGCATGTATTTTGGCCATGCTCTACTTTAATGCTTAAAATCCACTGCAATCACCATCTCATTCCAATAACCCTATTGATATCACCTCTCATTTCAATCATCATCAGCCGTTGCTATCCGCTGCAGAACAAAGGCCTCAGACATTTTCTTCCACTTCCGTCTGTTTATGGCCTTTCTATGCCATTCCATGCCCGCAAATTTTCTTGGCTCGTCAATCCATCGTCTTCTCTTCCTTCCCCTGCTTCGTTTGCAATCTCTAGGGACCCATTCTGTTATTCTTTACATCCATCTATTATCCGAAATTCTCATTATATGTCCTGCCCACGCCATTTCTTTTTCTTACTTGTTGTTAGAATATCTTCTACTTTAGTTTGCTCTCGTATCCATGTTGCTCTTTTTTCTGTCTCTGTGTTATTCCCATCATTATTCTTTCCATAGCTCTGAGTTGTAACTAACTCTATGTTGTAAGGCCAAGTTTCTGATGCGTAAGTTAATACTGGTAGGGCCATCTGATTAAATACTTTTCTTTTTAGAGAAAGTGACATTTTACTCTCATAATCTCATTTTGTTTACAAATTGCGCTCCATCCCATACTTATCCTTCTTTTAATTAATTTCGGTCTCATGTCCTGGGGAAACACTTAATGTCTGTCATGAAGACGTATTTTCATTAACAATCTCCAGAGGTTCGTCCATAACCCTTATCTGTTGTCAATGCATTTGCATTGATCATCATCTTAGTTTTACTCATATTCATTTTCAGTCTTACATTTCTGCTTTCTCTATTCAAATCTTCTATCATCTTTTGTAATTCCTCCCTTGATTCATTGAGTAGAACTATGTCATCAGCAAATCTTAAGTCGTTAAGGTATTCCCCATTAATGTTAATTCCTACATTTTCCCAATCTTAAATTCTTAAAACCTTCTAAGCACGTTGTGAATAATTTATACCACCTCTCATTTCAGTAACTCTATTGATATCACCTCTCATTTCAATAACCCTATTTTTATCACCTCTTATTTCAATAACACTATTGATTTCACCTCCTCAAATCATAACTCTGAAAGTCCTTACACACACACACACACACACACACAGAGAGAGAGAGAGAGAGAGAGAGAGAGAGAGAGAGAGAGAGAGAGAGAGAGAGCCTTTAGTGGGATTTAGTGCAATATTTCACATTTTAAACTCTGAAAGTTCTTGAGAGAGAGAGAGAGAGAGAGGAGAGAAGAGAGAGAGAGAGAGAGAGAGAGAGAGAGAGAGAGAGAACGGTTAGCAGTGTTTAGTGAAGTATCTCGTTGCATTAAACCACACTAACCGTTCGGTCTCTCTCTCTCTCTCTCTCTCTCTCTCTCTCATCGAGAGGTACAAAGCTCTTTTAATTGCCTCTAAGGACGGCAGATGTAAATAAGCTAGAACTATTAACGGGTTTATTGTACGATTTAACTGTACAAAACTCCTGTAGCATTTGTGTACCTCTAATAAATGGAGTAGTACCAAATGGATGGCTGTTATGGAGATTGCGATAAAGTGTATTCGTCATTAAGAATAGAAAATGGTAAAAAATTTTGTCTCGCTCTCTCTCTCTCTCTCTCTCTCTCTCTCTCTCTCTCTCTCCTCCTCAGATTTTCCATATTTTTCTTTGAATGATTACATTAAACGAAAACCAGACAAGAAATAATGGATGAAAACTAGAACTGAAGAGATACAACGCATCCGGTTGTGGGATCTTCTTTACATACAAGATATGTAACACATGGAATAAACTGCCACCCAAAGTTGTAAACAGCAACAGTGTGGAAGAGTTCAAAAGAAAGCTAGACAAAATCATTAGGACACTGTGAATGAACAGTGGAACCTGCTCCTATAGGTATGTGAGCACACGATGTCTCCTCTTAGGATGGACTAACTTCCTCTCCCTCTCACTCTCGCTCTCTCTGTCATCCCCTTCCCAGCCTTCACCCTCTGTAGTGCCATTGATGTCTTAACCTCCCAGTATTCTTTTCCAAATGGTCAGTCATATGTATACCAAAATTAGGCATGCCCGTTGAGAGAAAACCTTTCCCACCCCCACTCTCTTGGGTGCCATTTGTTGCCCTTTGTGGGAGGTAGTGATGTCTTATGCCCTCAGTGCTAATTTCGTGATTTAAAGCCATATGGTTGACATTGCTGAAAGCATTTCAGAGTTTTGTTGGCACAGACATATACACACATACATATGTACATAACATACATGCATGCACGCATCCATTATATATATATATATATATATAAGATAAAGAAGATTAAGGGCAGGAACACGAAGAGATTCACATTATGCTTTAATCCTACGTTTCGTGACAACATCACCACATCATCAGGGATTTTTCTACAAAATAAAATATAAAATGTTAACGTAAAATAAGAGCTGATTACAAGATCCAATAGTTGAAAAGTTAAAACAGTTTAATGGTAAAATTGCAACTCTCACACTTAAATTACATGCACACTTTATTAAAACAGACCAGAAGTACCAAACGACTTACAAAATGACGAGAAGAACATTTTAAAATCTCAGCTAAATTACACAATTACATAAAAATAAAAACAAATACAATAAAAAGTAAAAGTCATATATTCATAAAACCACGGCCAAAAACCACTTAACACTTAGCCAACCTTTCACCATCAAAGAAAAAAACACACTAAAAGTAAACAACGTGAAGAGGCACAAGGAATGACAGAATAATTAGGCTAAAATCAGGGGGACAGCAGAGGAATGCCCGTTTATGTATATATATATATATATATATATATATATATATATATATACTATACATATATATATATATATACATATATATAAAACATATATACATATATATATATATATATATATATATATATATTATATCTATATATATATATATATAATACATAGAAAGTAGACAGATGTTTTGGAAATCTCAATCTCAGTAGGAAAAGAAGAGCGTAGGTTAAAGACACCACATTTTTATTGCGACGCGTTTCGTTCTTTCCTCATAACAACATTTTCAAGCCTAAAAGAAACATTACAGTATTTTAATGGTAGTTACAAGATTATGTAATTATTGGCTGACAAAGCTGAGTAAAAGTAGCAACAATAAGATAATGGTTAAAATCTTTAAAATAAATTGCACCAGCATACTGAAAAAATAAATTATATAAGATCTTTAAAATAAATTACAACCGTATACTAAAAACAGAATGGTGGAAAGACAGAGATGGAAAGTTTACACTACAAATGAATGACTGATTGATTTATATTAAAAGCAAGGGATGCGATGAATTGTCAAGGTTAAGATCTGGTTTCCTTAAAAATATTTCTATCGACTCAGAGATTCTCAATAATGACTCTTCTCTAAAAGTACCAAGCACATAACTAATTTTCCAATCTTCTACCTGTATTACATTCTCTATGTTGCTGTATAATCGGTGATCTGGTTGGCTTGGCCAGCAAGCAACCAGTACGAGGAGAAATGCCATAATGTTCGGAAGATCTTGTCCGGACCGACCGTTTTGACTGGCCAATATAGGTGGCGCTATAGGCGTCACACTTGTAAATATAGGTGATGCCAGACAAAAGGTCTGAAGGTAGTTTATCTTTATGGTTTAACAACGCTTGGATAGTTATGGTTGTGGTAAATATTATCTTGGGTTCAATGTGGGGAAAACTATACTTAAAACATATTTCTAGTTCTCTTGTAACGTATTTAGAACAAGGATCACTTATAAATGGAAATTTAAAATACATAGTTAGTTTATCAACCCTTGGTATATTTATTTTGCTATTTATACTAAAAGAAATATTTAGGAACTTTTTTATTTCTTTAATATATTATGTTATTGGATAGCCTTTATTAATTTGAAAATAGTTAACAGAAATTTTATTTCTGGAGTCAAATGCCTGCCAAGAGCTTGCAGAGAGACTATGCTCTATGTATTAAAGTCTTAATGTTATTTATTTTGAAGTTAAAGAATGTAGCACTTTGGAAATTCATTCCAAGATTGGATGAGGTTCATTCTATACACTTTAAACCTCATCCAATCGTCCGCTTATGAGGATTGCCAACACACTCTTTTATTGCAAGAAATCGACCACAAACGGAGACTGTCTGCCCGACTAAAGCAGGACATCGCCGCCGTTGAGGACAGGGTCAGGAATGCTCTTAGCAATCTTGATTTTACTTATGTGAAAAATGTTATTCAAAACTCCATCCTGAGGTATAATGAACAGGTAACAAGTGTTCACAGAAGGAAGTTTGTCAACTAGGGAGGATCATTCGACCTAAACCGTAGCAACGAGGACAAGTGCATTCACAATTACTCCAACTATGTACTCAACAGCAGAGAAAAGTTTCTGTTATCACTAGGAATGAATTTCTGCCTCCCATTGTTCAAGTACCCCAAGAAGTCCATTTTACTGTACTTCGAACACTTGCTCTACCGACTGAGGCAACAACCCATCTATAAAAGAGAATTTAGGGAGTGCGTGAATAATGTAAGAAGCATTATTACTAAAATTCCCAAGTTTTTTCGTTATTCGTTTAACACCATTTCCACTATGGATATGGATAGGCTTAAGAAATTGAAAATAAATAAAAACATTGTGATATCTAGGCCCGATAAGGGTCACGGCATTGTCACATTAAACAGAGCCGATGATGTTGAAAAGATGGAAACTGTTCTCTCTGACAGTTCAAAATTTATGAAGTGTCCTCAAGAAGATATATATAAAACAAACTTGAATACAGAAGACAAGATCAATTACCAATTAAGAAAGCTCAGAAAGAATGATTCGATTAGTGAAGAAGAATATAACAAGTTGTTTGTAAGTGGGAGTTCACCATCAACATTGTACGGACTACCAAAAGTTCATAAAAGTGGAATACCATTGAGACCCATTCTGTCTGCCTTTAAAGCACCATCCTACAAACTAGCGAAATTTTTAATAAGTTTTTTTATACAGCCTTGACAGAAAATCAGTATACATTAAAAAATACGTATGAGTTCAAGAACACCATCAATTCTTCTGAAATAGCCGAAGGTGCGGTGCTAGCAAGCTTTGACGTCGCCTCCCTTTTCACAAACGTTCCTATCAAGGAAACGATTGATATAGTTTTAAACTCTATTTATAATAACATTGAACAAGTGAGAAACTCTTCTTAACTTATGTATAAACGATAATCACTTTTTATTCAATAATTTGCACTACAAACATTTGAGGGTTTCGCAATGGGATCTCCACTTTCAGCCCCAATGGCCAAACATATTTCTTTGTTTTCATGAAAAACGATGGCTTGATGATTGTCCCCCTTGAGTTTTAAACCAATTGTTTATCACAGGTATGTTGACGACACATTTTGGTTTGCAGGCATATAAGTCATGTACAGCGGTTCCATGAATTACTTAAATAGTAACACCCATGTATTCAGTTTACCGTGGAACATGAAGAAAATAATATTCTTAACTTTTTAGATGTAAAAACATTACAAAAAACTACCGCAAACAATAAGTCGCTCTTAAATTTTGGCATTTTTAGAAAGTCTACTTATTACCGGTCTTGGAATGAATTTCCAAAGTGCTACATTCTTTAACTTCAAAATAAATAACATTAAGACTTTAATACATAGAGCAGTCTCTCTGCAGCTCTTGGCAGGCATTTGACTCAGAAATAAAGTTTCTGTTAAACTATTTCAAAATTAATGGCTATCCCAATAACATAATATATAAAGAAATAAAAAAGTTCCTAAATATTTCTTTTAGTATAAATAGCAAAATAAATATATATACCAAGGGTTGATAAACTAACTATGTATTTTAGATTTCCATTTATATGTGATCCTTGTTCTAAATACGTTACAAGAGAACTAAGAAATATGTTTAAGTATAGTTTTCCACACATTACCCCTAGTTAATATTTACAACAACCATACTATCCAAGTGTTGTTAAACCATAAAGATAAACTACCTTCAGACCTTTTGTCTGGCATCACCTATATTTACAAGTGTGACGCCTGTAGCGCACCTATATTGGCCAGTCAAAACGGTCGGTCCGGACAAGATCTTCCGAACATTATGGCATTTCTCCTCGTACTGGTTGCTTGCTGGCCAAGCCAACCAGATCACCGATTATACAGCACATAGAGGAATGTAATACAGGTAGAAGATTGGAAAATTTTAGTGTGCTTGGTACTTTTAGAGAAGAGTCATTATTGAGAATCTCTGAGTCGATAGAAATATTTTTAAGGAAACCAGATCTTAACCTTGACAATTCATCGCATCCCTTGCTTTTAATATAAATCAATCAGTCATTCATTTGTAGTGTAAACTTTCCATCTCTGTCTTTCCCACCATTCTGTTTTTAGTATACGGTTGTAATTTATTTTAAAGATCTTATATAATTTATTTTTTCAGTATGCTGTGCAATTTATTTTAAAGATTTTAACCATTATCTTATGTTGCTACTTTTACTCAGCTTTGTCAGCCAATAATTACATAAATCTTGTAACTACCATTAAATACTGTAATGTTTCTTTTAGGCTTGAAAAATGTTGTTATGAGGAAAAGAACGAAACGCGTCGCAATAAAAATGTGTGTCTTTTAACCTACGCTCTTTCTTTTCCTACTGAGATTGAGATTTCCAAAACATCTGTCTACTTTCTATGTATATATATATATATATATATATATATATATATGTATATATGTATATATAGTATATATATATGTCTATATATTATGTATATATATATGTGTATATATATATGTATATATATATATGTGTATATATATGTATATATGTGTGTATATATATATATATATATATATATATATATATATATATATATATGTATATATATATATATATATATATATATATATATATATATGTATGTATAATATGTATATATATATATATATGTATATATATATATATATATGTATATATTATATATATATATGTATATATATATATACTATGTATATCTATATATGTATATATATATATATCTATATATAATATATATATATATATATACATAAACGAGCATTCCTCTGCTGTCCCCCTGTTTTTAGCCTTATTATTCTGTTATTCCTTGTGCCTCTTCACGTTGTTTACTTTTAAGTGTGTTTTTTTCTTTGATGGTGAAAGGTTGGCTAAGTGTTAAGCGGTTTTTGGCCGTGGTTTTATGAAAATATATATATATATATATATATATATATATATATTTATTTATTTATATAATAATATATATAGAAAGAAACACACACACACACACACACACACACATATATATATATATATATATATATATAATATATTATAATAGGCAAATATATAGAAAGAAACAGACACACACACATATATAGTATATATATGTATATATAATATATCTATATATATATATATATTATATATATACTATGTATATAAATATATATATATATATATATATATATATATATATATATATATATATACATATACATATGTATATAAATATATATATATATATCTATATATATTATATATATATTATATGTTTACATATACTATGTATTATATATATATTATCTATATATATATATATATATATATATGTATGTATGTATTTCATTTTACAACGGCGCCTCTTAATCGCATGTGCTTTTTTTTATTCATCAAACTCATTATTTCTAGTTTGTCTATTCTTCCACATCTGGTTTAAGGTCTCTCTTTTTTTTCACTCACTGTGTTCCCGAAAGACAAATTCCGAGATGTTCGAAGTCTTCAGATCCTGAAGCCTTCCTTCCCTGGCCCTGACGACTCGAAGTCTTCAGATCCTGAAGCCTTCCTTCCCTGGCCCTGACGACTCGAAGTCTTCAGATCCTGAAGCCTTCAGATCCTGGCCCTGACGATTCCGTCTCCGTCAAGGAGAATGATCCAAGACCCGAGTCATCGCAATTGTCAGATTCTGAAGGCTTCCATCGTGGAAGCGGAGGAAGCGCGAAACGAGGATGAGACTTTGAAGTCTCCAGCGGAACGAATCGCAATCATGTGTCAGCTTTGAAAACTAACCTAATGAACAGGCGTCTTACTCGGCTATTACGAACAATGAATGCAATGTCAATTTAATTAATCAGTTTGGCTGCGGGTTTACAATGATCCCGTCAGATATACTATTATTAGTTTTGCCTGTTCTTAGAACAGTGTTTACCCTTGAACCTATTGGAAAGAGATTTCTCTCTGGCAAGAAAAGGCAAAATCATCATCTTTATCTACACGGAGTTCTAACCAGGGTGTCGAAGAGATCATATTTGCCCTGAAGGATGGATATGAGAAATGGATTAAGGAAATCCAGGATAACCATTCGAGCGAAATTCAGGCAATGGAAAACGAACGTTCTTGGCTGAAGGCGACGCTGAAGGAAAAAGACAAATTCATTCAGAAAGTTACTGAAAACGTTGTAAGGCTCATGACTAGAACCACGACAAACGAGGAAGAATCAATCTCGAGCCGAAAGTGCCAAGAGAGTAATAAAGAAGAAGAGGTCGAAAAGGAGAGAAAGGAACTGGCAGACGCACTTAAAGAAATTGCAAAGTTGAAAGAGGACTTGGAGGAACTTCGGAGGGAGGTAAGAGCTAGACAGAAGAATGACAAGGATGCCACCCAATCAAGAATGAGGCCACGCAAATACGGCGAGGAAAACCAGGATCCACAAAGCAGATTCTGGGCAGGATTCGCAACCAACATGGACTCCTCTGAGTGGGATGTCTATTCATTGGTGAAGACAGATTCGACCAGAAGAACTAGTGACGCTGAAGTAGTCAACGAACGCGAAAATGCCATAAGGAAGGGAAGTAAAATGCGGCGCTGGAATGGGAAAATTAAAAGGTGGTTAAAACCAAAACCTAAACACGATTCTATGTGGGATGAACTTCGGGAAGGACTGCTCAGAGACTGGCAAAAACTTTCTCGTTCAGAGGTGATACCAGAGTCTGAAATAAACAGCATACTTCAGGATATGGAGCAGATGCTTAAGAGTGAAATTAAGATGGGAAAGGAGGACATAGAAGCGGTGCTTAAGCACGAGACACCTGAAACAGAACCAAAAGAGGTACTGGGAGATACAGAAATATTCGAGGAAATCAGAGAGATCCTTGAGGAGAAGGCTGAAAGGCGCTCTAAACGAAGGTGGGAAAAAAACGCATGGAAATCCGTCATCCGGGAACATAAGGAGAGAAAGGCAAACGAAAGGGCCGACAAAAAGCTGAGGAAACAGCAATTACTCCCTAGAAAACGGGAAGAAAAGGAGAAAAAGACTCAAAGGAAAGCTGAAAAAAGGTGGGTTAGCGTAGTCAAGAGGAACATCATGGAGCGACACGAGGAGAGGAAACAGAAAAGAAGAGATGACAGATTGAGGAAACTGAGGGACTTGATCGAGTTTGTCAAGCAAGAACGTAAGATAATGAACCAGAAAAAGAAGGCTGACCGAGAATGGCTAGAGAGAGAAGCCATGTCTTTGGCACTGTATGACCATCAAGTAAGGATGGAAGAACGAAAAAGGAAAAAGGAAGCACGAAGAGCTTTCAAGCAGGAATTGAAGGAAAGGAACGCCCAATTGAATGCTGAAGGATATAGGCTGAAGAATGAATCGAACCAAGTTAGAGGAAAAAAGCACACAAGAGGAGAAAGGCTAAAGCAAAAGCTTGAAAAACAGGAAGCTAAATAGTGCATTAAATGATCTCGAAGAGAAGAAAAAAAAAGACCTGTGAGAAAACGAAAAAAACCCAAAAAAGGTCTAAAGTAGAAGTGCAACTTCGTGATTACATTGGGCTCTTCCTTCAGGATCCTTTACTGCTCGCTTTGTATTACGAAAATAAATATGATAAACCAGCTACCACCCAGGTTAGTCCGCAGGAGCGTCAGAAAAAGAAGAAAAGAGCTACGAAGGGAACACATTCTAAAAAGGAAGTTTGGGTATGGAAGAGGAATTCTAAAGGGAAATATGAATTGATAGGAAAGAAGAAAATAGACAGGACAGCATCAAACAAATAGAAAACCAGAGGGAAAGGGAGAGGAAGAACACTGCAGGGAAGAAAGTGGAAACATCCAAGGCTGGTGGACTGAAGGCAGTTGGGGGGCTGCTGGAAGTACTCTGCTCTGGAAGCATCCAAGGCTGGTGGACTGAAAGCAGTTGGGGGGCTGCTGGAAGAACTCTACTCTGGAAGAATCCAAGGCTGGTGGACTGAAGGCAGTTGGGGGGCTGCTGGAAGTACTCTGCTCTGGAAGCATCCAAGGCTGGTGGACTGGAAGCAGTTGGGGGGCTGCTGGAAGTACTCTACTCTGGAAGATTCCAAGGCTGGTGGACTGAAGGCAGTTAGGGGACTGCTGGAAGTACTCTACTCAGTAAGCATCCCAAGCATGTTGACTGAAGGCAGTTGGGGGGGTGCTGGAAGTAGTCTACTCTGGAAACATCCAAGGCTGGTGGACTGAATGCAGTTGGGGGGCTGCAGGACATACTCTACTCTGGAAGCATCCATGGCTGGTGGACTGAAGGCAGTTTGGGGGCTGCTGGAAGAATTCTTCTCTGGAACCATCCAAGACTGGAGGACTGAAGGCAGTTGGGGGGCTGCTGGAAGTACTCTACTCTAAAAGCATCCAAAGCAGGTGGACTGAAGGCAGTTGGGGGGCTGCTGGAAGTAGTCTACTCTGGAAGCATCCAAGACTGGTGGACTGAAGGCAGTTGGGGGGCTGCTGGAAGAACTCTACTCTGGAAGCAGCCAAGGCTGGTGGACTGAAGGCAGTTGGGGGGCTGCTGGAAGTACTCTACTCTGGAAGCATCCAAAGCAGGTGGACTGAAGGCAGTTGGGGGGCTGCTGGATGTACACTACACTGGAAACATCCAAAGCAGGTGGACTGAAGGCAGTTGGGGGGCTGCTGGAAGTACTCTACTCTGGAAGCATCCAAGGCTGGTGGACTGAAGGCAGTTGGGGGGCTGCTGGAGGTACTCTACACTGGAAACATCCAAAGCAGGTGGACTGAAGGCAGTTGGGGGGCCCGTTCTGCTGGAGGTACTTCTACACTGGAAAAACATCCAAAGCAGGTGGACTGAAGGCAGTTGGGGGGCTGCTGGAAGAACTCTATTCTGGAAGCATCCAAGGCTGGTGGACTGAAGGCAGTTGGGGGGCTGCTGGAAGCACTCTACTCTGTAAGCATCCAAGGCTGGAGGACTGGAGGCAGTTGGGGGGGGGGGTGGCTGGAAGTACTCTGCTCTGGAAGCATCAAAGGCTGGTAGACTGAATGCAGTTGGGGGGCTGCTGGAAGTACTCTACTCTGGAAGCATCCAAGGCTGGTGGACTGAAGGAAGTTGGGGGCTGCTGGAAGTACTCTATTCTGGGAAGCATCCAAGGCGGTGGCTGAAGGCAGGTTGGGGGGCTGCTGGAAGTACTCTATTCTGGAAGCATCCAAGGCTGGTGGACTGAAAGCAGTTGGGGGGCTGCTGGAAGCACTCTACTCTGGAAGCATCCAAGGCTGGAGGACTGAAGGCAGTTTGGGGGGCTGCTGGAAGTACTCTACTCTGGAAGCATCCAAGGCTGGTGGACTGAAGGAAGTTTGGGGCTGCTGGAAGTACTCTATTCTGGAAGCATCCAAGGCTGGTGGACTGAAGGCAATTGGGGGGCTGCTGGAAGTACTCTATTCTGGAAGCATCCAAGGCTGGTGGACTGAAAGCAGCTGGGGGGCTGATGGAAATACTCTACTCTGGAAGCATCCAAGGCTGGAGGACTGAAGACAGTTTGGGGGGCTACTGGAAGTACTACTGCTCTGGAAACTCCAAGGCTGTTGGACTGAAGGCAGCTGGGCGGCTGATGGAAATACTCTACTCTGGAAGCAACCAAGGCTGGTGGACTGAGGGCAGTTGGGGGCTGCTGGAAGTACTCTACTCTGGAAGCATCCAAGGCTGGTGGACTGAAGGCAGTTGGGGGCCTGCTAGAAGCATCCAAGGCTGGAGGACTGAAAGCAGTTGGGGGCTGCTGGAAGTACTCTGCTCTGGAAGAATACAAGGCTGGTGGACTGAAGGCAGTTGGGGGGCTGCTGGAAGCATCCAAGGCTGGAGGACTGAAAAGCAGTTGGGGGGCTGCTGGAAGTACTCTGCTCTGGAAGCATACAAGGCTAATGAACTAAAGGCAGTAGGGGGGCTGCTGGAAGTACTCTACCCTGGAAGCATCCAAGGATGGTGGACTGAAAGCAGTTGGGGGCTGCTGGAAGTACTCTGCTCTGGAAGCATACAAGGGAAATGTGGGACTGAAGGCAGTTGGGGGGCTACTGGGAAGCATCCAAGGCTGGAGGACTGAAAAGCAGTTGGGGGCTGCTGGAAGTACTCTGCTCTGGTAGCATACAGGCCTGGTAACTGAAGAAGCAGTATGAGGGCTGCTGGAAGTACTCTACCCTGGAAGCATCCAAGGATGGTGGACTGAAAGCAGTTGGGGGGCTGCTGGAAGTACTCTGCTCTGGAAGCATACAAGGCTGGTGAACTGAAGGCAGTAGGGGGGCTGCTGGAAGTACTCTGCTCTGGAAGCATACAAGGCTGGTGGACTGAATGCAGTTGGGGGCTGCTGGAAGTACTCTGCTCTGGAAGCATACAAGTCTGGTGAACTGAAGGCAGTAGGGGGGCTGCTGGAAGTACTCTACCCTGGAAGCATCCAAGGATGGTGGACTGAAAGCAGTTGGGGGGCTGCTGGAAGTACTCTGCTCTGGAAGCATACAAGGCTGGTGAACTGAAGGCAGTAGGGGGGCTGCTGGAAGTACTCTGCCCTGGAAGCATCCAAGGCTGGTGGGACTGAAGGCAGTTGGTTGGGGGGCTGCTGGAAGTACTCTGCTCTGGAAGCATACAAGTCTGGTGGACTGAAGGCAGTTGGGGGGCTGCCTGAAGTACTCTGCTCTGGAAGCATACAAGTCTGGTGGACTGAAGGCAGTTGGGGGGCTGCTGGAAGTACTCTGCTCTGGAAGCATCAAGGCTGGAGGACTGAAAGCAGTTGGGGGCTGCTGTTAAGTACTCTGCTCTGGGAAGCATACAAGGCTGGTGGACTGAAGGCAGTTGGGGGTTGGGCTGCTGGGAAGCATCCAAGGCAGGAGGACTGAAAAAAGCAGTTGGGGGGCTGCTTGGAAGTTACTCTGCTCTGGAAAGCATACAAGGCTTGGTGAACTGAAGGCAGTAGGGGGGCTGCTGGAAGTACTCTGCTCTGGAAGCATCCAAGGCTGGTGGACTGAAGGCAGTTGGGGGGCTGCTGGAAGCATCCAAGGCTGGAGGACTGAAAAGCAGTTGGGGGGCTGCTGGAAGTACTCTGCTCTGGAAGCATACAAGGCTGGTGAAACTGAAGGGCAGTAGGGGGCTGCGGGAAGTACTCTGCTCTGGAAGCATCCAGGCTGGTGAACTGAAGGCAGTAGGGGGGCTGCTGGAAGTACTCCTGCTCTGGAAGCATCCAGGCTTGGTGAACTGAAGGCAGTAGTTCACCAGCCTTGGTTTTAATCGTGAAGATCTGAAATTCGAAAATGGATAATGCTTAAACCTTGACCTTCTTGAATAATCATCTGACATCTTGACTGGTTATGTTCTTGACTCTCATCCCTACTCCATCAAAAAGACGCTCTTGCACGGCTACACCACAATGGGCAATTCATGTTAGTTTGATCTTGTTTTTGCTGATGTTGAAGTCACAAAACGTGAATGCTTTTATCAATATTTTCTTTGAAAACAAAGTGTATTGGAAACCCCCCCCCCATCATAGTTATTGGACACTGAGTCCCGAGACTTTCTCAGCCAT
>NC_061100.1:112965472-112977972 GCF_015104395.2 Macrobrachium nipponense
CATCCTTGACGCCACCTTTTGGAAGGAGCAATTCAGTATTCGCCTCACACTACTTGAGAGATGTGAGAACGATATACGAGGACTGTTGTTCTCTTGGGCCATACGTTTCTGCAGACACAGTCTTGGGGGCTGAAGGTAGCTCTCTCCCTATCCTTTAGTTAGGTTTAGGTTAGGTTTTAGTTGTTGTGTTTTTGGTGTGGTGAGGCTTTGGTGAAGACCTCCCATCTCTTAGCTTAGTGTTCAGGGGGTCTTGGATAGTTGGTCAGGTGGTGGTCAGTTGCTTCGTTGCCCTCATTTGTATGGCTCTATGCTCTTGTCACATTGAGGTCACGTCCCCGTTGACAGAGCATCCAGAGCGCACCAGCACTACAGGTCTCCACCTGGCTGGCAACTCTGATTAAGCACAAGCAGGCTGAAGTGACAGTAATCACAGAGTCTACTTTGCTAACAGGTGAGGAACCAAGGTGTATATCATCTACTTAATTTAAGTTTCCTACAAATCCTATTCTGTTTCTTCCCACCATCCGAAGGTGGGATTCAGCTATATATATATCTGCCAAGTAAGTTTCATGAACAAAATGTTATTGTTATAATACAATTAAGTTTGTTCATACTTACCTGGCAGATATATATAATTAAGTGCCCACCCACCTCCCCTCAGGAGACAGTGGCACTGATAAAATATGAATAGAAAATGGGAATGGTTCCTGATATCCGCCTCCCAGCGGCGGGAATGGGTACTACCACCTGGCCGCCCACTGCGTGTGCCGCGAGTTTTGAAATTCTGTCGGACTTCGGAGAATACAGCTATATATATATCTGCCAGGTAAGTATGAACAAACTTAATTGTATTATAACAATAACATTTTTCCTTACATCCGCGCAGTCTCTTCCGAAAAAATCAGAAGTTTTTTTGTCCAATTGTTATAATGTTTACACCATTTTATATTAGCCGTTACATAAAGTTTTATATATGAAAATGTGCGCAATTTCATGTAGAATACAACCAAAAACAACCCATGGTTGTAGCTTTTATCAGTTTTGAAATATTTTCATATAAATAGCGATAAGTGCCAAAATTTCAACCTTCGGTCAACTTTGACTAGACCGAAATGGTAAAAAAATGCAGTTGTAAGCTAAAACTCTTACATTTTAGTAATATTCAATCATTTACCTTTATTTTGCAATAAATTGGAAGTCTCTAGCACAATATTTCGATTTATGGTGAATTTATGAAAAATAAACTTTTTACGTCTGCGCGGCAACTCTTCCGAAAAAATCAGAAATTTTTTCGCCGATTGTCGTAATGTTTGCACCATTTTATATTAGACGTTACACAAAGTTTTATATATGGAAATGTGCGCAATTTCATGTAGAATACAACTAAAAACAACCCATGGTTGTAGCTTTTATCAGTTTTGAAATATTTTTATATAAATAACTATGTGCCAAAATTTCAACCTTCGGTCAAATTTAACTCAACCGAAATGGTCGAAAAACGCAATTGTAAGCTAAAACTATTACATTCTAGTAATATTCAATCATTTACCTTTACTTTGCAACAAATTGGAAGTCTCTAGCACAATATTTCGATTTATGGTTAATTTTTGAAAAAACTTTTTCATTACGCCCACGCAGTATCTCTTCCGAAAAAATCAGAAATTTTTTCACCCGATTGTCATAATGTTTGCACCGTTTAATGTTAACCGGTACATAAAGTTTTATAAATGGAAATGTGCGCAATTTCATGTAGAATATAACAAATAACAACCCATGGTTGTAGCTTTTATCAGTTTTGAAATATTTTCATATAAATAACAATATATAGAAAAAATTCGACCTTCGGTCAACTTTAACTCGCCCGAAATGGTCAAAAACTACAATTGTAAGCTACAACACTCACAGTCTAGCAATATTCAATCAATTACCTTCATTTTTCAACAAATGGGAAGTCTGTAGCACAATATTTCGATTTATGGTGAATTTTTGAAAACTACTTTTATTTTTACATCCGTGCGTTACGAATTCATGCATCATATTGTGATAATATTTTCTCTGTGTTGCTTTGATCGTTTTACAATTTGTTATATACCAAAATCATCACAATTTAGTGCACAGTACAACGAAAAAGAAATCAACTCATTAGCTCTAACTGTTTTGCTCACAGAGCGATTTGTATACAATTATATATGAAATTTTTTTTCGTGCTGTCATACATTCCAATATTTATATATAATAATGATATTTTTTTCATTTCTAATGGTTGCATACTAAACTTCAAGCAATGATAAAAAAAGGAGCCAAAACTGAACTCTTAATCTTGAAAATTAAGCGTACTGTGATTTAAAAAAAAAACTTCTTCGGCGTTCACTCGCGAACGCCGCCGGCATACAGGAGACACTTCCAGAAATACCCGCTCGACATTTAAGGGTTAATTTGGTTTTTAGCTTGATTAATGAACTGTTTTGGCACAAATTTTCAATATTTTTTTTTATTTATAATTATATATAAATGTGTGCCCCACAGTTGTGGCCTATGCCAACATATTCACTAGGTGACAGCAAAAGCAGTAAAGACATTATTAGTAAGAAAAATAGAAAACAACATGATAATCCTAAGAAACAAGTGATTGGATACATATACTATCAGAATAGTACTATAATAATGTTCAATGACACATAAAGGTCAGTATTGTGCTGATGCTAGTTTAGAACTATTGAGTTTACTAATAATGGATATTGATATCTGTTGTCACAAACTGGGCCAATGGGAACCCAGAAAAGTACATTTCGGTTCAATCATCTTAAAATAGTTGTTTATTGAACACTTACGTGGGAAACTTGTATATTTAAGCTAGAAATTTTGTAGCCAATACTCATTGACTGTTATGTAAATATTCACTGGTCATCATTATCATGATCTTCATAAACAGTTTTACGTCAGCTTTTGTTTCTTATGGGATTGAATGTGAAGTTAAGTCTCTGTACACTTCCTTGTGCTCCTGCTTGAATTCCTGTTTAGTTTGGGCTTTCATCAGTTCCCTTTTTATATGATTTCTTTGGCCTTCCTTTGTCCTTCTGTTCCCTATCTACTGCTTTTCTGACCTATTGTCCTTCATCTCCTCTCATTACATGTCCAAACCATCTCGATATAACCTTGTGATACCATATCTCTCCACCAATTTCTATTTTGTAATGTCATTTCATCTTAATCTATCCATGTCTTTCTGTGGTAACATCTTTTCAAGATTTTCAGTTTCCTTATTAATTGCCAGGAATCTTCTTTGTTAGAGTAGTAAAGGCTGTAATGCTCAAAGTCGTTGTTCTCTTTGCTATATTTTCCAATGAAAATTTTTATATACCACTTGTCTGGTTGTCTCTCCATGTCGTCCATGCTGCAGGTACTCATACTGTTCTGTGAGTTCCTGCTTCACAGTCCATTGTGGCCCTCTTGGTGAAGGAAATTATTTTTGTCTTGGAAGACCAGCACATTCATTCAAAAAGGATTCTCACCTTCCTTCTCCGTCCTATTTTTAAGAGGACTGTTTTCATTCTCTCTCTGGCCCCAAGTCTTCTTTGTCTTTTCCCTGGTGGGTTCTGTCTTTGGAGGAAAATCAGTGTTTGGAAGTGTAGCTGCAAAGCCTTATTTTGACTTATAAAATCTCTTGTTATGAGCAACACCAGGTATGTCAAATTTTGGAAATTACATTACCAAACTAGAATGCTAGGACTACACATCCAGGCATTGCAGTTATGCAGTTTAGTCCATTTAGTCTTACATAGATCTTATGAATACCAGATACCCTGAGCATTCATTTGCTTATTTGAAGTTAGGATCCAAAGCATTTTCTGTGTAAACAAGAAAATAGAGACCTTTTGGCAACTCTTCTTGTTGACAACAAATCAAGAAGGCCTTCATAACCAGGTCAAAGACAAAATCTGAATAATCAGAAAATTCATTCCTGATCATTAAATTCCATATATAAGTTTGAAAGGAGAGGTGATAAAGGGTTACCCATGGCCATACCAAATATTTGTTGGTAATATTCCCCATTAAAAATAAATCTGCAATCACAAATACATAACTTAATCAAGGAAATTATGTGACTAACGGACATAGGCAATTCATGCAGTACTCAGTTTTCATTATTTAATTAAAATTTCTAAGCACAGAGTCAATATGGGACTTTTGTAACAAACAAAGAACTACGTAACTGCATGAAGTTGCATATGTTCTGTTAGTCACATAATTTCCCTTGATTCAAGGTTTATGTATTGTTTGTGATTGCAGGATTTATTTTTAATGGAGAATATTACCAACAAATATTTGGTATGGCCATGGGTGTAACCCTTTATCACCTCTCCTTTCAAACTTATATATGGAATTTTTTGAGAGACAACACCTCCCGAATATCACACTTGTCCCCTTAATATGGTACCGATATGTCGATGATATCTTAGTAGTCTTACCTGTTGGTATCGATGTAAATGATTTACTGTCTAAATTGAATAATTTAGTGCCATCCATAAAATTCACTGCTGAAATCGAAAATAACAGTGTCATCCCTTTCCTAGATGTATTAATACATAGAGAATCTTTCCAATGCAAATTCAGTATTGATAGAAAACCCACAAATAATTTAACACATGTACATTTTTATTCTGACCACCATCTTAATATTAAAATTTCAGTTTTTTCTTCTATGTTCCTACGCGCTTTGCGTATCACGAGTCCACAATATCTGGACCAAGAAATAGAATACATAAAAAAGATAGGAAACGATCTCTGCTACCCACCTCATTTAATTGATTTATGTTATCAAAAAGCTCACAAAAAAGGGATTTTGACGTAAGGAAAAATCTATTTCTGGGCGATTGGCTCGTGTCGCCAGCGAAATATCCTTTAATCTATTATTTCTAGGGTAATGTACTAACACATACCAGAGAATAAATAATAAAGAAAAAGGTCAGTGTAACTGACTCGCTCACCCTCCAAGAGGGTGTCGGTATGAACACTAGGCGAGTGAGACCACTACCACGAGCCAAATGCCAATAGAAATCTCCCACTACAAAAACCCTCCATGAGGAGAGCCGACCCACAGAGTGAGCAGCTCGTACTACTACTACTCCATCCCATGCTGCCGACTGCTGCGCTCTGGTGGCCATCCTGAAGTTAGCAGACAATCTTGGGCGAAGGGAATGGGTAGGGTGGGATTTCGCTGCGACACGAGCCAATCGCCCAGAAATAGATTTTTCCTTACGTCAAAATCCCTTTTCTGGGCTCAGCTCGTGTCGCTGCGCGAAATCGTACCAGAGAAATAGCACAAGATTGTAACAAAAGTAATAAAATAAATCAGAATAGGTCTCAAATAAAAGAGAAAATAAATATAAAAAAGAATATAATTGCTAAAAAGATACAAATACACAGTGATACAAAAATAGAAATATGCTTGAATTACACTTAATTCTAATCATGTTTCTTATCATAAGGTAATTTACATATGTACAGAGGTAAAATGGCTTACATGTAAACAAATGGTATCTGTGTAAAGGCATGTATCAAAAATATAATAGCAATTAAAATAATCAAATGAACAAAAGTAATCAATAATGATAATATAAGGAATGTATATGACTTAATATACAAAACTCCCGTAACCATTATAAATAAGATGTATCCCCTAGCATAAAAATAAGGGGGTACCATCCATGAGATCAATATCTATAATCATCTGTGAGTGTCCCTAGCAAAAAATAAGGGGCACCCACTACATCATCATAAAAGCAGCTAAGACACAAGGTGAATGTAAATGAACAACGGCAGGAATAGACGAACTGTTGGGTGAGGCAGGTAGAAAGGAGGACTGAATCTTCTACTACAAATTAACTAGAGTCAGGGGAAACTATGTTACCCGCTGCTACTGCTGAAAATTTCAGAGCTTCCAAGGACTTAAGGTAATGACGTTTGAACACTGTCGGCGATTTCCATCCGGTATACTTTTTCAACTCATCGAAGTTCTATGTTGGAAATAATTAATTGAGGTGGCTACTGCCCTGACATCATGTGCTTTCGGGAAAAGAGTCAGGATTGGCTTGCTTAATAAAGTACAGGATTTGTTGCCTGATGCCTTTAATGGATAAAGTTCCACCTTTTTCCCTCTTAAAGAGGGGACCCGATGAGGATGAGGAGGTCTGGATAGAAAGGCTCGTAAGGTTGTAACTGGGCAAAGAGATACATCTTGTGGAAGGGGTAGTACCTTCCAAAGGTTCCACTCATCAAAGGATCTTCATTCTTTGCTAAAAAGCTACGTTCCGGAGAAAGTAGGACTTCCCCTGTGGGAAGGAATTGAATATGACCCGGATCTCTGGATAAAGCCGACAGTTCTGAAATCTCCTTGCTCCTGAAGCTAAGCTTAATAAAAACAGGGTTTTTCTTAAGAGCATTATAAACGAGCATGTGTCATTATCGGTTTCTGAAGCCGTTTTAGAGCATCGTTTAAGAACCATGAAACTGACGTAGGCCTTACAGAAGGTCTAAGTCTAGCACATGCCTTAGGAATAGACGAGAAGTAGGAATCTGTCAAGTCTATGTTGAACCCAAATTGAAATATCTTTTTCAAGGCTGACTTGTTTGTCGTAATCGTGCTAGCTGCTAAACCTTTTTCAAATAAGGATCTGAAAAAGGATATAGCTGAATTAACTGTCATGATTCTAATATCTGATTCTCTCAGGAAGATTGCTAACTTTTGACAGCAGCATCATACTGTCTCAAAGTTGAATCCCTTTTATCGGATTCCAAGAAGAGAATGTTTTGAGGGTCAATATTCGCATCTCTTTTTGCCGCAAACTTCATGAAATCCATAAAGTTAGGGTTTTGAGAATCCCTGAGGAAGCGAACACAGTCTTCGTTTGTACTGACTGGGAGAGCCTGGGATTGGGGATCCGAAGAGGACGAAGGCCAGTTCAGAATTAGGGATACCAATTGCTCTTCGGCCAGTCTGGGGCTACTAGAGCCACTTGACCCTTGAATGTCCTGAGTTTGTTTAAAACTTTCATGAGAAGATTCACTGGAGGAAAGACATAAATCTTCTTCCAGTTGTTCCAGTCTAGAGCCAAGGGCGTCCGTGGCATAGGCCAGAGGGTCCAGGTTGGGGGTTACATAACACGGCAGTTTGTGATTCGCTTGAGATGCGAAGAGATCCACCTGTAGCCCTGGAACTCTTTGAAGGATCCATTGGAACGAACTGTTGTCCAGTGACCATTCGCCGGATCTTAGTGGGCACTGATCGGTGGGATAACGCGTCTGCTATGACGTTTCTCACTCCAGCTATGTGAGTGGAGGAGAGATGCCAACTGAACTTGTCTGCCAGGGAGAAGATGGCTACCATGACATGATTTAGATGACGTGACTTGGAGCCCTCCTCTGTTTATACAATGTACTACCACTGCGCTGTCCAGAACTAGCTTTATGTGGGAGTACTTTGGTGGGCGCAACCTCTTTAGAGTCAAGAACACTGCCATTGCCTCCAGTACGTTTATATGGAACTGACTGAACTGAGGTGACCAAGTTCCTTGAACCTTTTTGACCTGGGAATACCCTCCCCAACCGCTTAAGGACGCGTCTGTGTGGATGGTGATCCCTGGTGGAGGGAACTGAAGGGGTACTGACACTGACAAATTCTTGACTTTCGCCCACGGCCGAAGTCGATTCTTTAGAATCAGAGGGACTGAGGATAGTTTGTCCTGGACCTGACATTTGCTCGTGAGCGCCAGATTCTGGTTAGGTCTTTCAGTTTGGCTTTCATTAAGACGTTCGTCACTGACTGCAAACTGGAGAACCCAGGATCTCTCCTGGGCCCCTCCTGTTACGCCAGTTTGTGACTTAGAAATTGCTTGACTGACTTCGCTATTTCTTTCCTTTTGGCTGATGGAATCGACAGAGTATGGGAGGATAGATTCCATTGAATGCCCCAGCCACTGAAAGTTTGACTCTGGAGTGAGTCTTGACTTGGTCCTGTTTATCTTGAAGCCTAGATATTCCAGGAACTGAATCACTTTCAGTGTAGCTCTGTTGCATTCCTCGACTGTTGAAGCCCAGATCAACCAATCGTCGAGATACGCTACTACCATAATCCCTTGAGACCTGAGTTGTTGCACTACCACTTCCGCTAGTTTCGTGAACACCCTGGGTGCCACGTTGAGTCCGAAGGGAACTACCTTGAAGGAGAATGCCTGGTCTCCTATCTTGAAACCCAGATACAGACGGAAGTGTCTTGCAATAGGGATATGATAGTAGGCGTCTGTAAGATCGATAGAGGTGTGACGGCCCCCCCCCCCCCCCCACGGGGAAGTAAGGTCCGCACCTGCGAGATCGTGAGCATCTTGAACTGTCGCAGCGGATGGCTAAGTTTAAGCGGGACAAGTCTAAGATTACCCTTCTTTTTTGAGAGCCTTTCTTTGGCACGCTGAACAAGCGACCTTGAAATTTTAATCTCTTGACTCTCGCTATAGCTCCTTTCTGAAGGAGGTCCCCTGCGTACTCTGTCATTCCTGGAAGGAAGTTGACGGAAAGGTCTGGATGGAGGTGGGTTCGTTCTCAACCAGCTCCAACCCAGGCCTTTTGACACTATGCTCTGAGCCCATTCGCTGAAGTTCCACCGGTGGCGAAAGTGAAACAGCCTCCCTCCTACCTGAAGTTCTTCATTGGTTCTGGAAACCGCCTCGGCCTCCTCTGAAGTGCTTTCCCCTATTAAAGGGGCCTCCCGATCCTCTCCCACGAAAGGAACGCTTACCTCTGCCTCCCTTACCCGAGCGGTCATACTTCTGTGAAGCTTGACTCTCGAAGGCTTGATTGTAAGCCGGAGAGATGGCGTAAGAGGTGGAGGGCTGAGGCTGAGGGGATATC
The DNA here is from genome assembly GCF_015104395.2 of Macrobrachium nipponense. Taxonomy (NCBI): domain Eukaryota; kingdom Metazoa; phylum Arthropoda; class Malacostraca; order Decapoda; family Palaemonidae; genus Macrobrachium; species Macrobrachium nipponense. The sequence continues at coordinate 112,974,377 of NC_061100.1, forward strand.
ACATAAATTGGTTGTGATTGAGCTTTAGAAGTGGAAGGTTGGCTGTTTGCACTAAGGGCACCGCTGGGGAACTTGCTGAGAAAAGCGGGCTGCTTTTTCTGGTAAGGATGGAAACGCCCTAGGTGTCCTCTGTCCCTTACCTTTAGGGCGTTAAGTCCTGCCTCTCTAGCCGTAAGGCCCCAAACGCGTCCTTAGGCTCTGGTTCAGCCTCGTAGCCTCTGACTGGACTTCCTTCACCATAGCTTCTGGGAAGAGATCTGCTCCCCAGATGTTAGACGAGAGTAACCTATTCGGCTCATGTCGAATGGTTGCCTCTTGTAGGACATGCTTCCTACAATTCGTTCTAGCAGTGGCAAACTCAAACATATTCCGACTGTACCGTTTGAGTCAGGGATTTGGTCATGAGTTTAAAAAAGCGGTTCTGAGCCATAGGCTATGGTCGCGTACTCGGACATAGCCATAGAGTGAATTGACCTGGCTAACTCGCGATTTCGCGTCAAATTCAGCCTGAATAAGGCTATCTGGGAGCCTGGGTAGCTTTTCACCAAACTGATCCATAGCACAGTCGGTTTGAGTTTGCCAGCTGAGAAGGTGTTCGGCAAGTCTTCCCACAATTCTCCGGCTGAGGGAAGCAACGGAGATGTGGGATCTGCTTCCTTCAATTGAGGCATGGGTTCCCCCCTTTTGGGCCGCTGGATGGTAGACCTCGCGATCTTTGTCAGGAACGGAGCGGGTACTCTCATCCATTGTGAAAATGGTAAAGGGACTCTTAAAAGGTTGTATCTTGGTATTAGAACCAAAAATCCATGTCCTCTAAACACCTGACCATTCTCTCTGAGCCTGGTCTCGTGAATAGAGGACTGTCTCCTTTGGTACCTATCATCCCGCACCATGGCTGACGCTGTAAGCCTTGCGTAGCCTATGAACGGAGGCTGGAGGTCTTCCGGGTAGAAACTCAAGTCCTCTATCCTTCGAGTTCCAAATTCCGGTATAGAAATGAGACCGTCTTGGAAGGGGGCGTATGACGCTACTCTCCATGGATTGTTCATCGAGAACGGAGGTAGCGAGTCATACGGAGGAAGCTGAGTTCCACTCGTATTGGAAAGTGGGGGAGAGGCTAGAGGGGCTTCTCTCAGTCCGGCTATAATGGAGTCCTGGGACGTAATCCTATCCGACAACGAGAGATCATTTGTTCCATGCTACTCTTTAGGGACCCAACCAGGTCGCCCACCTGTTGCAACAGGCCAGCATTGGAGTCCAAGGCCGGAGCTGCTGCGGAGGTGGAGGGGTGGCTCTGAATCGGACCAAGGGTAGCGGAACTGGTGACTCTGCGGGGTGCGAGATCTCTCTCTGGAGGATTTACTCCTCGAGGACTTAGAGCCGGAGCTAGAAGCTTTAGACTGTCTGCTCCGGGATTTCCAGCGGAGACTTACGAGAGGAGGATGAAGCCGAAGTCGTCTTCTTAGACGACGACGACGTCTTCGACAAGGATTTCACTGCATGACCCTTGACTTTAGGTCTAACCGAAGCGTCAGGGAGGAGTATACAATTCATCACCTGTAAAGCCTTGGAAGGATGGAGAGGTTGCAGGAGTAGAAGAAACAGTTACAGCCAAGGGTGACCCTTGGGTGTCCCACCCTACTTACCTCGACCAACAGGTCGTCTACACCTACCATAGGTTCCACATTAATATCTAAAGTCGCGACGTCCGTGGAGATATCCTGGTCTTGGTCAGTTAATGAGGCAGCCAGCTGTTGTTGGATGAAGGCGATAGTCGGGGCCGCCTCTACTGGGTCGAGTATCCTGTCGCCTTGCCTCCGGGAAGATTAACAGTGCCAACCGCTTCTCTAAGATGTAGGGCATACCCTTGGCGGCGTTCTTCCCAAAACCGCCGACCCAGGCCGCAGGGTTGCCAGTGCGGTATCCCTCACTGCCGGCGCCTGGAAGAGGGGGCGTAGATTAGATTTAAGAATCACTTAAAACTAAAAAACTTAAAGTATAACTTAAACTTAGATGCCTTAAGTTAAAGTGAATGATGAAAACTTAAGCATAAAACAGAAGCGGAGCATCTACCGGAGATGGAATACTTTACCCATCTAAAAGCTGGCTCACCAGATCATAACATATGGTACACGTCTCATGGTACCAGACCTGGATGTCCCCGTGCAGAGTCGCGCATGGAGCATGGGACCGGCAAACTTCGTGTCCACATGGCTCCTGAAGTGTGGCGGCGCATCCCGGATGCTCACAGTTGGTGGCCTGTAAGTGGGAAGACACATGAGTATCTTAAAGAATATCACTTACAGGCTAAAGGACAGAAGAACTCCGTTGCATGCCGGAGCTCGGAAAAAATTTGGGCATAACCCCTCCCTGCTTCGCCTGAATAGGCTATAATCCCGGAGAGATCCGGTAAAACTCGTAAGGGAGGGGGGGGAAGGGGGGGGAAGGTTTAAGGTACTTAAGATAAACTTATAGTTAATCTAATAAACACTAAAACCTAAAAACTCAAACGAACCCGGACCAAGTCCAGTGCGTAGCGGAGTGTAGTAACTCAGCAATACGTTAAGGTTAGCAGGGACACACTGTATGTTCCGGTCCACTCTACTTGAGTCGGGACTAACAACCCTTTAAGCTGGATGCCAGGAACTGCCGGTCAGGAAAGGAGTCCCTAGTAAGGTGGGAAAGAGCGAGAAGACATACAGGCTCGAGCGAACACGGAGCGACAAGGAAGCAACGGATGGGGGAAAGGCCAGTACCCCCCACCACATTACCACCCGGCCGGACCGAGAAGCCGGAGAGGTCGAGTCCAGTCTGGGTCTGATCCCGTCTCCCTGACCCCTCCGCCTGGGGGGAGAGAGGGAAGCAGGCTCGGGTATGTGGGCGAGCATGGGCAGACCGACCCACCCTCCCCCGACTCTATGGAAGAGCGGGAGAGGGGGAAGTGACTGGGCAGGCGTCTGGCTGTCTCGTGATCGCGTAGTGACCACGAGGCGGTAAGACCAAAACAAGACAACTAAGCCTAGGACAAACCAACTGATCAGAGAGATGCTATCGGGAAGCAACTGAGCTGAAAAGCAGTGGCATATAGGCCCACTGGGCCAAAACCAGCTGATCAGAGAGAAGCTATAGGGAAGCAACCGCAACTGATGAGCGGTAGAATAGGCTCATGAGCCAGGACCTAGGCTAAGCCAGACGCCTAACTAACCTAAACCATAACAAAATACATGGTACAATAAATAAAATTAAAAGAAAGAAAACAATATAGTAGGAGAAAAAATTCGGGAGTGTACGGACTAACCCGAAGGAAAGTCTACCACTCAAAGCTAGTCAGAGGCCGATACTAAGCGCCGGACTAGGTCTGGAAGGAAGGAAGCCTACATAAGGTAAAAGACATGCATGCATGACAAACCTGAGTAGACAGTACCCTAAGTAAAACGGATAATTAATATAGAACGTACACAGACAAGGGGATGTTCTAGGTATGGGAGACCAAGAACGAACCCACCACGAGGCAGAACCATGCTGCCATGCTTCCGACCCAGAGTTCGTATTTATACCTAAAAAACGGCAAATACTGACTCAGGCCGGAAAAAAAA
>NC_061100.1:113327972-113350472 GCF_015104395.2 Macrobrachium nipponense
AGATATATATCTATACGACATATAGAGCTAGATATTGGAGATATAGGGATATATAGATATATATATATAATAGCTATATACGAGCGAGAGATATAATCATATCTATATGTGCTATATAATATATTAAATATAAATAATTCTATATTGATTGTTCTTATTTTATTAATATATATATATATATAATATTATTTAAGCTATGAGGGACCATTATATCTTTATTATCTAAATCTACTATTACATATTATAGATATATCTAGAACATCATAGATATAGATATATATATATTAATATATTGATATCTATAAATATATAGATATTAAATAGAATACAATATAGACATTAATATATTAGAGAATTTATAATCTATAGATATCTATATATATATTATTTATATATTATATATATATATCATAAATATACATTAGATATATATATATATTATCTTATATATATTATTAGAATCTAAATTCTTACATATCCAATATATAATATATATAAATACAATTAATCTAAAATCTATCTATATCTATAGGTATGATATATAAGAATTATATATATATTCTATATGTCTAATAATTATATAGATTATATATCTATATATATCTATATACATATAATCTATATAATTATAACATATTATATTATTATATTCTATATATATCTTTATATATTATATTATATATAGAATATATCTATAAATATATATAGATATATATATATAGTTATATAATAAATTATATATAATATCTAGAATATTTATTATATATTTATTCTATATAGATATATATTATTATCTATATCTTAATATATTATATATAAAAATATATAATATATATCTATATATGATTATTATTAAATCAATATAATTATATATAGATATATAGATATATCTAATATATAGATATATATATATATATATAATATATATATATATATCTTATATTAGATAATAGATATATCTATATATCATATATTATATATATATAATCTATATAGATATAGACAGATATATATATCCATATATCTATATATATATAGATAAAATAGTATATATATATATTATATATATATATATATATATACTATATAGATATATAACATATATATACATATAATATACATTATAGTATATATATATCTATATATATATATATATATATATCGATAGATATATATATAGATATAGATATAGATATAATATATATAGTATATATATTATTATGTATATATATATATAGATATAATATACATTATATATATATATATATATATATCAATTATTTATATATACTATATATATATATGTATATATATATATAGACTATATATACAGTATATATATTATTATATATCTATAGATATATAGTATATATATATATATATATATATAGATATAATATATATATACTATATATATATAGATATATATATATATATATATATTATATATATAGGGAGAGAAAGATATATACTCTATCTATATCTATCTATCTATCTATCTATATATATATATATATATATATATATATATATATATATATATATTATATATATATATATATATATATATATACTATATATATATATGGCATATCTCTCTCTCTCTCTCTCTCTCTCTCTCTCTCTCTTTCTCTCTCTCTCTATCTCTCTATCTCTCTCTCTCTATATATATATATATATATATATATATATATATATATATATATATATATATATACATATATAATAATATATATATATATATATATAATATATATATATATCTGATGCATAAATTACTAAGGAAAAATAGTAAATGAGACTCCATAATTCTTACCAATGATTAACAAAATCAGATGCATTATAAAGAATTGATAAAATGATATTAAACCAAAGGGAAAAAATGGCGACCCCATAACTCGAAGTAAAACTCAAATCGGCTGCAATATAAAAAAAAAAGTTTTCCATACATAGTGTAATCAAGGTCACCGAAAATATATCTATCGATCGGTGGTCTCTGTACAATGCTGTATGGGCGGCGGCCCATGAAATTTTAACGACAGCCCAGTGGTGGCCTGGCCTATATCGATGCCAGACACACGATTATGATTGGATTTAACCTTAAATAAAATAAAAACTACTGAGGCTAGAAGGTTGCAATTTGTTATGTCTGATGATTGGATAATGGATGATCAACATAAAAATTTGCACCCCTCTGGCCTCGGTAGTTTTAAGATCTGAGGGCGGACAGACATAGCCGTCACAATAGTTTTTTTTTTCCAGAAAACTAAAATCTTATAATAAAAAATTAAAAGGGAAAAAGAGAAGTTACTGTATGTATACATGTTGAAACTTTGCCTCAGTCCTCCCCAACACCCACCGCGCTAATCGCGACGCGCCAGTCAGTTCAACTTGCTGAAATGACGATAGGACAGGACTGGCTCGACAGGACTGGCATCAATAGCCCCCATACACGATAAAGACTGATCGGTTCGCACCAGTCGCTATGAAATCAGCGCGCCAGTCGCGTACGTGTATGGCTGCCTTTAGTCCACGTAATATCCTGTATTTACGGACTCACCGTTTGTTGTTCGAACTTCCCTATTGAGAAGTCCGGAGTATGGTTCAGTAATTGGCAATAAAGAGTTAATTGTCGTAGCGTAACGCAGATTCAGTACAGGGCGGATAAACGCACGCTTACAGATACTTTTAAAGTGATAAAAACCATTGATCTGTATCTAGTGTAATTGTAGGATATCCATCTATGGATATACAAAACATTATCTTACCTCCTGCCAAATAAGGTGTGTTTATCAAAGGAAAATTCTATAAACCTTCTAACACATTAAAATCCGTTTTGGACAAAAGAGACAGTTAATCAAATAATAACTTATATTCGAGGAACCAATCACTTGTCTCATAAATCGTGGCGTTGTTCAAGCGACCCAACAGAATTCTCCCACACCCCCAGTCGCAGCTTGCATGCAAAATCTCGAGACGCATGCACCCTCGAATGTCTTAGTGCGTGTAAAAAGACTTTGCTGGGATCTGAAAATTTTAATCCCTTCCCGACCCTCTGAAATATAACGGATTTCCGCAAACAAAGCACTATACACTGTTGACTCACAGCAACAAGTTAATATTGAAGTCTGTAACCATCCGAATACCAATCTAGTAATCCACAAAACCTATATACATACCATGGATATGGAAATTATAAATATCGCATTTTTTACTGTTGCTAAATTTAATCACGCCCAACCAGTAGTAGATGAATCCCTCTTATACTCTATCTAAAGTAAAATCAGTAAAGTAATTCCAGCAGAGGTGATTCAGCAGAAATTTTTTTATCTTTTATCTGAATATCATGATGTTTCTCCACTAGCGAGTGATCTCTGGGGGAAAACGGATGTCATTGAACACAAAATACGGTCGAAGGACAAACATAAAGCTATATACGTACCTTCGTATAGACTCCCAATGAAATTTCAAAGTGAGATAAATGACGAAGTTGAAAAAATGTTAGTAATAGGAGTCATTAGGAAATCAAATAGCCCATATAATTTTTCCCTTAAACGTCATGCCTAAAAAAAGATCAGACTTGGGGTATCTGAGTAGATTTCTGTTGCTCAAACGAGGAAACGATTCCCGATTGTTCTCCAGTGCCATGTACCGACGATATCTTATCTTTGTTAGGTCAGAATAAATTTTTCACCAGCTTGGACTTACTTAAAGGCTTTCACCAGATACCATTAGCTATGTGAGTGTACCTCATACACTGCCTTCAGCACACTCAGGGGACATCATCAATTTTTACGTATGCCTCCGGCTTACGTTGCGCCCCAATTACATTCACCAGAATGATTAATATAGTGTTTGGAGACTTTTTAGGGGATACCCTACATGCCTATATGGTTGGTCTTGTAATCTTTTTTAATACCTTAGAAGTACATTCGCATAAACTAGAGCTAGTGCTACAGAGACTAAGACAAATAATCACAGAGTAAAATATCTAATGTGAGTTTTAAAAAACTGAACATGTTTATTTAGGTTTTATGTGTCTAGTCAAGGTCTTAAAGTAGTCCACGGTAAGGTGTCGGCTATTCGTAACTTTCCGGTACCTATTAACATAAAGGGGGATACCGCACTTGTGCGCTGTAGTGGGTATAACTATCGTAAGTAAATATGTAACTCTTCAATCATAGCAGCTCCTTTAACAGATCTTACGAAGAAGGGCGTAGATTTATTATGGTCTGAAAAGCATCAACAGGCATTCGATATCTTAAAATTGGAATTATGCAGCTCACTTATCTTAAAATTCCCTGATTAAAATAAGGAATTTTTTTTATTGTAACAGTCGCCTCAGACCAAGGGGTAAGAGGGGTACTACTTCAGTAATATGATAAACAGTTCTTTCCTATAGCTTTTTATTCACGTAAACTAAAGCCCTCTGAAAGTAAATATGCAGTAATAGGCAAGGAAGGGCTAGGTATCGTTAACTCACCAGTACATTTTAAGTTCATAATCTACGGCTATCCTGTTAAAGTCCTTACTGACCATAAGTCCCTTACCGAGTTTTTCAAAGGCTTTAATCACAGTCCCAAAGGAACTCGGTGGGATGTGATCATTCAGGACTTTGGAGCCAATGGGAAAGCAAATTTCATAGCTGACGCATTATCCCGCAATCCCGCAATCCCGCACCATCCTGTAAGGAACCATTAGTTGGACTAAAAGATACAGAAACATCTGTGCCTATTGTTAAAACCATATCTGAACACGAAAATTCATTAACCCAAGAGATCGTGAACATTGAAGACCTGGGTTGGAGCGCTGAACTGTTACAAACTGAACAAAGAAAGGGTCAGCAACTAAGCAAAACAATAAATGCTTTGAAGGGAAATCCTAAAGCATAAGTATATTTAAAGTATGTGTAGCAGAATTATGTAATCAAAGGTTATATCATATGTAGGTCTGTGACAAGGAAAACCCAAGGAACACAGCAGGTGACTAACGACCAGGTAGTTTCACCAATCTTTTTATACCAATCGTCCTAAACTGGTTGCATTCCAATCCATTACACGGTCATCCAGGGTTCTCTATTATGTCACAGAAACCCAAATCACTATTTTGCTGGCCTACAATGCTTACAGATATAAAAAGCACATAACTAATTGTCACATGTGTCATGAAAACAAGGGACACACTAAGACACCTGTTAGTTTAGGGGCCTATCCTGTGCCAAATCAATCCTTTGAAAGAGTACACATAGATTTATTAACAGAGTTTATGAGTCTGACAGTGGAAATAAACACCTCTCAGTGTTAATAGTTGCCTTGACACGTTATATAGAATTAATAGCACTAAAAAAAACACACCGCAATTGAGTGCACTAGGAATATTTATGAGTGCTACATCAGTAAACACGGAATTCAACACATGATAATCTCTGACTCGGGTGGCGTATATTAATAATAATTTCCTTAACTCGTTGTGTGAATTCCTTTGCATTAAGAAAATCAATACCATATTTTATCACCCAGAGTCAATCGGTTTGGTAGAACGGATAAATAAGAAAGTGTCAATGTCCTATGAGTTACACTCGGGGTATTGGATCCGGACTGGATTATAGCGGTTCTCGGGGTTTTAAATACCCTTATCATTCATATCATGTATCTATAGAAATGATACCGCATGTAGCCTTATACGGTACGCCCGCTAGAACACTTTTCCACATATTCAGGCCAACCATTAATTTATCAAATATAAAGAAGTATGGATACAAGTATGAGTCGCTATAATATACTCCGTAAGAAGTTGGAAGGGTTACAAATTATAATGAAAAGGAATCGCGATAAAATCAATAAACAAACGTAACTATAGGCAGTAGGTGTTTATAAAATATCCAAATATATATGCGTAAGGGTTTGAACTCTAACTTAACGCCTAAGTTTAGTAGCCCATTCAGTATCCTAGGGATATTAACGACAAATAAGCTAAAAGTTCAAACACATATCAAAAACCTACTGGCATACTGTCTGTTCCGATGGTTTATATTCGAAGTAAAAAAAAGAAAAAAAATTTTAAAGTCAGGAAGTCTAGAAGTGAAAATGTATATCTATGTGAATAATCCTATATGGATCTTACAGGGTAAATAATATATATAAAATTTGTATGGAAACCTTTTTCATTAGTTTTGAATAAGGAATATCTAATTTAACATAAGTAATTACATATATTTTACAATCTTGCAGGTTTCCAACATGAAACTAATGTTGTTAAATTTTGGTACTGTTTTTTCAGACATTCTTCTCGTGTGGGTGGAGTATTAAAACAAAAAATATCCAATTTATACATAGCTATCATTTGAAAGTACTAAAGTCGTATTTATTACAGCGAGTAACGTAACTCTTAAAGCTGGCTTGAGCGCAGTCTCCTGCCAGGTGACGATGTCATCAGTCCTAAAGGTGTCTGACGCGTTTTGCTGAATCATCGTATAAATCGCACATGCATCACTGTTCCTTTTAATCCCGATAATCCGCTTGCACAGGCTTCATCTGTAGTTTTGAGTTGTCTTGTGCTTGCAAAACAAACCAGCTGGAGTGGAATGCTTAGCTCGTGAAGTTCTCATGGGCAAGGCAAGTCGTTAGGTACAAGTGTCTATCTGTGGTGATCAATGCAAGTTTAGTTAAAGAATCGCAATCGTTTTAAAAATTAATGAACAAAATAAGCGAATAGAATTTCTATAATATCAAAATGAATTAATTTTTTCTGAACTTCATAGACAATTGAGTCAATAAATCAACTTATGACATTGGTAAACGGACATTTTAGTAGTATCAGTTTATGGATATGAAATATTTACTTGCAACATTAGCATATTACAATTCAAGTAGATCACATTCATGGGAAAATGTCACATTTTCTTGAAAAACCCAAAGTTAAATAGAAATTAGTTACATAGTGGGTTCTTTCATTGCATCTCCCGCCTATTAAAGTTTTATCATTCAACTAGAGGATGAGTGGGAGAAACTTGAATATAAACCTTTTGCTAGGGGCACATAGGATCGGATTTTATCACAGCTTAATTTCAGTAAGCGTAGTGAATTACAGAAACATGATTAATATTCTCTTTGATTCTTATGTTGCCTAGCAATCTTACAAATAGCTCCGTTTCCCACTTCTTTGTCTAGTAACTTACTATCAGTAATATCGAATTTTCTTTGGGATTCGTATTGATATCTGTTAACATGGATATTTTTACGGTCGTCAGAGACCTGGATAGGTTCACTCATTGTTATAATGCCATGGATAAAAAAGTTTGTACAGCTGACTCTTTTGAATTCCATAATATATCAGCGAATTCATGTGGGGTAAGTCTAGTCCTTAACGGCTTTCTCCCTCCCATATTTTGACGTCTGAATTTACTTTGCCCTTGTGACAAGTATAATTTCACTTACAGGCTGATTAACGGAAACTGGTTACACCCTGCAGTAGAAGAGTTTCACATCGCATGCCCGGACAGATCGTCTACAACTTCAAAACCTGTTCGTCACTGTGAACGACTGCAGTGGAGTAACGACCACCTACAATGTGAAGGGAATAAGCACCATCATAAGTGAACAAGCTTATTTCGTGGACTTCCTGGACCGTCATCCGTATCCCAGCGTTAATTTTTTTTTTTAATGCGGAATGGTCCAGGGGCTGTTGGAATTGACTACAAAGGGACATATTTCCGACAATTACGACAAAGGAGGGTATTCAGTTTTACATTTGCTGGCGTAGGACTTGTGCTGGGGATGATGTTATTCATCGCAAACGTATCTGTATGGGATAGGATGCATAGAACAAGTATGGGCGCAAAATAGAACGTTGGCCCCTGCCCAGGCAATTTCCCCTTGTTTTTAACCATTTGGAATTGGCCATTTCATTTGGCTCTAGGTGATTGTCTGGAACTGTGTAATGGGCGAAAAGTTGTTCAAAACGCTAGTTAAATGTGTAGTAGGTATCTCCTTGGCTATGTATTCCATATATAGAGTATCAGTAAAGGATCAATATCTATATAAGTATCATAGCTAAAGTATCAGTAAATAACAGTATCACAATCATTATATATCTATTACCATGCTTATTTGAAGAATATAGAAGTTAATCAATGAATCAATATATATCTGTGCGTGTACGTCCTAGGAATCTATTTAGAGTGCACCTAGATTAATCACTTAGATTAGTTATTTATGTTAAACATTTGTATTAAGTGCACATATATTGATCATAATTATATGAATCATATATATATATTATATATATATATATGTATATATATATATATACATATATATATATATATATATATATTTATATATATATATATATATATATATATATATATGTGTGTGTGTGTGTGTGTGTGTGTGTGTGTGTGTGTATAAATAAATAAGGTAGCCTATAATCAATCTGATACCTTGCATCTCACCAATAACTGCAGTTAATATATCAGTTAGTATATCAGTTAGTATATCACTTAATATATCAGTTAATATATGATTTTTATCACTTCATATATGATTTTTATTAGTTAAAATATGATTTTTCTCATGTAAATCTTTATGTTATGCAATTATCAGGAGTACATTAGTATTTTCTGTAGCATATGTATCTTCATGAGTTGAAGCGTAAAACTGTATCATTATATATCACGTGATCATTATTTACGAATATTATCATATGTATATGTCTTATATCTTATTACATGAATCTGTATTTGTGTACACCATGAATGTTTTTACTTATAAGTATTTTCTATATAGATAACTAATTAAATATCATGCCTTAACCACTTGTTGGTAATTTAGAGTTAACTATATATTCACATTAGTGTCTGTATCACACTCCTATAAGTCAAATGCAAGTCAAGCTTGAGTAATGTTCAGTGTTTGGTTTTGTAACTGACCGAGCATTTACATAAGTGTTACATAATATAAAAATATGGAATGTTATTCCATATATAAAAACTAAAACTATGATTAATTAAAACCAGTGACCCAAGAGGTCAACCAGTTTGCGTGCAGGAATGTGATCAGACCAGATAAGATAAAGTAGGCTACGATGACGTGTTGTATCAGTCAGTGTCTGGTTTGCCGTCATCTGTGGTCATCAAATCTATTGTTTTGTAAACGGTTGTCAAAGCTTCCTGCTTGAGACAACCACAGTGACCTATAACCCAGGTGGCCTACATGACTTGTAATCTATGTCATCTGTGTGTATGTTCGTATGTTCGAGCTACTGTCTGCTCACTTTATGATTTGTAAACCAGATTGTATGTAAGACTTGAATTAGCCAGCATCATTGGCAGATCTGTACATTTTTATCTGATCTTCACAATGTAGACTTAGTAGAATACAGATATTTTCGTACACTGTGTTTCGACAATAGAATCTCGCATCAGAAAGAAGATACTGACTTAGAAATTATCATCAAAATCCAAGACACTCCAATGAGGATGGAGAGTCATAATAAACCGACCTTAGCATAAATTATCGCAGGTCTAAATAACCTCACAGGGCGCCTTATTATACAAAGGCATCAGCCCTACATATATATATAGTGACAAAGCCTTCCAAATACCTGGCTATTACACATACCAATCACAGAATTCAAAGTTACCTCACAGCAGCCAGATACTTGAAGTTTTATAACCGGTAAAATACGACCAAATACTCTAAAGGCAACAGTGGTCCCTTAAACAAGATTTAAACGTGTAGGAAATAAGACAAAGTTCACCTAAACAAGTGTGAGGTATTCATATGGGCTTAAATTAATTAAAGAGCATCACTCCATCAAACAATATATATATGCATATGCTTATATATATATATATATATATATATATATATATATATATATATATTATAATGCTCTGTATCATAATTTGAGGAGCACCTTTCTCACTACCTACCACATACGCCTTTAGAGTTACAGGTAAAAGACAAATTTTCATGTATTTCACATATTTAATTTTTTTCGTATGAATTATACATGCTAGACTTGTTAAATTCGAGGTAAAATGCTTTTAATTGTAATTTTGGAAGTCCGGAATGGATTATTCCAATTACCTAATATTTCTTTGGGGGAAAATGAGTTCGGTTTAAGGGCAGGTCGGTTAAAGTGGTTTAGGATTCTTTTCGTTTCCCTTTCAAGGACTTATAATATCAGTGTATAGTTTTTATTTACCCGCTTGTTTGTTCCCGTTTCATATCGACGAGCGAAGTTTTGGTCTGCTGTGTTTTCCTTGTTCACTTGTTCTTCATTGCTTTTCCGTCACCCTCATTTGACTTTTGAGTGGATTTTGTAGTCAGGCGAACTAGACTATGTTCCAACTTCCAACTCTACCGAGAGGAGATCCAGCCCCGTCTTTGCCCATGGCACTCTGACATTGTTGTAGCACCTGCAGTTGGCTCTGCCTGTTCGGGACAAGGCTGGAGTATACAACACTTGCTCAGTCGACGATGTCCTCTATTAATCCTGACCTGTGCCTCACACCAACGGTGGGGTCTGCCTTACATCTTCCTTAGCGAACAGTGCTCTGGGTTGACCATTTTTGCCCACCTGTGAAGGCTTTCGCAGGATTCTCCTGGAGTCGTCAGGAGGCTTTCTGAGACCGGAGAAGGGCGAGAATAATTCATTTGACTCCTTACCCTTTATCATTATCACAACATACGAATGATTTATCTGCGGGATTCTCGTCAACTCTTTGCCCCCTTAACCCCAGTGTTGTGTAAACCTCCTAAAGACAGGGTTGTTTAGCTAACTATGTAACTTCCAGTGTTACACATATTATGAATATAATATTCATCGGTGAAGGCTCTGTTGTAAATTAATTATATAAATGAAATTTTGTTCGTAAAATAGTGTTACTAATATTTACAGAATGTCTAGTGCCTCCGAATGTAGTGTGAGTATTTTTCCGTCATTGGATTATTGATTTCTACCTACCACTTGTTCTTTCCCAAATACTAATTTTATGCGAATTAGGAGACTGAAGTAGTGAGTTATTGTAAGGGCTTATGAATTTTCTAGTTCCTAGGTCATTTTCGGGGGCATTTTGTATATATTAATTATTTTTTGTGAGAATAAATTAATTGTTAAGTTGTTCTTGGTTTTGTTATCCCTCTCTTCCTGCCAGAGTTCTGTGTTTTATATTAAATCTTTGTCTGTTACTGGCAACTGATTTAGAGAAATAAATCCTGTTGAATCTAGATTTCTTACTGCTTCAAGATACAATCCTAAAGTTCATAACGACATTTAGATGAATAGATATGGGTAGATACATAGATAAGGCAATGTTGGTTATGGAACGACTAGGTTTTATGATGGAATAGTTATGGAAACAGTAGTGCTACGTAGGATAAGATAAGTGACTCAAAATACAGTATCTGTATCATTATATGCTGCTACTTTCGTAATGCATATGATACTCTCTTTGACCGTATGAAATGTTATATAAAAGTGTTTGAAACATTTTCAGATTCCTTATTTAGCTTAGAGTAATAGATGTTATATAAATGTAAGTTCAGATTTTGCATAACATAATTTAAAGGAATATTACATAGAATGTGAAAAGAGAGAGAGATTAACTTTGTGCATTCCAAGCTAGAAATTGTTTCCATAACTTGTTATTACTTAAGATTAGGGGAGCTCGAGGTCTCTGTATTGTTTTCATAACATGTCAATCTTACTCACTTGAGTCTGTTTTGGAGGAGTACATCTTTGTTGAGCATACAACGTACAGGACTGGTTTCAGACGTGTATGTCTTTGCTAAATAAGCACGTGGAAGGATTGCACCATCTTTCGTAAGATCGTTTTAGAACCTTCTATTTAAGCATACGTCATCTTTGGGAAGTGACGTCACTTAGATTTGCTTTCGTTATATATCATTATTCCTTTCATATTAAAATACTTATATTGTCTTAAATCACGTAATAATATTTGTTATTTGTGATTGTTATTTCAATTTCTCTTTAGATATTGTTTTGAAAGAGAATTTTTATGATATTAGCTGAACTATGTGTCCTAAACGATTTGAGCCCGTCAGCCTCTTGAAGTTCACCCATACAAGGAAGAGAGAGACTGCGTGCTCATTACAGAATTTGAATTCCTGGCGTACAGACGTCCTCTCTCTCTCTCTCTCTCTCTCTCTCTCTCTCTCTCTATCTCATATTTCTTCCTCTCTCTCTCGCTCTCTCTCTCGTCTCTCTCTTCTCTTCTCTTCTCTCGCTCTCTCAGCTCTCTTCTCTCTCCTCTCAAACATAGATGATTTTACATTAACGTCACGTAAAGATTTTATACTTAGTTATTGGTCACTCGTAAATTTTGGATTTCGGATATCTTAGAGTTATTTAGTATTAGTTAGTGCTTAGTGTGGAATCTGAACAAACATTGTACAATGTTTGTGAATTGTGAGGTGAAATTTTGGAACTAGCTGCAGCAGAGAAAATTGGTACCAAGGTAAAGTTTTATTACAAAGTTTATTAGTTGCAACTAATAGTTACAGTGGTTTGGAGAACGATTTCAATTTTTACACATTGCAAATTTTTGTTTTGTTTTGTTTCATTTGAAGTGATTTTTTTGTGCATTTGTCCATTTTTCTTATTGAAGTTATTTTTGCGCATTTATCCATTTTCTTAATGATTTGTGTGTTTTTTTTTTATATTCTGTGTGATTAGTGCATTTTACAATTTTGGTATTTTCCATATTTTTCTGTGAAGTGTTTTCATTTGCATTCACAATTTGATTAACTTAGTTGTTTTCAATAATTAATCGTTGCACATTTAATTGAATTTAACACTCGTGAGTTAATTTACATTTACTTAGAATTCTTTTCAAGTTTTATTGTTTAGCACTTGTGAATTAATTTCCAAATTTTGATTATTACCTAACACTTTTGAATTTCGATTGAATTAATTTTCTTAATTATTGTGATAAATCAACTTTGATTTCATTTTACTTAATTAATTCAAGAATTAATTAAACTTTGTGTTTTCAAATAACAGTAAATTTCCTTGAGATTGTGAATTTCACTTATAAATTTTGAGTTTGATAATAAATTTTAGTATCTAAAATTTTTAAAAGTGTTTTCTTTTTCATCAGTATATAGCTAAGTTTATTTTTGTATAGGTAGAAACATAGAGTGGTAATTGAGAGGTTTTCCTTCAATTTACTTGAAATGAGTTAGAACCAGGGAAGTACTTAGACTTCTGAAATCATGGAAATATTTAGACTTTTAAAGTTAATGATGGAGTGATGCCCTTTAATTAATTTAATTACTTATAAGATTACCTCACACCTGTTTTAATGAACTTAGTCTGATTTTCTGCAATACTGGTAAGTTGTTTAAGGGATCACTGTTACCTTTAGAGTATTCAGTCGCATTTTACCTGTGACGAAGGTTCAGGTGTCTGGCTGTTGTGAGGTAACAATTAATGAATGGTAAGTGTAGTAACCAGATACATGGCACAGTATGCTCATCCGATGCCTCATAGAGTTGCAGTTTTAAAATGGAATGGAGACAAAAAATAAAATAACTTCTCTTCAATTCTTACCTTACCACAATGAGGGCTAGGTTCCGCATTAGGTCTAAAAAAAAGAAAAGAAAAAAAAAGTCATTTTAGATTTAGATTCTGTCAAGGCTGAATGTAAAAGGTGATTAGTTCTTATTCCCGACAAAGTCCTTGATTAATTTTAGCAATACTTTTATTAAAAAATTATAAATTATCTTGAATATTCAATTGAGAAACTTGTCAATACTAGTAGAATACTGCAATTCTACTCATCGTAATCTACGTAAGATACAACTTAGGGAGCTGGTAAGTATACTAATGAAGGGTCAAGATTAGTGTGTAGTACCTCCTGATAGATTGACCGTGTGATGGGTAGTAGTTGCACTTGTGGCCTGTCAAAGCGAAAATCATTTTTAGCAAATGCGATGCGACCCTTCAAGCTAGAAAGACAACGCGTCCTCAGGATTTGAAAGGCCTTTGGTGCATAGCAGGCTTACACAGCCAAGGATGAAGTCAACGCTGGATCAGGTGAACCTAAAAGGTTTGAAGTTTGGTGTTACATGGATCATTCGTACTTTCAGCGTCGGAATCATATAGTATGTTCCCAATTTATATTAAAAGGACTGAAAATATCACCATGCAACAAAAAGTTATTATTTTTTGTGTTGTGTGATTTTGCGTTTTGACCATTTATAGTAGCACCGAGCACAGCATCATGGATGTGACTGTCTGGTTGCACGGTCTAAGATATACAAATCTCCATAAACCTTGTTCGGTTGGACGTCTTCACAGTAACAGGGAAAAAATAATAATTCTCCAGTCATAAAGTGCGTATTTAATGGAAGGGACTGGAAAAAGGCATCTGTAATAGGCTAGAATATGAATCGAATGCAATTGAAAGTGAATTTGTCGGTATGTGATTGACGAAGAATGTCTGGGATTTATGATCCTTGAATTTCAGTGTAAAGAAAAAAGTTCTGTCACCCCGACTCAACGGGTTTGTCCGTGTCTGGCCAATTAACGTTTAAACGTACTAAAAACGTCCACTTACTGTTTTTTAAGTGTTTTTTTTTTTTCAGTGTTGGGAAGTGTAGCCGTATTCCTATTGAAACTAAGATGACCACGAGTGATTTAATTAGGACAAAGTGAGCCAAACTTTCGTAGGTAAAGTAACTGGCTTTGTAGGCTATTTATGTTTTTAAGTAATGTAACCAAGAGTGAACCATGTGCATGGTAGACTTAGCCCATTATTTGAGGCAAATACTAATTAAATGCTTTTTGTAAACCATAAATCCTTTTCGACTGTATTTCATTTGGGGGGATCGCTGTTGTAAGAAGTAGGATAGCGGGGATACTGCTTTCTGACTTGGGAAGGATTTCTTGGTAAGTGTAGCTCATGTTATCAGCCCTTGTTATGGGTGTTATTAGGATGGTAACATCATTAGGCTTAGAAGGGCCATTCCCCTTCTGCAAATGAAAATTCTTACAAGCCTACGTTGGACATGTTTTGAAATATTGTATGATTTGCTTATTCTAGGTATACCTAGGTATATTACCTATTTTAAAGCTATTTCCATGTGTGATGGCGTAGACTGGTCTTTTGAAACTTGAGTGGATTGGTCATAAGCTTGAAAGTGTTTTATAGGCTAGTTAAAATTTTACTTCAAACCATTATTGCATGCCTGACTTGAAAGAAAATATGGGTTTCTTAAGTTTCATATGTTCTTTAAACATTTCCGAGGTTCATTTAGGGTAAAATACCGAATGGCCAGCTGCAGCCATAGCGCGACCACCTTACCCTTTAAGGCCATAATCAGAAATTATAGTCTTAATTTGTGACTTGGAAGAAAAAACTTACTTTAAGAGGAAATAGAGGCCTCGAGATGTTGCTTCGACGGATGGTGGCTCTTGGCTAATGTCTATCCTGGGTTACAGGATGCGTTTTAGTAATTTTTCGGGAAGGTGGTTGTGCTATGGTAGAGGACAGCCATTCGGTATTTTACCCTAGTCAGAGTATTTTTAGAGATACTGGACCTCTTTACATACAAAATTTTGGGGGAAATCACAGTGTAAAATTGAGGTTTTGGTTTGGGAAGAAACAAAATTAATGTCATACAAGGATGAGTTTAACCTAACCTAACCCAAAAGGCTGGGCTCTTACCTAGCTATGGGGTTGGGGGTGGTGGCTTCATTCCCTGGATGTGTCACACCTAAGCTAACCTATAGGTTGGGTTCCTTTGTAACCTGAGGATTCTGACCCCCTGAGCCCTCCACCTAACCTAATATGATGCTGGGGTCTTACTCAGAGGGCTTTGCCTTCAAGACCCCCCCTAACCAAACTAAGGAGGCTGGTCCTTTCCTAGCTGGAGGGTTCTCCCCACTCCCTAGCCCCCCAGCTAACCTAATGTAGGGTTCTGGGGCTTTGCCTTGGATCACCCCCTCCCCTTAACTTTACTTAGGGAGCTGTAAATTAAAATAAGAGAGTTGCGACATTACCCAGCCAGGGGCCTTCACCCTCTTGTAACCCTCACCCTACCCAATCTAGGGTACCAGGTCCTCACCTGGCTCACCACTAACAACCTAGGTTACCAGGATCTTAATTACCAAATATATATATTGCTTTAGAAACTTGAATAAAAACTTCACCTCAGTCACAATAAGAACTTGCAGAGGTATCACGGAGAAAAAACCACAAATTGGCGAACAAATATATTTGGAAGTACAAATGTTTCTGAGCGTTATTCTCCCTCTTTAGTGTGGGGACATTAAAACCTAACTACATTCCATAATGAATGATGTTAAACAAAAAGAGAGGGCAAAAAGAAAATATGATACATGAGATATCAGTAATAATAAAATAGGCTAATTTCAAGGGAAAAGAATCATCAATAACTAAACAGGTCATTTAGGAAACAATATGTCAAGGAAAGCACCAGTTAATGGAGAGTAACCAAAAAAAAAGAAAAAAGCAAAAATATAAGAAAAGGTATTTAGGCCATAATGAATTGCTAGGTTTTTTCTGATATAAATGACAAACAGTCCAAAGCCTACAACCTATTTTGCTAAGCCATGTATCTAAACACCTATAACTAGGTTTATAAATATATAAAAGCTATCAGTAAGGTACAAATATATTCCTTGATATAAAAAGCGCTGTCCGTAAAAAAATTAAAACAAAATTATTCAGTTTTTTTACAGACTTCATTATAACTATTTTACTGGTTGCTTTTATAATTTATATATGTACTTATGCATATGTGTTTATGTATGTGGACTTAGCAATATGTACAGTATTGTCTTTTTTTGTTTAATAATTTTTGCCAATCATATACTTTTTTTACTCGATTTATTATGTACACCTGAAAAAACTTAGCAATAGTATATCAGCCTTGTGGCCTAAACACTTATTCTTACATTTTTGTATAGTTGTTTATTTTGGTTTTCCCCAGTAATTTAGATATTGACAATGATTTCCCTTGAAATTAGCCTGTTGTAATAATGGACTGTTGTTGGGTTATAATGCCTCCACACTGTAGAAGGAGCATGACTAAAACTGTTTGTGCTTCTAAATATATATTTGTCCTCCAAATTGTGTTTTTTTTTCTCCTACTTAATACACCTAGGTTTTCCACTGTGGTCTCCCATAATTGTAGGATATAAAGGATTCCTATATCTTTAAACTACTCATATGTTCCTGAAATGTATATGAAAAACTTTGAAACATAAAAAAAAAATAAGTAAAAGGGACAAGACTTACATGTTATCTCTTACACCAACTACGTAAATAGTTTACTCTAATTGGAATAATATTAAACAAATCAGTTGATGCAAGTGATGATAAGTGGAGTACACTGAGCAGAGTCCTGCAAGAAAGTTGTGCCACGCATACCCTCTCAAAAGCCAAAGGGTGAGTTGAGTATTAAGAATAGAAGGTACCAGCAGAAGCAAAGCATGGATCTTCTTTCCTAAGGATGCTGGCAAACACTTCCTATCCTTCTTCTTATCATACCTCTTCCACTCAACACAGACCTTAGAGGTGGGGAGGCAACCATAAACTCTGCCCCTTCCAAAACGGCAGTATCTGTGTAGATGAATTATAAGAGGTGACATGAAGTGTTCATATAATGCACTCTACAACACTACCTCTCAGTGCCTCTGTACAGTACTTGTTCTTTCGCCATGTTTATTAGAAAAAGTGGAAAACCAAATAAGCATGCAACAACCATATAGTGTAAGTTTTCAAGAATAGTACTCAGTCCAGCATGAGCCATGTTGCGAGAATTATGTTGTTGATTGGGTACTTGGAAGATGTGACCTTCTATGAAATTCTCTGGGAATCTTTCTTTCATAGTATTCCTTGGTATCTTATTTTAACCCACTCTAACTCATGGCTTTTCCACTTGTGTTTTGCCAGAAATACACCTTATTGAGCCATCACTACCTTTTTGGTCAATATGTTCACAGCCTCCAGACTACTTGCACACAGATGTGTTTGCGCATGACAAGTCTCCACTTGGTACTCACTGGCACCACGATGCTCTGCTTGTCTGTGATCATGCTGCTCCATGGCTGGCCTATGGTTCAGCAGTCCCTACGGGTTCTACCGACATGACAGTGCTTGTGCCCACTTACCATACCTGGTAGTGTGAGTATTGCCAGATGTAGGGAGTCAATTGACCTTGGATCCAGGTACTTTTTCCACACCCCAAGTTGCTTTGAATATCACCAGTGTTACTGATTGTGCCCCTTGCTCCCAGGAACAGGTACCAGAGCATACTGGTGCATATACGGCTCTTTTGGGAGAGTGTATAACTTATGCTTTTGAGGATCTGATGGAACTGGATGGTCACACACCTCCAGTGTCTTGTCAAGCTGAGTTGGAATGACATTTTTGAGGGATTGTGCTCATAATATTCTCCGAGATGCTTCCACACTTAGCTGTGATGTTAAAAATAGAGCTCACTCTTGCCTGTGCCCCTGAGGTGAGACCATTGGTCAGATTGCTGTGATCCCTGCTTGCTTGTGGTGTCAGGCAGTTCTTTGTTATCCTGCAGATCAGGTAAGCTCATACCCCTAACATTGATGTACCAGTGAAGGTTTTATGTACTGGAGACTACCCTTACTAATGGACTTGTCCCTCTGCAGCACTCTCTGAAGGGATACTCCTTTCATTTCTGTGTAGTAAGGAGCTTTGAAATGTTACCATGGCCTCCTTATAGGCTACCTCACGGCTTGACCTTTAGTTAAACACACTGGCAAACTTGCCTATACTGGTATCTCATCAGAGGACAAGAAGAGAAAGATGAACTTAGTCCATAGTTGCATTCCTGTTCTAACAGTAAGGCGTGGTGAAAAGTAGTCTTATGCTATTGAACAGTTCAGTGTTGGTCTCATTTTGATTATTCCAGAAGAGTAACATGGAGGCAACATTGGAAAGGAGAAGATCGGAGTCCTATTTCTCTTGAGGCATTATATATAAAAGAGGAAAACTTTCAATAAATCTACATTATGTGGAATTATTTTATCCCCTACTTTGAAGGACATTTAAGACCATTGGATGCCCTCTGAAAATCATCATGATGCTTGCCTGCTGATTGGAAAGCACTGATATAACATTTGTGTGTTCCTGTCAGACCATCAGTATTTCCTAGCTGGTTTACCATTCCTGCTAATTGTTATTCTAGCTCACGGATTGGCTATCCCAAATGTTTAGCCAGTAGATTTTGTTTAAATATCCTGTTATCTTGTTTTTGTATAAATTTTCTGATGGTATAGGAACAGAGTTCAGATATTGAATAACGTTTATACCTTGTGCTACTATTAAATAGTTCAAGAAATTTTTCCAAAATACTGGATGGAGAGAGGACATCTTTTTGCCAGCTTAAAAGATTTAAGTATAGAAATATATATACTCTATATATTAAGTTGTCACTTAAAACTTGCAGGTTTTGCACTCAGAGGTTTGGTTATTCACAGAATTTTTATCAATATTTAAGTGGATTGTCTTCTGTTTTGATATATATTAACTCCATCGAATTTAGCTTCTGCTTCTCAGAGGCATACTGATTTATTTCCTGCAGCCCCTGAGTCTACCAGAATAGTAATAGTAAGGTAAAAAGAAGAAACTTCTGACATTCATAATAAAATGACTTAGCTTACTTCAACTTTTGGGGAGTCTCCATGGCAATTTTTTTTATTCCTTCAGAGGAGAGATGGCTCTCTCACGCCTACTTGTTGTACTAGATCACCTTCTTTGAGAGGCTTATCCTTTGCCTCTATACTAGATACTGAGATACTTGCCGAGCTGCACTAGACTGTTCATCCTTTGGCAATAGCTATACATAAAGAGCTTTTCTGGGAGCTCTTGATGAAAGCCATTTTGGAGGTTGCCTCCTTAGTGCTAAACAGTTGGCAAAATAGCGTTTGTATTGCTAGTGCCTCCTAAGGTTGTTTTTTCTGATAGTATGCTGATGGCTCTTTCGTGTAGCCAAAGTGCTACCAACTATTCTGTTGACAAAGGCAGCAAATATAGGGCTCATCCGCCCTCTCATTGTTCATTTTCAGTGACGAAATTTCGTAAGGATAATACCAGTGGGGGAATTAGCCTAGTTAGCGCTACCATTCTGCTGGATTTCGGGTGCTTCTCATATTTCAGTATACAGCAAAGCCAGTTCTTACAAGACTTATCTTGCAACTGTCTGATGGTTTGGTGCATAAATTAAGAGATTCCCCTTATAGAATGCCCGAATTCTCCTTGAAAAGTGGACATATACAGTCTAGTCGTCTCTACACAAATGGTAGCAGTTCACTTCCACAATACGTGGATTGCTGTACTCTTTTCACCATGCCATCAACCTAGAACTACGTCTGTATTGATTTTAGAGCCTTTTGCTTTTGGAATGCCCAAGACAATTAGAATATAAAATGCTTTGTGTTGTTGCTACTATAGTATATTCTGCTGCTCCTAGTACTTTCAAACTATCAGGGAACATTAGTATGATGGCTTCTTCATATTTAGCAGTGGCCACGTTGGCTCATCAAGGATTAGTTATTAAGCGTCCTTTGAATTGCCACTACTTATACCATAGAGCATCATTAACATGAGTGGCAATCTCCCTGCCAAGCATGTGACCTCAGACGGCCATATTGAAAGGTCTCAGTTCAGCTCCTAGTACTATACTGCTTTATTATTATTATTATTATTATTATTATTATTATTATTATTATTATTATTATTATTATTATTATTATTATTATTTGACCAAATTTCACAAAAAATTACCTTACAAAAACAGTTTGGCCTAAGCACTCCAACCATTGTGTTAAGGCCTACTCGTGTTCTCTTAGATGTCAGCAACGTGTAGCATAAATGGTTCCTGTAAATTATAGGACTTTCTTTGCATACAGTCACTAAACAATAACTAAACAGTAATGTACAACCACTAAACACTTAACACTTAACATACACTTACACTTGGTAAGCACTCGCACTTACTATGCACTCACACACTAAACTTCGCACTTTCTATACACATACTCAGTAACACTAAACACTCACCAGGCACTCACTATACACTAAACGTTCACTAAACACACATAATACTAAACACTTACTAAATACTCAGTATACCTTAAACACTCTGTAAACATTCACTAAACACTCATTTAATCTTAAACACTCCTTAAACACCAAACACTCACTGAGTACTCACTATACACTAAACACTTGCTAAACATTCCCTAAGCACTCACTATACAAAAAACACTCACTAAACCCAAAACACTCATTAAACACTGAATACTCACTAAACACACTAATATTAAACATTAAATAGTCACGGAACATTTTCTAATCACTAATTAAAGACTCATTGACTAAACACTTACACACTAAACCTTCACTGAACACTAACGTTCACAAAGCATTCACTAAACCCTAAATACCCACTAAACATTCACTGAATACTTACTAAACTTTCACTGAATACTTATATACACTAAAAATTCACACACTAAACGTTCACTAAACATTAACAGCCACTAAACCCTAAACACTCCCCAAACATTTAAACACTAAACATTCACCAAATCCTACCTCGTCGTTGCGACGCCAGCAAGAACTAATTAATCAATCAATCACTAAATCCTAAACACTTACTGAATACTTCCTAAACATTTACTGACTTACTAAACATTCACTAAACACTAACATTCACAAAACCTTCACTAAACACTAACATACACAAAACATTCACTTATCATTCATTTAACTATAAACACTCACTAAACATTCACTAGACACTTACTGACTACATTAACTAAACACTTACACTCATTAAACATTCAGTATAAAAGAAATTCACAATCCCACCCCATCAAACATTCGGGAAAAAATCACATTCCCGCTAAACTCCTGTTAAGTTTGTGCGGTTACTGAACCTTTCAAGATGGCCGCGGAACAGCATACATATTATACTGGTATACAGATAACGCTCCTCAGATAAGGTATAGTAGTCTCACGGTCAGATACAACAGGTCAGCCAGCGCGCAGCTTTGGGTATGAATCACCAATACTGTGACGTCACGCGCCCTGGTCTCACACGCGGTTAACCAAAACAATAGCTCCCATAATCGTAAGGGTAGACTATAGGACATGCTGTGTGTCCATATATCTTTTATTCATTCATTCATTCTACCATTGATAATGCCAAGTAACTGCACAGTATTTGGCTGTTCTAGTACACGTGAAAAAACGAAAAACTCGAATATAAAATACCATCGTTAGCCAAAAGAAAAGCCATACAAAGACCAGTGGGTACATGCCTGTTGTCGTGCTGACAGAATTAACGTCGTGTTCTCTGATGTTTCCCATTTAATCAAATTAGTAAGAAATAGTTTATTGGCTGGTTTTTCCTTAATAATGAAGAGTGTATTTCAGCTCTAGCATACGAGAAATACTTAGTA
>NC_061100.1:113355472-113427972 GCF_015104395.2 Macrobrachium nipponense
AGTATTGTTTTCCTTCATTCAGTTGTAATCGCCTTGATCTCAACTGCACCAGCAGTTCACGGCAGTAATTCATTAGATGTTATTTCTGTTTACAAATGTTCATCTCTCCCCTCGGAGAAAAACCGAGGGGTAAAGAGGACAGAATATCCCTGGCGATAATGCTTCAGAGGAAATAAATTCAGTCGAGAGCTCATAACCGCAATCGATTTGCCATTCGGCGAATTCAATAATCTCTCCCTTTGTTTACCGTGATTGGCTCCTTGTTTGTGCTTTGATTATGGCCCTTACTATTGCTTTTCCCCTCAACGATGCATTTGTTTTGAACTCCCTCCCCTCACTGCGCGTCCTCCCTTTGTAGCCACGAATCGTGATCCAGCCTCCATCTGCAAACTCTTCACATCAGAACATCGTTATGAGCAGTCGATGTATTCTGGCGATTTCATCGATACGACTTAGGATTCCTCGCTTACTTGGAGTGAAGGAAACTCCTCAGAGTCCGTTTTATGATGAACGCATAACTCCTAGACTTGAATGCTTCATCCTTTTCCCGTTGTATTCTACTATATAAATAAAATTAAGCGGAATATAGCCATTCAGTCTCCCATTTGTTCCTTTACTCGCAACTAATACCCTGAAGATGATTTCGCGGACGATTGCTTCGCGTTCGAGTCCCACGTAGATGCCAAGAAATCAATCATTATTTTCCATCTCGCCAGCCAACGCAAAGTCTGTACATGACTGCAAATTCTAAAGAAAATCATGTCTATAATCACTTGTAATCTCCCTTTTCAATGGACGGATCCGAAATCGGTCCAATCAAGTACGACTTTTCGCAAATACTTTTTCCCCTTTGATTTTAATTCACCCGAACCTGCCTTGGTAATCCTTCCAATTATCTGTAATTATTCTGGCGATCATTTCCTACAAAATAGTTCCCGTTTTCTTTCAGTGGGCCTCAACCCAGGCTGATTTGCTACCTTTTGAAATGAGGAGGAACCAGCACTCGGTCTGATCGTAGATAATATATTTATGTATGAAGACCTTTGTTTCAATTATTTTCTTCAAAAGAATATTTAAAGCATTTCAGTAAGCTGCTACAATATTTGATTAGGTTGTTTTATGCATTCCGACTGGTTTTTAGTTTCTGTAGAAGAAAACTATTGAGTTGGCTTCGTCTGTCCGTTCGCACTTTTTTTGTCCGTCCTCAGATCATAAAAACTACGGAGACTAGAGGGCTGCAAATTGCTATGTTGATCATTTACCCTCCTTACCCACCAATCATAAAGCATACCAAATTGCAGCCCTCTAGCCCCAGTAATTTTTATATTATTTAAAGTTAAAGTTAGCCATGATCGGATGTCTGGCAACGCTATAGGACAGGACACCACTGGACCGTGACTGAAAGTTTCATAGGCCACTGTTCATACGTGGGAGGAATAATAGGTTTATACTGTACAGTAAACTCGATTGTGCCGAAGAAACATCCGCACACATTTTACTTATTTCATATAAATCCAATAGTAATTGAAGTGAATACACGTTCCAGCACAAAGAAAATTATAATCACTGGCTTGGCTTGCAGAAGAGATTATTATACATTACATCCAAAGTTACCCTGTTGCAGTATATTAGTTGACAGCAAAATATCATGTATTTGCTTTGCAAGGGTCAAGTAAGACTCATTAAATAGAGCCTTATACACTTTTGGAAGCTAATCTTGTTGGAAAATTTTAAGATCGAAATTGTGAGGGTATAATATTGTATGCATTTTCATTTCATAATCTAAATGCACTGTTAATTCCATGAAGTCAACTGGTCTTATATCATTTTAAAACAGATTGAAACTGACTGAACCGAAGCACTTTGTATGAAAGTGTTTTATATATGTGTGTATATATATATATATATATATATCATATATAATATATATAAAAATATATATGAGAGGATGACAGGCATCTCTTGATATCGAATATAATTTCATCGTGGTGTAAGTTGTTTCCAAGGTAATGTCACTTCGATATCAAGTGATATTTGGGTATCAACAAAATCTGGGGTGAGCCAGCATACGCCTCCAGAGCGTCTTGAGTAGTTTTTCTGTTTTTTTTTTTTTTTTTTTTTTTTTTCCCCAGCCATTGCCACTGAGATATCAGTGGGAGCTTAACTTGCGTACAATGATCTACCATTTAATGTTGCTTTTTATTGTTATCTTTAAGGTTTCGATCCATATTATCATGCATCGTATGTGTTCTCAAGAATGAGTGGATTTTTTTGCTTGCAACCCAGTGGTACATTTGCTTTGAGATTATACATAGTAGTTATTAGTGTTCCAGTGCCACGGAGGCAGTCAGTGCTCCTGTAATTTACTTTTCTGATTACCTTACAGAGTTATACGTGTAAGTGGACACGTTACGTTTACCTTGAATCCTTTGAAAGTCATTTTAGTAGTTTCTATTAAGATTTATTCTATTTTCTGATCATAGTTGCGGGCCACACCCAGTCAGTATTATTTCCAAAAGGCATGATTGAGTAGAGCCAGTCTTTTAAGATTTCTAACTCAATACTGCGGCCTTGCACTATGACAATACATACATACTTACATACCTACTATATATATATATATATATATATATATATTATATATATATATATATATATATATATATATATATATAATATATATATAGTGTATATATGTTGTGACAAAGTTCTGTAAATTTTCTGTTTTGATGTTAGTAGTGTTGCCTTTAATTTAAAAGGTGGTAGCAAAAATTGTTTTGTTAGTTGTTTCGTGAACGGGAATTCAGTCTGTAATTAACTACCAGTAGAGATGTTTACCATCCCTTTTGTGGTTAAGAGTTAAAAAGAAAAAGAGAGAAAATAATCTCGCAAAGGCGAACAAACTTCTTCGCTGTGTGAGCACATTTCAGGATTAAGGTACGACTTGAGTCAAATCTTCCTCCAAGCTACAAACTTCATATTTTTTGACACTAACTTGATCCTCAAAAAGGGGCCACCATTTCTCAATAACTTTTGCTCTTGTGGTAGTGGATGAAGGATTAACTTGGGGGACGATATCTTTTCTGGCTGCTTGAGAACACGCGTGATAAGTAACTTGCGAAATGACATTTCCTTTCGACTTAATTCGGGCTCAGTGTCGTTTGTGTCATGAGTTCAGGAACTCGACCCAGGCGAGTACCTGGAACTTTTAGTTTAATCTTGGAAACCTTATTTTACTGTATCTTTTCACCAGGTCATCAGCTTGAAGGTCATCCTCAGTCATTCATTCATCTCGTTCATTTTTGCAATCATCTCGAAGGGTTGTGTTGTTGAAAATGCTATATTTGCACTTTCGCTCTTAGGGATTGTGCGTTATACCGACTGCAGAATTAATTCAAATTTCTTCAAATTTGAATTAATTCTGCAGTCACTAACAG
The DNA here is from genome assembly GCF_015104395.2 of Macrobrachium nipponense. Classification (NCBI taxonomy): domain Eukaryota; kingdom Metazoa; phylum Arthropoda; class Malacostraca; order Decapoda; family Palaemonidae; genus Macrobrachium; species Macrobrachium nipponense. Next base: position 113,358,910 of record NC_061100.1, read on the forward strand.
ATGTCGAAATTGTTATTCTCTGGCCATGTTTCATCGTAATATATTTCTCATAATGATCTGTGTCTGGTAAAGATATCAAAGAGAGAGAGAGAGAGAGAGAGAGAGAGAGAGAGAGAGAGAGACTTGATTATATTAGTGTTTGATCTTTTATTACGTAGTACATCTAACGATATTTTTCAAATCCTGGATATGCATGTAACAAAATTTTCTTCTGAAGCTTATAAATCATTACATATAATTGAAAATAAGAATAAAAATAATGTCTCTAATTCAGCAGATGAAACAACGCCTCGAAAAACGAACAGGAAAGTGCCCAGTGAAGTAAGGAAGTTGCGAAGTGTTAGAGTTGTTACTGATCAACATTGGGGAATGCTCATACATTTTATTTCTTTTTGCATCTGTGCAGTTGCAGCGTGTATATGTATGAAGTATTTGCAGTTGCTAAAATCTCCATCTTTCAATTAAGATTTACGTGGCCTAGTTAATGGAAGTATCTGTGTCGTCATTTGCCTCTAAGGTCATTTTATATGTTACAGCCACTTTTAGTTATATCTTGTCAGAAATGTCCATTCCAAAGCTATGCCATCACCTCTGTCATAAACTTACACACAGTCTTCTCACTTTCTTTTGCGAGTTCTTATTTTAAATTGCATTGCTGATCATCATGACGTTGCCTTCCTCGTGGTATACTCTGTTACTTGTTCTGCAGTTTCTTACTCTTGAATTTTGTTCCAGTCTTTGCTTTTATCCAGATGCTGATATGCCAGCCTAGAGTATTTTTTGTGCTTTGCCTTCTTAATTTTTGACGCCGAATAGACCCTGATCCAGTACCAATTTCATTTGTCTTTTCAAAGACACTTGTTGTGGGAGAAAACCCTAAAGATGAAGTTTTTATTATTTTTTTTTTTTTTATTTTTTTTATTTTTTAGAGCGGTCAATATTATAAACTCAAAGGACATTGCTTCTCTTGGTAAAATGAAGCTTACTTGTTGCTCTGAATATTGTGTTACTAATTTTATTCAGTTATATCTTGTGAGTTGACATCCACTGCAGTGGCAGTGACCATATTTGGCTACCTGTTGGGGGAAAAAGTGTTAATGGTACAATATTTTAATCCGCCATATTTTGTATGATCTTTTATAACTTTAGTATTAAACTGGTAAGGAAGTCCACAGTCATATCTGTTGTTATTACACTGGATCTATTTCTACCACGTTTCCACCACAGTTTACGATTGAATCAGTGACCAGCCTCTCAGGACATCGGTATATTGCCGAAACTGTAATTTGAAGTCTTGGGACAACAGGAATAACTGACATTTCTTTCATATAAAGACATCTATAATGAACACGAACTCTCCATCCTGTCAACCCACAAAAAGTGTTTGCTGTTTCAAATGGTGATAAACCTGCGTCTGACGACTTATGAGCATAGTCTTAACATGGTAAGCAAACCATGTACAACTTAGGAAAATGTAATTGGTCTCCTTGTTTTGCAATTTTTGTAGGAACCAGAGGTTTTCAGATTTATAGATCCTCTCGTTTAAGTTAGTCTGGTTCAGGATGGACATTTTGTATTGTAAGCTGAAGTTGTGTGATGGGCGAGAGGGCTATTACACCGGGAATCTCTTTTCCCCTGGTTCGAATCTAAATGTCTGTCTGTCATATTTCTTTCTCATTATGACTTCAACCTCTTTCATATCTTATTAGGTTTTTCCCACCTTGCTATCTACCCTCTCTAACGTTTGATTCTGTCTCGATCATCAGGAATAGATACCATTTCTGGGATTAGAGTTAATTTTCTAATCCAGTAATAAGAGTTGTGGTGGTCACGTCAGCCACTCATGTTTGAACCTGAGAGATATCGCTATGCTACGTAGTTGTATTGATTTCCCTGGGGCAGGACTATCAGAAGTGGTCTATGGATCCCAGAGATGGACTGGTTTCTGGGGATAGGACTTTTGTCATTCTTTTCGTTTTGCCTGCCAAGATGATTAGAGTTAGGATTATTGCATTCTTATAATGCTCTGTCCTATCAAGTGGGCTTTGGCCTACACCTGAGCCACCCTAGTCATGTTGGTGTCATCCCTTTCGGATATGTTATGAAGTGGACATTTGGGAGTCTTCTCTTACTTGGTGGAGGAGTGAGCTCCAGGAAAGGCGTGGTGTCTTTTCTTGGCTTTTAAATAATCATAGGTAGTTTTTCTCCTATTCTTTATATGGAGAGTATCCCGAATAACCCCCTTTACTCTTGGACCCATTGACGACCATTTTTCACAGGTAACGACTTCTGGGGACGATGTGGCCATGATACTGGCTATTTCTTCAAAGGAAATTCTGGGAAACCAGGGTGAAATTAAAACTGCGACGGCTAAGCAGGCCTAAAGGAAGTCCCTTTAACTGGGCGTGAAAATGTTGCTGTGGAAACTGGTTTAAAGAAACCGAATATATTACATGAGATTGAACTCCCAAGTCAAACAGACAGTGATTCATTATCCCAAGTCTTTGAATTTGGAACGGTAAAAGAAATCAGAAGGAATTTCAAGAAGCTGATAATAAGTGGGATGTATGGTATTCTTCAACACATATGAGAAGCATTTGAGACGAATAAATAGGTAAATAGTATAGAGATAGTTAGTTCCAAAGTTACAGATGCCCTTTTTGACAGGGCTCTTGAAAGGCTTTAAGTTTACGAACCCAGTGACGGGCGTACAAAGAATAATGAAAATGGAGGCCTCCCCTTGCAAAGATCTCCAAAGCCACCCATATGCATGGTGGCAAAAGCCAAACCAGAACATTATAACTAGTTTTAGTTCTGCACGTACCTGATAAATGGCAACAGAGGTGGTCATCACCCATCATTCCACAAATGAGAAATACCAAAGAAAATTGAAGGAGAGATTGGCTCTTAACTCGGACAGGTTTGAGGTTAATCTGACTAGCCTTAGGATTGGGCATACTCATTTGGTCCTCTGTATTTTGAGCCCTTTGTAGTTCTCTCCTCCAGATATGACCCTCTAAAGAGGACATATCACTTAGATGGTAAGGATATTTCAGAAATTTTAGAGGACTACTTAGATATACTAGATAGTCTTTTGGTCTGTCTACGAAAGGCTAAAAATTTTTATGAATAATAGTTTTGATTTATAATATATATTTTCTAATATATAGATAATTATTTATGGTTCTTACATTTCAGATGCTCATTTTTCAGTTTTCCTTGGTATTCATAATCCGGAAAATTCTTTGCACTCCCATTTATCCGGGACTGGGTCCCGTTTCCAAATTGTGTCTATTCAGTCATTCAAATGGCAGAATCTGCAGTGGATTCTTTAGCTAAAATACAATCAAGCATAGCCACTTCCTTATATCAAGGATAGCCACTCCCTAGTAGCGTGCTCTGCCTAACCACCTAGGCCAATGAATATTGATGGTGCCTCCTGGCTTTCAACTAAGTTTATACGCCAAGTGTCGAGAGTTGAAACTAAGAAGAAAAAGCTCTCAACATTAACCCTATCTATTATCCTACTACTCCTGAGCAAGGCCACGATTTTTTATTATGGACCTGGCCTTTCCCTAATGTGGTGTCAGCATATAAGACAGCAGGTAAGGAAGGATTAATTCATTTCTACTTTTAATTCCCACTAGAATTCAAGGCTTATAGGTAGTATCCAGAACAAGGATGCGGTTAGGAAAATAAATAAGAAAATTGAGAGCTCATTGTAGCCATAAAAAATTCTGGTACATACAGTGGCATTAACCTTGGCAGTTAAACTGTAATATTCACACATTTTTATCATTATTTATACTGCACTTTGTTTGTTACTCCACAGATTTAACTGCTAATTCGTTTGCTCTTCACTTTTGCAGTAACACAGCCATTGATTTTGCACATATTTATTTTGCTTATAGGTGTTTTTCCTCTCTCTCTCTCTCTCTCTCTCTCTCTCTCTCTCTCTCTCTCTCTCTCTCTCTCTCTCTCTCTCTCTCTCTCTCTCTCATATATTGTGACACCTTAATCATTCACAAAGTTCGGAGTTGTGTCGTTCCTGGTGTAACGTGCAAAGTTTTAAAAGTAGATAATTCTAGGAAGGTTGCGGTGTTTCGTTTAAAAGTGATTTAGTGCTCTCTCTCTCTCTCTCTCTCTCTCTCTCTCTCTCTCTCTCTCTCTCTCTCTCTCTCTCTCTCATTTCTTCGTGTACGCTTATTTTCTTGTCATTTATTTCTGCCATCGAATTTCTAATTGATATTTCTAACGAGAACGTTATAATTTCTGTATTTGTCATAAATTTCTTAGATGCAAACCTTTGGTTTTATGTTGTTATTGAATGGAAGCTTGTTTATTTATTCATGAGCTTAATTCTACTAGGTCATTTTGAGATATCTGGTGGTTTTTTTATATAATAATTCCCCTTACATAGTTTATTTTTTATATCATAATCCTTCTACAGTTTATTTTTTTATATTATAATCCCCCTACATAGTTTATTTTCTCTTATTCGGGAGTAAGTCTACAAACTACTTCGTTGTTGTTGTTGTTGGGGGCGTAGGAAAGGTCTATGGAAGAGCCCAAAACGGTCTGAAATAGCTGTTTAGAAGGAAAATGTAAAAAATGAATGTCCATGTTAAACAGTACAGAAAAAATATTTCTAATGAGATTCAGTGTATTTATTTTAATTTTTGTGGTTGAAACAAGGCTCTATTTGACCATAGATTTTAGCACGTTTTATTTACGTTAAAAGTTAGGAATATAATGTTTGCAGCTTGGAATATAATGTTTGCAACTTATGCATGAAAGGAAAAGCCTTGCTCGCGTTCCAAGTAAGCTGGTGGTCGGATCATGCCTTGTTTTTTTTTATAATAATTCCCCCTTAATACTTTATTTTTTATATCATAATAATCCCCTACTTAGTTTATTTTTTCTTATAAAATCACCTCACATATAATTTTTTCGGATAATTTATTTTTTATATAATCACCTTGCATATAATTTTTTCAGTTATTTATAAGGTTAATTTCGTTTGGTCATTTTAAGATATCAATCTATATATGAGAAACCCTCCCCTTATAGAAAGTCTGTAAATGAGCTGTGGCACATTATTAAGTATATCATTTGACAAATTGCTACATAATATTTGACAGAAAAATGGGAAGTGCGTATTTATTCAACACCATTTCTGTCTTTATTTTTTCCTTCTATGTATTGTATGCTTAGCTATCTTATGGTAATAAAGGGGGATTTTATTTTGGAATAATTTTTGTAACACCACTTAAGTGTGCTCAAAATTTATTTGACTGAAGTTTTAATTTCTTTCTAGTACCCCTGTTGTTCATGTTGCGGTTATTGATGATGATATCTACAGAAAAATTAATATTATTATGATTGCAATGGCACTATTTGTGGCATAGAATTATCCATCACTGATAATTATTATTATTTGCACAAGTGGTTGTAATAAACTTAAATATTTACCATCTGCTTTTCTTTGAAAAGAATGTTGACCTCTTTTTATAGTAGTGCTAGATAATCTCATTATCTATGGGAAGTTGTCTTGAGTCTCCATGCACTTGCTTCTTTAAGTGGTTGGATTAAAACTAAAAAGCTTTCTCTATTTTAAAAAATGTGTCCTTTTGTAGTTTACTCTCTTGTAGCGTAAAAGTGTAACCTCCCTGCCAACTGCAATAGTTTCCTTCTTGAAAACCATATATACATTAGCTGACCAACCCGGCGCTGCTCGGGATAACTGAATGACAACCAGTAAACTCTCTTTCTCTCCATATTTCTTCTCCCTCATACCCCTCTACTCTCTGTCTCTCTTCTCAACCTCTACCCGCTTTAGTGCCATTGACACCTTACCCCCACAGTATTCTTTTCCAGATAGTATGTCGTTATATATACCGAAATTAGGTATGACAAATTCGTGAATTTTAGTTGGTTACTAAGTCTACGGGCAGAACCAGCCCAGTTTCAGGGAAGCTCAACCCAACCCAACCCCGTTTGGTTCCCTTTAGTGCCAGTGATGTCGTACCCTCCACACTGTCGATTTCTAGATAGTAAGTCATATGTATACCTAATTTGGTTGAAATTGCTCAATGCGTTTAGAGTTTTGCTAGGCACACACACACACACACACACACACACATATATATATATATATATATATATATAATTATATATATATATATATATATATATATATATTATATATATAGATAGATACACACACACACACATATATATATATATATATAATATATATATATATATATATATATATATATATATATACATATACATACATATCATATCTATATATATATTATATATATATATATATATATATATATATATATATACATACACATACACATACATATCTATATCTATATATTTATAATATATAAATATATATATATGTATACATACATACATACATCCATACATACATTACATACATACATACTACATACATACATACATATAAACATTATATTAATATGTGTATGTATGAGTTTTCATAATTTGCCCTGTTGGTGGTTGCAGTAACTTGTTGCATCGTTGTTGTTGTTTATTTGTGGTGGCTTGATTTAATTATATAAGTTATGGTTTTAGAATGCCGGTAGCTGCATATTTGTGTGATTATTATGGGAAATTCATTCAAGCTAAGGGTGCGAGGTTATCCTAAGTTTGAGTATTTTTTTAAGCTTTAAAACTTTTTTTTGTTTGATGGATTCTGGATTTTTTAAGATTTTTGTTTAAGCGGAGTTTAGGGAAGTTTGAGATCCGTTTCCTTCCACGGTGTTGATATTTTCAAAACCACAACAACAACAACAACAGCAGCAACAACAACAACAACAACAACAACAACAACAATAACAATAATAATAATAATAATGTGTGGCACCGTGGAGGAGTGGGTTAGGTCGTCAATGGACTTAAGTCAAGTTAAGCAACATTGGGGCTGGTCAGTCGTTGGATGGGTGACCGCTCTCCTAGTCGTTGATCCCTTGGGAAAGGATCTTTACCATAATTTCCTCAATCTACTCAGCTGTAAATGAGTACCTATCCCTGATGGGGTAGGGTCCAGCTATGGGTTAAATAGCAAAACTCAGCAATGATGGAAAGAAATGAAGGAATAAACGACAACGACGTAAATGGAACCTCTGGCAACAGAGGAGCTTCGTCCGGCAACCAGGTATTCAATCCAATTGAAGGGGAAGACGGTCAGGTACTTGGAGGTCGTCATCCAGCAACTGATCACCACAACGACAGTAATCAACAGCCTGAGATTGGAGCTACAGAAGCAAGAAGGAAGAAATGGACAAGAGAAGAAAATAAGGAAATATGGAGATGCTACATCAGAAGCAACCCGACGGAGAGAGGATATAGAAGAAGATTGGTCAACATCTGGAATGAGAGGAATAACACCCCCCAAACAGAGCAGAGGCTGGCAGACCAAGTAAGGAAACATAAAGAAAACAACTGGCTCTCCCGAACAGAAAGAGAAGAACTGGAAAGGGGAATGTCACACGACAACGAATTACACGAAGACGAACTGAGAGACGATGCCACAGAAGACGACAGGGAGGATGAGGTATCAAACAACGAAACACGAAGAAACACCGACGAGAAGTAACAGAGAGGACGGAAATGGGTAGAAAAGATTAGACAATGGATGGAGCCAGATACAGAGAGAACAAAGATCCCCTCATGAAAGCCTACAACACCAAGAAATTAGGAGAAAACAAGTGAGTCAATGAAATAATGGGCATAATACACACCACCAGTATCACAGAAACAAATAACTTGGTATATGCAGGAGCAAGATTAGTAGCAGAACTGATGGGGATTCGAACACCAACACCACCAGCACAACCAACCCAACAGAAACCAAAACAGCAACCTCCTTGGAAGAGGCGCCTGGAAAAGCAAATCATGGTGATGAGATCTGACTTGAGTAAACTGAAAGAGATGGCAGAAAAAGGCTAAGAAGCAAGAAAACAAGGGAGGAACTCAACGAGAAATACAAAGTACAAGAGAGGGGACTAAACAACACAATAGAAGATGTAAAACAGAGGCTTAAGGCCAAAGCACATAAGATCCAACAAAACAAACTATTCGGAACCAACCAGAAAAGACTATACAGCCAACTAAGAGGGGAAGACAACCACCCAGAAATTCCTGAAGCCGAACCAAGTAAGAGACTCTGGGAAAACATATGGAACAATTCGGTATCACACAACAAACATGTGACATGGCTCCAGGAAGTCAAGGAAGAAGAAACAGGGAGAATAAAACAAAGATTCACAGAGATCACGACAGACACAGTCAGACACCAACTAAAGAAAATGCCAAACTGGAAAGCCCCCAGGTCCCGATGAAAACTTCAAGGCCCTACACCCACGAATAGCAGAACAACTCCAGCATTGTATCTCAAATCACCATGCACCCAAATGGATGACCACAGGAAGAAAACATCCTTAGTACAAAAAGACATGAGTAAGGGAATATAGCCAGTAAACTACAGGCCTATCACCTGCCTACCAATAATGTGGAAGTTACTAATAGGTATCATCAGTGAAAGGCTATACAACTACCTAGAGGAGACAAACACCATCCCCCACCAACAGAAAGGCTGCAGAAGGGAGTGTAGGGGCATAAAAGACCAGCTCCTGATAGACAAAATAAAAGGTAATGAAGAACAGTAGGAGAAGGAAAACCAAACCTAACATGGCATGGATAGACTATAAGAAAAGCCTTCGACATGATACACACACATGGCTAATAGAATGCCTGAAAATATATGGGGCAGAGGAAAACACCATCAGCTTCCTCAAAAATACAATGCGCAACTGGAATACAATACTTACAAGCTCTGGAATAAGACTAGCAGAGGTTAATATCAGGAGAGGGATCTTCCAGGGCGACTCACTGTCCCCACTACTCTTCGTAGTAGCCATGATTCCCATGCCGGGTACCAACTCAAGAAAAGAGGCAACAGAATCAACCATCTGATGTTCATGGACGACATCAAGCTGTATGGTAAGAGCATCAAGGAAATAGATACCCTAATCCAGACTGTAAGGATTGTATCTGGGGACATCAGGATGGAGTTTGGAATAGAAAAATGCGCCTTAGTCAACATACAAAAAGGCAAAGTAACGAGAACTGAAGGGATAAAGCTACCAGATGGGAGCAACATAAAACACATAGATGAGACAGGATACAAATACCTGGCAATAATGGAAGGAGGGGATATAAAACACCAAGAGATGAAGGACACGATCAGGAAAGAATATATGCAGAGACTCAAGGCGATACGCAAGTCAAAACTCAACGCTGGAAATATGATAAAAGCCATAAACACATGGGCAGTGCCAGTAATCAGATACAGCGCAGGAATAGTGGAATGGACGAAGGCAGAACTCCGCAGCATAGATCAGAAAACCAGGAAACATATGACAATACACAAAGCACTACACCCAAGAGGAAAACACCATCAGCTTCCTCAAAAATACAATGCGCAACTGGAATACAATACTTACAAGCTCTGGAATAAGACTAGCAGAGGTTAATATCAGGAGAGGGATCTTCCAGGGCGACTCACTGTCCCCACTACTCTTCGTAGTAGCCATGATTCCCATGCCGGGTACCAACTCAAGAAAAGAGGCAACAGAATCAACCATCTGATGTTCATGGACGACATCAAGCAGTATGGTAAGAGCATCAAGGAAATAGATACCCTAATCCAGACTGTAAGGATTGTATCTGGGGACATCAGGATGGAGTTTGGAATAGAAAAATGCGCCCTTAGTCAACATACAAAAAAGGCAAAGTAACGAGAAAAACTGAAGGGATAAAAGCTACCAGATGGGAGCAACATAAAACACATAGATGAGACAGGATACAAATACCTGGCAATAATGGAAGGAGGGGATATAAAACACCAAGAGATGAAGGACACGATCAGGAAAGAATATATGCAGAGACTCAAGGCGATACTCAAGTCAAAACTCAACGCTGGAAATATGATAAAAGCCATAAACACATGGGCAGTGCCAGTAATCAGATACAGCGCAGGAATAGTGGAATGGACGAAGGCAGAACTCCGCAGCATAGATCAGAAAACCCAGGGAAAACATATGACAATACACAAAAAAAAAAAAGCAATACACCCAAGAGCAAATACGGACAGACTATACATAACACGAAAGGAAGGAGGTGAGAGGACTACTAAGTATAGAGGACTGCGTCAACATCGAAAACAGAGCACTGGGGGCAATATCTGAAAACCAGTGAAGACGATGGCTAAAGAGTGCATGGGAAGAAGGACTAATAAAAGTAGACGAAGACCCACAATATACAGAGACAGGAGAATGACGGACAGAACAGAGGACTGGCACAACAAACAATGCAGGACAATACATGAGACAGACTAAAGAACTAGCCAGCGAAGACACATGGCAATGGCTACAGAGGGAGAGCTCAAGAATGAAACTGAAGGAATGATAACAGCGGCACAAGATCAGGCCCTAAGAACCAGAATATTCCAAAGAACGACAGACGGAAATAACATCTCTCCCTTTATGTAGGAAGTGCAATATGAAAAATGAAACCATAAACCACATAGCAAGCGAATGCCCGGCACTTGCACAGAACCAGTACAAAAAGAGGCATGATTCAGTGGCAAAAGCCCTCCACTGGAGCCTGTGCAAGAAACATCAGCTACCTTGCAGTAATAAGTGGTACGAGCACCACCTGAGGGAGTGATAGAAAACGATCACGCAAAGATCCTCTGGGACTATGGTATCAGAACGGATAGGGTGATACGTTCAAACAGACCAGACGTGACGTTGATTGACAAAGTCAAGAAGAAAGTATCACTCATTGATGTCGCAATACCATGGGACACCAGAGTTGAAGAGAAAGAGAGGGAAAAAATGGATAAGTATCAAGAACTGAAATAGAAATAAGAAGGATATGGGATGTGCTGGTGGAAATCGTACCATAATCATAGGAGCACTAGGCACGATCCAAGATCCCTGAAAAGGAGTCTAGAAAAACTAGAGGCTGAAGTAGCTCCAGGACTCATGCAGAAGAGTGTGATCCTAGAAACGGCACACATAGTAAGAAAAGTGATGGACTCCTAAGGAGGCAGGATGCAACCCGGAACCCCACACTATAAATACCACCCAGTCGAATTGGAGGACTGTGATAGAGCAAAAAAAAAAAAAAAAAAAAAAAAAAAAAAAAAAAAAAAATAATAATAATAATAATAATAATAATAATGGCAGTGACTTTATAACAGTTGTCAGTTTAGTGTAGATGCTTCATGACCTCAGAAATTTCTTTAGAAGTTTCACGAAGGATAGTGAATCTAATTTTTTTTTTTCAAGTTTAGTTTTACAAAATTTTTTATTTTCATTTGGTACGTCCGTAGATGCATTCATTTATATGGAAAACCTTCAAATATGATAAAAGTTTGATTTACACATCAGGCAATTTTGTGTTCTAGACCACCAGAACGTTTGGTACGAAGTGGAATGAAATTATATTACGCAAATTTTAGTTTTTTACGTACCTGTCTCCCCCTCGTGGTAAAATTTTAAGGAAGGGTCCATACAAAATCCCTCTTATTCACAAGTTAGTGTGTAAAAGAGACTGACTCAAGTAAATGCATATTGATCAAGTACGCAGCTCACTCGTCAATTGAATGAAAGGACAGCACACTGGACAAGTGAAAGGCAGAGAAATCGACGTAAGATGGTCGCGCGATCGCCCAACGGAGAAGCCCCCTTTAAGCGGAGCGAGGAAGAGACGAAACGGGATTGTAGGTGCATGATCTTTGTTGATATTTGGCAACTCTCCAAGGAGGCTAGACATGCGATACCCGCTGCCCTTTTGGGCGGGTGTGTGGGGCTTGATGGGCCCTCTCTTATGGCTTTCCCCGGAAGAGGTTGAGAAGGTGGAGACACACCAACGTGAAACTTAGGGGACGGGAGGGGGAGGGGGAGGGAAGTCTCCAAGTGAACACCAATCGGACAGATTCCTGCAGGCGTCGGGAATGAATACTTATCGTCTTGATTTTGTGCTTTAGGTCTGCTGTCTTGCTTTGTTTCAAGATATTCCCTTTCATTTCAAAGTATGCCGTGAACGTACCGTCATTTACAAGAAGAATTGAGGAATTGATAAAAGAAAAACAAATGCGGTAGTTTAAGACAAAAGAAAGGAAAGCTTTCCCATCACCAATTCAGAATCAGCTAAAACGGTATCTTTGTTTCCAGGAAATTTGATAGGTACAGATACAATTCAATTATATATTTTATGTGACTGCTATTGCCATATGACATTTACTGCAAACGTTTTTGTTTGGTGCTGCTATCATGCTGCTTCAAATTCTTGAGCATTTTGTCTTAGCAAATGGGGCCGAGGGAACAGCACTCGCTCTGTTGTTTCGATGCCTCTCTGGCAGAATGTGTTCGCTTTTCTTCTTATCTCTCTAGCTCGATCATCCACTGCACATTTCATCAGGATTTTTATAAATTTCTCTGTTAATTAAGAGGTCTTGCTAATTAATTATGAGGAGCTACGGTCAGTATTCATCTTATTATGTCGTGAGCAGAAATGGGACATTTACGGTCCTAGGAATGTGACAACTCCTCCCTACGGAAATTAAGTTGTTTCAGTTCCCTGTTTTCCCAACTAATTAGTCGAATATTTGCTTTTGCTGCCTCTCTCTCTCTCTCTCTCTCTCTCTCTCTCTCTCTCTCTCTCTCTCTCTCTCTCTCTCTCTTTTCCGCTGTTTGTTTTATCGAGTGGCTTGCAGTCGTGATACGCGCTTTTTACTTTCCGCTAATGTGCGTTTTAGGTCAACGGTGACGCTTGTAAAAGCTAAGACAGAAAAATTTGGTTCTCGTTGTTTAATACTGTCTTTTTCTCTCCCATTGACCCGTTCAGTAAAATGCGATCTAGATGGTTCCCTTGACATTAAATTGCTTTCGCTCTCGAGACGCAAAAAAAAAAAAAAAAAAAAAAAAAAATCTTGTCTGAATGTAAGTCGTTTAATTGTTTATTCTGCTTTAAGAACTAAATAATTTTGAATGAAAATATTGTACTTACCGTATCATATTTTCCACAGCAGAACATTTTTCAGATACTGTTCATTTAAGGAGCTTGGCCCAGGTTTCATTAACATTGTAGTTGAAAATCAAGAACCGCTGTTGTTAATATCAATAACGACCAAAGTTTGGGTCAAATTACAGGAATGTGAGATTCTTAGCGTAATCTTTAGGTAATTTTTATGGTAAGGCTAGCATATTGATATTTTAGAGAGAATGGGCTACGTAGTTATTAGAATGCAAAATAGGAAACGCTGATATTTCTTAGAAATAGAAAATGGAAAAATTGCCCTTCCAGTGTTAAGGGAATAAAATTTGATCAGTATGAAAATCTATAGCTGGTTCACTTAAAGGTAGATTCTTGGATGAGCCGTATGCTTACGAGACGTTTGTTTGGCGGCCGCTGATTGGCTGGTACCGGGAGGTAGGCAGCTCCCAGCCAATCAGAGCCCGCCAAACAAACGTCTTGTAGTTATAAGGCTCACCCAAGAATCTATCTTAGGTGAACCAGCTATAGTCAGGATTCACTTTGCTAATCGCCTTGTTTATTCAAATTATCGCTGAAATCATGGGTGTTCATGAACTAGGTCTCTCGCAAACAGTAATAAACTCATCTCTTTTTATGAAGCCCATCCCCTCAGATTGTCATCAGACCAAACATTCATAAATTATAAATCCTACCCTCACTGGTTGTCCCATGAATCCATCCTGAGACTTTTATTTTTATGCCTTTGGACAAAAAGTCAAACGTAAAATATAGAATCTTAAGCTTTTCTCACTACTTGAGCAGTCAAAGTCCGGAAAAAGATATTCTGTTAACTAATCATCTCTCTTAGCTATACACAGCTAGTTCCTTTTCATGTACGTTAGTTTTCAGTTATCCTGGATTGGCCTCCTCATACTGGGACGGTATCATTGCTGTCTAGACCATGATGAAACTTCTTTGCATATTTGCGCTATAGTTTCATGATGCTAAAGACAGTGGTTTTATTTTGCCCCAATTTAGACAAGTCAGTGGGTGAAGTCATTGCCCATAAGAGCTCATACGGTTGGAAATGGCGGAGGTTTGCGTACTGTAGGTGATCATCGGCAAATTTTTGTTTGTGATGAGTTTTTTAGAATTTGACAGTTTGTTGCCACTCAGCCCGATCTAGAATTTTTTTTGTATAAAAATTGGAACAAGTGAAACACGGAGTTGCTTTCGCGTAGGTTATGTGATGCTACTTTGATAAGATAAAAAGGTACTCTCATGTAGGATGAATTTATTGACTCCAGCATGATTACTTTAGAATTGCATTCTATTTCATTTCCACAGTCACTAGTCGAATATGCCCTCTGACTAGTGTGGAAAGCTAATGTTTTACTCCAAAGGATATCTGTGCTGGGGGTTTGTGTGAAATCTAGTATGGATGTATTAAGATATATATATATATATATATATATATATAAAATATAGTATACTATATATATATATATATATATATATATATTATATATATATATATATAATATATATATATATATAATATATATATATATATATATGGGTGTGTATGTGTGTGTGTGTATTTCATACGGAACTCCTTTTAATTTGTTCTTACTCAGTTTCATTACGGCGGCAATAACCTAATTGTTATGGCGCCAGCTTTAGTGACCTTACATCAATCAAATCAAATCTTGTGAGTCTGTATTTTTTTTTTGTTTTATATCATTTGTCAGTATTCATCTGCTGCTGTTACCATGTGATTAAGAATCTCTTAAGGACAGTAAATGAATACAACTGTGTTATCTCGAAGATTGTATGATTAACCACCGGGGTTTCAGGGCGGGTTCGAACCCTGACCCGCCCTTGATTGGTTTTACCACATCATTTTGGTTATGGCTGTGCTAGGCACAATTCTTGCATGTCTTTTCCTATATATATATATATATATATATATATATATATATATATAGTATATATATATATGTATATATATATATATGTATATATATATATAACGTATATATATATTTGCACATATATATATGCATAAGATAAGTAGCTTCCCCACATCATTTTTATTAAGGCTGTCTCAGGCACAATTCTCGCCTGTTATTCGCTGCTTCTCTCTCCTCTCTCCATATATATTATATAGTATATATATATATATATCATATATATATATATATATATATATATATATATATATACGTATATATAGTATATATATATATATATATATACTATATATCATATATACTTATATACATTATATATAAATATATATATATATATATATATATATATATATATGTTGTACTCTGTGCTCAGTTTACATTTCTATTCCATTTGAGGACTAAGATATATATACTACACTACACTTGTTATTTTAAAAAACCCACTTCCTCCGTTGAGCACTTTTCCCAAATTTGTCCTTTAACAATTTTGATCATGGGAGAGTATATGAGGGGGAATATATAGTGATGAAGTAAAGTGTCTCCAAGTGCCAGTTTTAATTTAGTTCTTGTCTCTCAAATATATCTTTTTGTTTTGTTAGTTGAAATTGTAACTCACCTTCTCATCTCTTATGAACATATTGTATAACATGTTACACTTGAGTTTATCTTGGGGTGTTGCCTTTTGCTTGTATGCCTAAATGTGATAAAAGATTGAAAATTTCGATAAGATGTTGCTGTTTTGTCTGCTGTTAATGTTTATTTTGAAATATTGCTTTTATATCATAAGTCCTTATATTTTTTGTCTTTATCGATAGAACTGAATCAAAGTCAGTATACCCGAACAATGACCCTGCCCATATTCTGTAAATCATCTTCTCTGCAACCAAGTGGCCTCAAGTCTTTTTTTTTCTTTTCAAGTTGCTATTTCATATTTTTTTTATATCATAGAGCAGAGTTTTCCCTTCTATTAGTCGTCTAATGGCGTCCATTTGCACATTATCCTCCAGACGTTTCTTTTTTGGAAGTAAATTATTTGCAGATTTTTCAGTTTGGTCTTTTATTTTCCAGTTACTGCCAAATTTTCTTTTTTTCATTGGCTTTCCTCGATGCTCATATATCACTTGTTTCGTGGTAAAACGTTTCACTGTTTAGCTGACATGAGTTTAATACTTGAGTGAATATTTCTGACCAAAGTTGTATGTCCTATCTCTGTATGTTTGGCAAAAATTTAGAGGAATAATTTTTCGACTGCTCCAGCACTACTGGATCAGTTTCAGCCAAACTTAGCTTAAAGCATCCTTGAGTCAAGTGAATCGAAATTAACTCGCACGGGTGGTATTGCCTCTCTTCAAAGGGGGAGATACGTAAAAATTAGGGAAAATAGGCCACAGTTTTCCCCAGAACTACTAGACCAGAAGTGACGGAGCCTGCGTAGAAACCTTCGTTAATTAGATTCTGGAACCAGGAGGGGTCCGATATAGAGGTCCCAATGTTCTATATAGGAATATATTGGAAAAATCTTCAACAGTCCCCTCAAGAACAACAATGCATCTTCAAACAGTGTATAATTATGTATGTTTGAACTATGGTCCCTGGGACCAGAGAGCAGCTGCAGTATGAAATGCAACAAAATCTCATAGTTTCAAGTGCAGGAAGGTGGCTCAGGTGAGCACTGTAAATCAAGGCCCTTGTTTACTTATTTCTTCTTTACTTCTGTTTTATGACATTTAAGACCACGATCTTTATGTATCCTCTGGTTCTTTAGTAATGATTGTATGTATGTATATATATTATACGATCACAAGTAACACATATAATATAATATAATTATATAATTTTAATTATATATGATATAAATATATATATATAATGTATCTATATAATGTATCAATATATATCTTAAAGGCACCAGCAGCAGTCTATAATATTAAATTGTCGGGTTGATAACCTTAGCCCTTGCCGGTTAGAGACAGATGAAAAACGCTGGATTCCTCGAAGATGCTGAAACGAAAAAACAAACAAGAAATCTTACCAGCGCACAATTGGGGTCAGTGACGCATTTCGAAGATCACGAGTTTCATGTATGTAGCGCACATGCCTCTTGTGCGCCAATTGGTGAGTGTGTGTATTCGTAATGAACAGAAAATGACATATAATCTGGGGGAAAAGTTGCAAAGGGCGATTCACTGAATTTGATTGATAGTGTGTGGAACACGCCACAGAAGAGGTGCTAGAAGAGATGTTGCAGATCCGTCGGACAAGGAACCGCAGAGGAGAAACTTTGGAAAAGTTAACATTTGAAGAGACAATTACTCGAGTTCTAGAGAAAGGGAAGTCAGGTGCGGCACACATTCTTTATTGACGAACTTTCATGTTTTATGGTGTCATAATTATGGTCTCTTTATTTCAGGTGGATTCAAAGTCACCTTAGGGGCTTTCTCTAGAGTAATTTTGACTATTGATAAACTATGATTTTGAGAGGAATATAATAGTTTAACGTTTCTTTTTGAGTCAGGTTTAATTAATTTTATTCCATTTTCATGTTAGCTAATTTTGGGAAATGAAAAGTATATTTTTGTTACAACAAAGAGTTTACATTAGCCTAGTTTGAAACTGATTTTCAGCCAACTCCAGAGATGGCATTCAACAGAAAAAAGTTAGGTTACGTTACCAGTTAGATGTTTTGTTTTCATTTGTTTAAATGAGTGTCATTATAAATATAATGTATATATATATATATATATATATATATATATATATATATATATATATATATATATTATACAGAAGCCAACATACAGCCATCCAGAGAATCGGATTATACTGATTTAGCGGTTATTTCATTTTAAACATCTCTCTCTTCGCTCTCTCTCTCGCTCTCTCTCTCCTCTCTCTCTCTCTATCCTCTCCCGCTCTCTCTCTCTCTCTCTCTCTCTCTCTCTCTCTCTCTTTTAGATAAGTAGATAGACAGGCAGACAGATGGAAACTACTAGTCATTTTAATTTGGTAAATGGGACTTTTTCATTGCAAAATTAACCCATGAACTTTTCGACTTCCTCGTAATTTTTGGATACCTTCCAAACCAGTGACAAACGAGCGAGATTTAGCTCTCGATGGAAAGGTTTTGATCAATTCACACTTACGTTCCAGCGAGGATGCGCTATCTCGCCTTGCTACAAAGATAAATATCACTAAATTCCCGCTCATGCATACTGGGATTCGAACGTATATGCTGTGTTGAGTATATTGCATTATATACATATATATATATGTATGTATATATATATATATATATATATATATACACATATATATAAACATATAATATATATATATATATATATATATATATATATATAAATAAATAAATAAATGTGTGTACTATTATATATATATATATATATATATATATATATATATATATATATATATAATATATATATATATATATTGTCCACACATATATACGTAAATATAAATGTATATATGTGTGTGTTTATGCAGTGTTTGTATGTATATATCAGCCGAAAATGCAATAGCTGCTAAACTTTTTTATCCATTGGTCGGAATAAATCTGTTTCTCCTCTGTTAAATGTATCTCAACGCAGTAATTACGTATACAGATATACACAGTATATGTTTTCATGCAAGCATACATACATACATTTAATTTAAGGGTTTACATCTTGAGTGCGGTTAATGTTAATGAGCCATTTATGTAATTGATTCTCAAACTTTGACATGTGGTAGTGTGGGAACTTTTATTATTTTCAGAATGTCGCATACCCCAAACTTTTTATTGCGTGTTTTTTTAATATTGAGATATTCGACAGATTTCATAGTGCCATTATTCTAGACTGACGAACCGTCATTCGACGTAATTTAGAATGTTGACGCATTCATTGAGGTGGTGAAAATTTTATCAAAACTGAGGATTGATTCTTGAACATATGGAAATATTCAGGGTTCTATTATTTTGACTCTGTTTTTTTGCGAAGATTTCGCGATTTTGGGCATGGTCTAACGCCATTCCTCATATAAGCTGGGTTGCTTTGCTTTCGTAATGTATGTAAGTATTTTGTTTCTCAGATGAATTCTTCATCCGCGGTCGCTGTTTTTCACGAAGCCTTTTCTAGGTGTTTGTATATTGTGTCCCCCTTTGGTCTATTCCTTTCATGTTTTAACGAATGCAGTCCTCCCATTTTTTCTCTTTCATGCCCTTAGCACTTCCATTCCCATGATCTCACCTGTGACTTGTCGCCCAACTTCTCCCCTCCTCCACGGTCTAGGCATACCTAGACCGTGCCCTCCTCAACAGTTGCTGAAGCCATCGCTAGCTTGACTCTTGGCCTCTCTTTGAAACTTCAGTGACTTTTGCTGTCCTCTGACGTAATCATTTCTTATCTTGCCACTCCACTCATCCATCTGAGGATCCCCATTTCTTGCCACGTCTAACTTATTTTATTTCCTACGGTTGTGCCGCTTCTAGCTGTGCAACATAGTAGGTCTTACCAGCATCTTATGGACCTTTCCCGTCAGGCTAAAAGGAACTCTGTTGTTGCAGACTGCTCTTGATACAACCCTTCCCCCCCGTCAAATATTCACGCCGGCTTAAATTCTGTGGTTAACCTCTATTCGTATCATCCTCTACATCTCTTTATCGAGCGTATAGGGTTCATGAGTATCCTCATGTTGACGCCTCCCATAGTAATCTTGACTTTATGGTTACTATCAGTCCGTTTGGTTATAATGTATTCAGTCTATGTTTGCCTGTAATTCATCATTCTACTCTCAAACGGATATCTCCAGGTCCCTTTTGTCCCTTTTTGGCCTCTGCCGTTATTGCAGTGCTATCAGCTTCGGACATAAGAGTACACCAAGGGGGATTCTTTGCACCCTGGTTCATTGCTTTCAGCATGATACTCAATAAGAAGGGACTGCTCTGATCCTCGGTGTAGTCCTGGTTGGTGCAAGTTATCCCTGTCGCACTTATGACGGCGGTAATTTGGATGCTACATTTCTATATTATTAGTGTGATTATTATACCAGATAACAGGAAAAATGAGGAAATGAATGTTATCCCTCATGGAGATCGACCCGATTAACGATGGACACGTTATGCAAAATGTGCAATATTTGCTTATAAGTTATTTAGTCTTCATACCTATTCATTACAAGGAGTTACAAGGATTAGGATGTCTCAAAGACTTATTCGTCCATCTCAGGAGACATCGTGCGCTCACTTATCTCTAGGACCAGGCTTTACTGTTCATTTACAGTGTCCTAATGATTTCATCTAGTTTTCTTTTAAACTCTCCCACACTGTTGCTGTTTACAAGTTCTGGTGGCAGTTTATTCCATGTGGAAACTATGCTGTACGTCAGTTACGATTATATTGCATAATTATTGGTACTATGTGGAAGTTCAAGTCTTTTTTCTGTTGTCTGTTTGTCAGTTTCGGAGTAAAATGAGTTTTATATTGTTGTGGTGTTTATAGTTAACAAAGACCTATTTCTGTAGGTGAACGTTGATGGTTTAGTTCAATATATACAAATAACATTTTTCCTTTACTCAAAGTTTCACATCGGTTTTGATCGCGAACTTTCGATATTTCCGACTGGGGTAGACATAAGTGCCCAGTGGGGGCGTGGGAGGTGGGGTTAGTGCCATCAGTGGCATTACTTAAGGCTTTATACGGCGCCCCTTCTACCCCTAGCTGCAACCCCATTCAGTCATTTTACTCTACTTCCTTTTATATTACCTTTCTTCCGTCAAACTTTCCACCCTCTCCTAACAATTGTTTCATACTGCAACTGCTTTGAGATTTTCCTCTTGTCACAATTTTAAAACCTCCTTTACTCTTAGTTTCCCAGTCAGCGCCGAATTACCTCATAGATCCCAGCGCTTGGCCTTGGACCTAAATTGTATATTCTAGTTCCAGTTTTGCGTGAGCGTCTAAAAATAATGTGTGGCTTTGTGTGTTTAAGCAGGAAACCTTAGAATGTTTACCTTTACAGATTAACACATCGTACATTATTGTAATCTGGTCCCGCAGTATATACTGCATAAAATGATTTTTATTGAGTATGTAGCATCACGAAAGCAGCAGGAACTTTCACCTCAGGGTCTTTCTGACTGAAAATGTGGCGTATTTATTCAGGGTGGACGTGAAAAATGGTTAACGTGAGGATGCTCGCTTGAAGCTCATATTAAATATTGATACCAGTGTAGCCAGGCTTTTTCAGAGATATCACAATTTTTCAGTAGGGTATGATATTTAGTTTTTTTTTTTTTTCCTGAAAATGAAAGGTGCCGTCAGCAACAAAATTAGTTACAATTCAGGATACAAAAACATTAGATGTTTCCTAAAATGGTACTGTTTTTGGTTTCTATGTGTCAGAATGACGTAAGCAGTAAGGAAAGGTGTGATTGGTAGGTGATTACCTGTACGGTTTGCATGTCTTCTTTATAGGTATAAATGTGTATGTATGTATGCATGCATATATAATATAATTTATATATGTAATATGTATATATATATATATAAAATATATATGTATGTATATACATACATACATACATATACTCTCATATATTGGTGTATTTGTGTGTTTCTTCATATGAATATATTATGATATAGGCACAAACATAATTTATCATTCAAAGCAAACTGTACGATGATATACCCAGAATGGCATTTTCATGCTCATTTATGATGTAAATGAAACAGAACTGGGATATCAAGAAAAACTGAAAAGAGCGAGAATCGCCATGTAATCATTCTTCCTATTCGCGTGATGTTATTTGATGATTGCAGACCTTATTCTTTTATTCTTTGAGAACTTCATGTCTAATGCACACATTTATTCCTTTTTCATTATCTATATATTTCTTCTTTATGCATATACACACATTGGTATGTGTTGTGTTTTACGAGTATTTCAGTTGCATGCTCGTATCGTATATCCGACGATCCATTAGCGTATGAATTTGAATAATGAGAGAGAGAGAGAGAGAGAGAGAGAGAGAGAGAGAGAGAGAGAGAGAGAGAGAGAGAGAGAGAGAGCGAGCCATGTTCGAGAACCTTATCGTCTCATTGTTGTGTACATATTTGCTTTGTGTTTCAATAACTTAGTTCGCTAACAGTATAGTCTTGCAGTGAAAACAATGAATGTATTTATTCAGTAAAAACAAGTTACATTATTTAAAGAAACATTGATCAAAGGAACGAATGAAAAGACAGTGCTTGGGCAAGTAATGAACGAATGAAGCGCGACTGAAGGTTAAGAGAACCACGTGAAGATCATGAATAAGTATGGAACTTGTATGATGTGATGTTTTTATTTGTTGAATTCGGCTCGGTATCAATTTTTGTTTGTCGAGGGCAAAGGACAATGGGACTGGCATTGTTATTACCCCCTCCGCCCATTTTTTTTTTTTTTTTAGCAAAGGCAAAACGTAGTCTGGTGGGGTGTGGATGTGGGTAGGTGGGTGGGAAGGTAAGATAAGAAGGAGAGAGGGTTATAAATGTTTATGGAAAAATAGAAAAAGGAAAGGAATTCCAAAACCTGGTAGTAAAAGAGACCAAATCACCGATTTCAGTGGGAAGGCATGAATGCAATTAGCCCTCCTTTGGCATCCATCCCTTGGAGCCCTGGGGGGTGGGGGGGGGGGGAGGTTTTTTTGGGGGGGTGCCGTACACCTTTCAGTTCCTTTTACTCTCAGTATCCCTTTCACCTCTGAATAACCTCATTGGTCCCAGCTATTTGCCTTTGATCTAAATTTTATTTTCCTTATATAAATTCTATCCCTTGGGGGAACTTGTGAGACGACTACTAAATACTGAACTTCTAAGGCCTTTACCCACAAATGTTCAGGAAGGTAGATATAATAGGGAATTCCTCTCGGTATATAATTGTGAATTAGTTTTCAATTCTCATATATATTTAAATTGACTAAAACAGTGAGAGGTGATTTTATTCATACTGGTATATAATTCATAAGAAAATGTGAAAAGAAAGGAATATGGGTTCAGGATTAACTCTTCTCTTGTTATCCGCTGAGCTGATTACATTTAAAGCGAAGCATTTTGAAGGAGACGGTGACATCATGACTTGATATTGACTGTTTATGACTGCATTACTCGTTGAAATACAGCACGAAGAATGTTCCTATTTGACTTACCTGTAGTTCACCCTTTCCCATCAGAGGGTTTTATATTTAGGAGTAAGACTATTTAGGATGGAAGATCTGATTATAGAAGAGGAGAAATCGTAGGCCAGTCGTTGACTCTCTCACATTCCCTCCATGATCAGATTTCTTTGAGAGCGGCATTCCGAGGTCTCAGTCATATCTCTCTCTTTCCACAAACGGCTTTTTTATCCTCTTCGATGGAGCGACAATGATGTTGCATATTCCCGTTGTTTGTTCTTGCATCTCCTTTCTATTATGGCTGAAATGTTTATGCATGCAGACACAAACGCGCAAAGGAATTCGTTATGTAATGTGCTGCACGAACACGTAAACTAATGAGGATTCTTTGAAATGAAAGACCATTTAGTATAAACCTTATGTTTATTTATTATAATTCCTGTTTACATATGAAGCAAGAATGAGCGAGCAATGAACGCTTGGATATCATACAACAGCATTAAACGTTTATTTTAGGGGAATATTCTTTTATTTGTAAGAAGAAAAAAGAGAGGA
This sequence comes from Macrobrachium nipponense, assembly GCF_015104395.2. Lineage (NCBI taxonomy): Eukaryota > Metazoa > Arthropoda > Malacostraca > Decapoda > Palaemonidae > Macrobrachium > Macrobrachium nipponense. Next base: position 113,382,675 of record NC_061100.1, read on the forward strand.
TTATGTAATGAATCTTTGATTGTGATTATATGATTAGAAAGGTACGAGTTATCTTGATAATTGGACTTAAGGAGGAAAAATTTATGAAAGAGAAAAGGAACACTTGCTTAAAAGTGATTTGTTTATTGTACAGGATATAATAGAAGCTTCAAGTATATGATATATAAGCAGAGAATGTCACACTTGAGTTCATCTATTAGAAAAAGTAAGATGAGAGAAATATCGCTTAATAGTTTGTCAGGCCCCGAGGGTTCTCTCTCAGTGGTTGCTTTCGGTGCCCAAGCTCTGCTAAGGAGAAAAGCGAACAAAGAAACATTTATAAACTGTCATCAAAGTCCTCGGCCATCAATGAACTTGTGTTTTTATCGATGCAGATCTTACCGAGTGAGAGAGAGAGAGAAAAACGCGGACCTCTTGCCGTCTGATGACTGTCATAAGAAATCCTGCAAAAGTCGACTCCTGAAAACTCTTCGAAGTCACCTTCGAACATTCAAAACCTCGGCGAAGAAAGGTACATTGGTAGGATTTTCATAGATTTTATGTTTAAGGAAAACTTGCTAAGTGAATGGTTCACTCTCCTGAGAGTATTATGAATAATTGCGGTGTATCTAATATAGCATTATTTTTTTTTCTTGTACGAAATCACAAAAAGCCTACACGCGATCGAGTTCCTCCCGGACGACATCTGTACCTATGTCAATCTGTCTCGGTGTCATGGAGCAGTAGAGTCTTATCGCTACTTACAAAATGGTTACTTTAGTGTAAGTTTAAGTGGAAGTCATTTAATATAGGCCTTTTTCGTTCTGTTTTATGACGCCGGACGGCGCGTTTGTTTTTATTCTCTTTATTTTAAAGGGAACTGCCTATGGCACCAAGACAAGGATCTCTTCCAGTCATATTAATCGCTAAATGTTGATAACAAAAGTCTAAGCCGCACAAAGAATTATTATATAATATATGTACAAGTCTTATCAGGTAAATAAGCTACGGTACCCTTAATACTAAGAAACCTTATGTGATATAGTTCATACGAACATACATAACGAACGGCAGAAACATTCAGCCGCTGCAAAGCCCTCAGCTATCCTTTTATGATGAGTTATTTGTTATTATTATTATGATAAGATATCGATCCTCAAAAATGGGTCTGGGGTAGGAGGTCTTGGGAAGGGTCTATAAGGGGGGCAAAAAGGTGGGTGGGGGAGGAGTGAATGAGGGTCAGGAAGAGGGAGATTTCTAAGGTCACCGAGTCTTGTCATTGTCAGGTCGAGTAAGGTCACTGGTGAGGGTCAGCAGCATCAAACAATAAGAAAGAGCCTAGGTGACCTTCCAATTATTATATATGAGTGAAGAGAATGCAGTCATAAAAGCAAGTCAGTGATCGGAGCGATTAGGGAAAACAGAGTAAGTAGTGATGTGGTTGAAGAGGCGGATCCACATTTTCTCCACCGACATTACCAGCTGTTTAATATCATGCGAATGCTGAAATATTTAGCCTAAGAAGAGACAGTGTTATTGCATTTTCATTGCTTTGTGCGTAGGTCACAGACGAGTATGTTTTATTTTATTGTATCAGTTTTATTGTTTGTCAGTTTATTTAATCACTTATTTATTTATTTATAGTTAACGTGAAGGTCCATCATTCAGCTTTATGCTTTTAATACATATGCCAAAGAGAATGCATGTCAGGTACAGGCAATGGCGATGATTATATTTTAAGATTATACCTATCGATCTACCAATATGTCTATCTAGCTATGTCAGTTGGCAACTTAAGTAATACTTAGGAGCTGCTATTAACTCTACGTTTAGGTAGTCAATTGAAATGTTCAGTTATTTCTTCTTCCTGTTCTTCGTCATTTCATTTTACTTACCTTTATTGAATTGGAAGGCAAAGCACTTTTCCTTTAGGGTCGTCGAATACGCACTCACTCATTCAAGCAGATTCCTATGAGAAGGATTGGAAGAACATATGTAAGTTTTGATTTAGGTCATAAAAGCATCGGTGGATTTTAAATCTGTTTCTGGGTCACGTTCCAATAACAACGAATGCTTACTTCCCCGACTCCACGGTCGAGGGAGGGTGGGGGAGGTAATATGCGTGTCGCTTTAATTGTAATCTGTGTTGATGAATAGCTTCCTCCCTCGACTCACTGGCCGTTGGGTATGTCATAACTCTTTACAAACATTACCATTAAAGTCTGATAGAACAAGTATTTTCCTCCGAGACCTTCCATGGTGATGTGAGTGCATTTCTGTTCACATTACCATAATTTTTTTCTTTTTATTTGGAAAGTTATAATTTTACCGTCGTTTCTGTTGGCTCCAGTCGATACTTCAGTAAATAAAAGCCAGAATAGTTACTGTTGAGTGAGCTTTAATTTTGCACGGCAGGTATGCGGTACTGCAGCTTTAGTTGTTTCTCATATTTGCTGATGGTCATGTCTCTTGTCGATGATGAGCAGATGAATCAGAGGAAGTGTCATCTCCCAAAAAATATTTACACTTGACTTTTCAAGCTACAAGGTACACGAAACTCCCATTTCTCCCCTTTTCTGAATGATATGGAAGTTTGGAAGCTGACTGATATTTTTTTGCGTCTTCTCAAAAAAAAAAAAAAAAAAAAAAAAAAAAAAAAAAGAAAACATTTGAAGTTGTCTGTAGTCATTCTTTGAAAACCTATAAAGGAAAAGTACAACGTCGTCTGTCGGAGCGTCAAAGAGAGGGTCATCACTTGTAATGCAATCATTGGACTGGACAGTTGGGATGGGACCTTGAATTGAAATGGGTTTTTAAGGAATGGGGTCAAATGAAGCAGGACTGTATTCGATAATATACAATACACTAAGAGCCCCGAACATGAAAGCAACACGTACTTGCAGAACCAACAGCAGGTCTAATAGATTTTTTTTCTTATTCAAAGGGTCTTGAGTGCAAGTTTTTTTTTAGCCCACATTATTTTCCACACCAAAAACATTTCTTTTTTCATGTTGTTAATTTTTTTTATGTAAATAGTTATTTGGTCATTGCCATTGTAATCAATATATTTTGCTAGGGCTTATAGAGTTTGACAAGCATGATTCTTCTTACAAGGCGAAGAAAATGAACTGGAGAGACTAATTCTTTTGAAAACCCTTTTGAAAAGGGCCGTGTCACTGGAGGAGGGAACTGAATGGGTGCAATCCCGCTGTTGGCTCCCAGTTTGGTATATGTTGTTTTAGACGTCCGGGATTTAAATCCGACTTGGAATTGAGCGTCATTAATCCCCTTGCGATTACATACTAACTACACATGACATGACATCGATACTCCTAAACGGGACTGAATAAAGAGGCCAGCGTGTGCGCGCGCGGTGCCGAGAGTGTGCTTTTTCGAAGAGATGTAGTGATGGCCTCCGGTGGGAAGATAAACCAGGAAGAAAAACGAGGACTGGGCTAAAGGCACGAAAAAGAAATCCTTACAAAAACGATAAAAAGCACGTTGATGTGATTGATTATGTGTTGTACTTCGGTACTGAACGCAGTTGCCAGATTGTCATCGATCCTGAATTCTGGATTTGCTTCCTCGTCAGTTGCTTCCGCAGGGTTGCTTTTCCAAGTTGCTGCTTGACACTAGTGCGTCTCTGTTAAAAATAATTCATTGTATACATTATATGAATATATGTATTATATATACTATATATATATATATATTTATTATAAAAGTAATAAAATCTCCATGCATATACATCTCCCAGCTTATGCTGGATCTATAATATATATATATATATATATTATATATATATATATATATATATATATATATATATATATATAGTATATATATAGATGATAATGTATTCGTCGTTTACCGTAGATCTAACGCTGTTGAGAATTGCTTCAATACAAAATGAAGAACAAGATAACTCTTTAGGCTACAGGAAGACGTCCCCTGTAGGGGTGTAGTGTCGTCAGTGCACCTCATACGGTGCACTGTAGGCATTACTTAATTTTTTTTTGCAGTGTGCCTTCGGCACTTACCTGCAACCTCTTTCGTTCCTCTTACTGTACCTCCTTTCATATTCTCTTTCTTCCATCTGACTTTCCATTCTCTCCCAACAATTCATTCTTGGTGCAACTGTGAGGTTTTCCTCCTGTCTGTTACACCTCTCAAACCTTTTACTTCAATTTCCTTTTCAGCGCTGAATGACCTCATAGGTCCCAGTGCTTGGCCTTTGTCCTAAATTCTAGATTCAATTCAATACAAGAAGACGTCCATCAACCATCTAGAATTCTGTCCGTTTCGTGAATCATTCAAGAAGTGTGGGGCATTTGTAGTTTTTCCGTAACTTGCAAAATAAATTGAGATATTTTTACTACATGTGTGACTAAGTTGTTAAAGTTGTATTTAATTTTTTTTTTTTTTTTACAAAAGGTTTAGTTGAAAGACAATGAGATTTGTTGTTATATATTATCTAGACGAGAATGCCAAAAATTGACTTGAATTTCAGTTACTTATCTAAGTATATTTTACATTTGGGTGGTTGGATGTCATTTCAGTATTTTGCCATTTGTCTTAAATGTTTTCCATTAATATTCTTTTCTATTTTCCTAGGTTTGTCTCTTCCCACATTGGCTGCCCATTAAATTTTCTTTTATTGATGATTCATCTTAAAATTCACATTTTCCCTAATTGTGGCAGTTTGCTGAGAAACTTGCATTCGTAGAGGTTGAATCGTTTACTTGTTTTTGCAAATTTTGTTAATACTTCTCCACCAGTGTGCGCTGTTTTTCTTCACAATTATCAAACCCAACAATCCACCATCTCCTGCCAAACCATTTATGCTACAAAAGATTCACTTTCATTTAAAAAAACCTAAAATAAATTGCCGTAGACTTTGATATAAAATATCCCTGTCAGTTTTACATGATGTCTCCTTGAGATTTATAATTGATTCCCCCTAACTCTGGAACATTTCCGTAATAGAGATGTTGCATGGTAAACGCCGGATTACTGAGCCCGTTCTTTATATATTATATATATATATATAGTTTACCATTTTGAGTATTCCCTAATGGTTGGAAGATTTTTTTCCCCTTAAATTCAGTAATTTGTTGTGCCATTCTTATACTGGTGCTCTTTCAGTCAGTTTATGGGGGAAGGTCAAAGGTTGAATCTCTTCTCCAGATCTCGTCAGCCAAAAAAGAAAAAGAGAAAAAGATTCCAGCCTAATTACTGGCCTCATTCTCTTCTGTTTGTTTGAATTCTCCCGTTTAAGTCACGCATTTTGTCTTAGTATTTTGCCGTTGTGCTTGGAGCCATATCGTCAATGCAATGTGAATGTGTATATATTGTATGTGGGAAGTGATTGAGTTTATAAGCATTTGTTTTGTTCATTTCCACTGGTGTTGTGAATTATTTTGATAGATCATTTCTTCAATTAGCGCTCACGCTTGTTAGGACATGCTTTGCTGTTTGCTACAGGCATTAACGTGTGTGATAGATGCTTTATATTTTTCCATACTGAGCTGCAGTTCTCTCACGCTTGATTCCTGCCTTCCAAATTCCGTTCTTCCTCTGTCTTCTAACACAATAATTTCAAGGGTTTCACTTCACAATGGACGAGGACGAATTATGAGTCACTGAGTCAACAGCGCCCATCTCTCTCTCTCTCTCTCTCTCTCTCTCTCTCTCTCTCTCTCTCTCTCTCTCTCTCTCTCTCTCTCTCTCTCTCTCTTTGTAGTAACGTAATAGGTAAGCGTTGAAATTCAAGAGAGAAATAATTGGATTTGCAAGAAATAGTAGTGAGTGATGGCAGTGAAAATAAAAGTGGGATAATGCAAGGGAGTTTCGATAGAACGATGGAAGTAGAATATACATGGTAATGGCGGTTTTATTATGTGGCGATGGAAAACATAAAATAATGAAGGTTATGATTAAGAAAATATTTGGAAGAGATGAGTGCTGTGTAATTCCATATAGGCTAAAATGAACGGACAATTGTTTTTAGTGTTCATACCTATTCATATTATAAATATGAAAAGTCTCTCTCTTTTCATAGAGGCGAGGAGAGAAAGAGACAATAAAATCAGATTAACTGTTCTGATGCTAAGTTGATTAGTGTATCATTTCGGTCCCGTGAATTAAGAATCTTTTTCTTGAACTTTATACCCTGTTTTGTAAATGCTGTTGATTACACAGTTCCAAAGATATATTTTATTTATTTCGTAAAAACTGTTGATTACATATTTTGTTTATTTTGCAAATACTGTGGATTACATAGTTCCAAAGATATATTTTATTCTTAAAATGTTATCTGGAAGGCGCTCTTTTTGCATATGTTGGGAATTAACACACTTAGCTCAGTTAAATATGGGAATGGTAGCTTGTGCCTTGCGGTTTACTGCCTAATTTCTATAACTCCAGTATTACGTAAAGATTTTGTTAGTCCGACTCTCCATGCTTAAAATAATTATTGTTGTTCCTCAATCTAGATTTTGCTTTCACAAGGTCATGGGTACTTGTAATGCTTTTCTGTAGTACCCATGGTTTTGAGGAAATCCACTTATTTTCGTAAGGAAGTCAATCATAAGGGTATTTGTTGTTGGGAAATATTGCGAATACAGGAATGTAAAGTCATGTGCTCCTCAGGATAATGTTTATGACACTCTATTATTGTAATATTGTTCAGTCTTAACCAAACCTTGGTTGCATGATTGGAGGCCCTCAGTTGCTGGTTCTTTTACTAAAGGTTTACCTAAAATCAAAATCAGTGTATGGTACAAATACGGGGAATTAAGTCGAACCGTGACAAAATTCAGATATTTTCTCTGACAATGTTTCTATAGTAATTATACGCTGCTCAATTAAATTTTTGCGTATTATTCTTGACAGGAAAGTCACAATTCCTACATATATCGGATGTATCTCGTTTTTTTCAGTTTGTATAAAACTGGTATTTTGCGTTTCTAGGTTTTTGATGACCTGTCCTTGATGGGGACACGGTGTAATTCTTTTGTTTTTCCCTTTTTATATAGCGTTTCCCTGTTTGGTCATATGTACATCTGTTATAGAATCGGTTTAGAGTTTATTCTGGATTTTCGTATTTTACCGTAATGGGCAAGTAGCCCTTTGATTTTCAAATTAGGGTTGCAGATTGGGTTGTTATAATAATAATAATAATAATAATAATAATAATAATAATAATAATAATAATAATAATAATAATAAATATAATTTCCAAGGAAAAAATTGTTAATATTGCTCTGTGACTGTTACGATACTCATACAGATAAGGCATATTATAGTTCTGAACACCATAAATGGCCTGAAATTTTGATCGTGTTGAAGTGCGATTGGCCAAGAGGATCATCCGTTCATCATATCTGAATCATTTCCATTTCATTGACCTCTGGAATCGGCGTGGTAGACTGCTCGGTCGTAGCCACGAATCTCCAAACGATAAAGTGTCAATTTTGAGGGGTTATATATCTCTTGGACAGATTCTCTCTCATCTCGCTGCAACATTTACTCGTAAGAAACTTGTAGGGAACAAAGTAATTTATTGTGACTTCTCCTATAGTCTTTGCATTGCTTCACGAAGAATCAAGGAAATTAATGGGATTCTAGGACCGACTGGAATTCCTCGAATTCATATTTTAGGTTCGATGGTGGGCAGCATCCGTCTTGAAATGGTTTTATGACATTTTCATTTAACTGGTTTTAATCGCCCACTTTTATCGTCAGTTCATAGCAAATAAAGGACAATTAATACTTCGTGGAGAGAGAGAGAGAGAGAGAGAGAGAGAGAGAGAGAGAGAGAGAGAGAGAGAGAGAGAGAGAGAGTTCGACAGGTAGATATGGCGTTTGACTGGCAGGAGTCAGTAATGCACCTTTAACAGAGTTGGTTGGGGCAATTGACCCGGAGGCATGTTCTCAATACAGCGTACCAGATAAATTAGTTTACAGTTATGCAGTCTGATGAAGAATGTGTCCGTTATCTTTATAATCTCGTTTAGCAGATAGTTCCGATCCGGTAGATTTTTTTACCATTTTAAAACAACGCGTCTCAAACGCTTGCCAGTGGTTTCGTCGAACTCAGCCCATAAAAGGTTTAAGTATTGAAACGAAAACGAATAAAATATATTGATATTTGGGTTTTCTCATATTTAAAGCAGATACGTTTAATTTCCTTTCTACGGCACCATGGAAGTGCTTTCATTTCCCGAGAGGTAACTTAGAGTTAAAGGAATATTTACCGTTTTCATCGGTACTAAAGAAAACTAGGCTTTCCCAGGCATTATTTTTCCTTAAAAATCGACTATTGTCGCTTTTGAGAGGAGGGAATATAAGCAAGTGTAAAGAGAACGTTCAGTAATTTACCCTAATTTTTATTGAAACGTCTGGACTTGAGCCATTCTCTTTACTCTTCGATTAGGAAATTGCCTTTTGCTACAGTTTACGAGCGATAGTCCTCATTTCGTTTAAACATTGTGCGTTCCAGTTTGTCCTGTTTATTTTGTTACCGCTTCGCATTTCCTGTGTAATTCCTTTTGCAATTCGTTTAATTTGTTCTGCAGTAATGTGTCGCATTACATTTTACGAATGGTATTCACTCAATGTCAATTTGTAAATTATTCGCTCAAATCGATCAGCTTGTGTGATATGATTTCTGGTCCGTGAACATTTTCCTCCATCGTGGTTTTCCCCCCTTTTGAACACAAATCATTTAGTTTTGGCATCGACGGCCATAGTCGCTGCGACGCCAGTTGGCATCAATCAATCCCGTTTCGTCAAACTCGTCAAAACTCCCTGTAGGACATTATGATGGTTTCCCATTTTAACCGTTTGATTATTTTTTCTGATTAAAGTCTGATTTTTTTTATTTTATGTGGAAATATGCATATTAAATGGCTTACATATGTATATATATGATTGTATAAATATATAATTTATATATATTATATATATATATGCATGCATGCATACGTACATACATACATACATAATTTGTCTTATATTTATCTTGGAGAAGTCGAGTGTCTGTGGAGAGAGAGAGAGAGAGAGAGAGAGAGAGAGAGAGAGAGAGAGAGAGAGAGAGAGAGAGAGAGAGAGAGAAACTTGATTATTTTAGCGTTTGATCTCTAATTCAATAAAAGTCCCTTTAGATCAAGAAAAGTTGGGATTATTGAACGGACACGACAGTAGTGAAGTTATTGATACGATGGTTACACAGGGGCAATATTCACCATGTTCGAAATGAGGATAAAACTCATGTCAAAAGTGGTGTCTTTGTTCGTAGTGCAAATGAAATGCCTTGTTAATGAAGGTGGTAGGAATTATGACCTTATGGTGATGAGTGTCAATGAAAGTGTTGCTGATTACTCAAATTACGGTCTAAAATGGGTGGTGATATTCGCGGAATTTTATTTTGGAAATAAAAATACCCCTGTACTTTGGACATTTCCCACCCTGAATGTCTTTCTAGTACATTATTTTTACGTCTTTTGATTTCATTACTTACTTTCAAAAATCCTAATGCGTATCTATGTTTCCGTCTAAAAAATTGGAACTGTTTGGTGTCACGCTAGGAATGATTCCTCTTAAATAAGTCCACCGTACAGTTGTTCTGGTAAAGATATTCATAGCACATGCTTGATTGCAAGTTTTATGTGATACCTGTCGCAAATAGTTCAGTTGTAAACTCAGTGCTACCTTACCATGATATGGTGGCTTTCAATTGGTCCTTTGAAAAGGGCAGTTGAAAAAACACTGAAGAATTCCTTTCGCTGTTGGCCTCTATATATGTTCAAATATCAAGTTCCTTCTACCAGGATAGCACATCATGAAAGTAAAGAGCAACGCTTTCAATTTCGTTAGTCTATCTGCTGGAAAAATGATCTACGGATATCCGTCGTATTCCGCTTTGCCAATGAAAAGCTCGCTGCTAATGAAGTGTAGGTGAAAGATGGCCGAATTCACGTCTCGTGCGTTTCAGAGGGCAAGTGAAATGTGAACTGTCGAGAGAAGTCCGATGAATGAGTTTATTTTTCGGCCGGTTGATATTTCTCTTCACGATAAAGATTGTGGATATGGCGCAGCGAACCTTGCTTTCGGGGTATGAGGATATTGAATGTCCTTTTAAAGGTTTATCTGTAAGCAGTTTCATGGATTAGTTATTGTTTAAAATGACTTTGTCTTCATTTGAAGTATTCGTTAGAAAAGCAACATCCATTTGAGGTACGTTAGGCAACGAAGATGATTACCAGCCATAATTGCTTTTAATAAGTTTTCACTTGATATATGTCGTGAGAGATGATTGAAATTGATATTTGGGCCAAGTTCACCCTTAAACACGCTCTTGCATAATTACTTCGGTATTTTGTAACGCGAAGAAACGCCCTACGAGTGGCTTCGAAACTTGGCAGTTGTATGACTGTGACTTTCATTTGTGTGGAAAATGGCATGAAAGGGAAGTTTAATTTTATTGCCGTGACATTCACCCGCTGGGAAAATGCTATCAAAAGGATACCAGTTTTATTGCTGTAATTTTCATTCCCGTTTATTAAAAGTACCATGGAAGGGATATGAGATTTATTGGTGTGATATTATCCCTGGGAAAATACCATTGAAAGAATGTAACTTTGATTTCTGCCAGACTTTTTTATTTTTTATTTTTGTTTTTGTTTTTGGTAGTGTCATCAAAATGTTGTCAAGTTTCATTGCCGTGAAATTCATTCTTGTTGGAATCCTGCCATGAAGATGGTAGTTTCATTGCTGGCGTGAAAATGCCATTGAAATGATATCAGTTTCTCAGTGGGATTGTTTTCATGAGGATGCCCACCGAGTGATGCTAGTTTCACTCATGTGGGAATTCAGTGGGAATGTTTTCATGAGGATGCCATCCCAGTGATGCTAGTTCTACTCGTGTGCGGATGCTATCGAGGTGATATAAGGTTCACTCGTGCTGGAATGCTATTGAAATGGTGTTAGTTTCGTTGATGACTTTCATTTGTGTGGAAATGCCATTGAAAGGATGCCATATAGTTTCTTGGCTTGGACGTTCACTTCTATCGGAGTCCCATTGGATTCGTCAATTTCAGTGTGGTGCCACTCATACATAGCGGAATGAGACTAAAATGGTGGTTATTGCACTGCTGCGACAATCTTTCGTGCGGGAGTGTCGCTGAAATTGTTTGTTTCACTGTTGTGGCAGTCACTTTTGTGAGTACCATTGAAATAATATCAGTTTCACTGCTGTGCAGTCACTTTTGTTAGAACACCTTTTGCCCTGCTGTGACAATTACTTTTGTTAGAATACCAATGAAATATTGACAGTTTCACTGCTGTGACAATCACTTTTATAAGAATACCCTTGAAATAATGATAGTTTCACTGCTATGACAATCTCTTTTATCAGAATACCATTGAAATAATGACAATTTCACTGCTGTGACAATCACTTTTGTTAGAATAGCAATGAAATAATGAGTTTCACTCCTATGGCAATCACTTTTGTAAGAATACCATTGTGTTAGCCGTAAGTTAAGTGGCTTATTTTTGTTATTTTATAGTTTTATGAATTTTTTATGACGGTACTATTTGCGTGTGTGTGTATTTGTTTGCTTGTGTATGTGTGTGTGTAACTTTGTGAAAATGGTTTGATTTAATAACTTGTTCTGTTGACATCACTCACCTTTGTTTTGATTTCACCAGATGATTTAACGTTAAATCAGTGATAGGTATAAAATGATTTGGAAAAGTTCAGTAGGAACTGGAGACCTGCTTCGATCTCATGTCTTCCATACAAGGCAGGTTATGTCATTCAGAATTTTTCAGATTTAGTGAAAATTTGATGGCGATGGGATTCTATTTGGTTTTAGATAATTGTTCGTTTTGCAGTGATCTAGTCTAGGTAGTAGAACAAAGAGAATCATCGACAATTGTATTTTTTAGCGGTATGGGTCTTAATGATTTTACTCGGATTAAGATGCCTTAGATTAATTCCATAGTGTTATGCATATTGAATCACTCTATAGACATTGAGATTTAGACATTAGTTTATTTGTTTCCATTGTCATTCATGAATAGGTGTAGATGTTTCTGTTGTTGGTTCAGTTTGGATTTGTGCTGCCAGGTCGTGAGACTTTATTTGTCGTCGACTGATTCACTGGTTCCAAGTTGTATTCTGTAAATATGTTAATTGTTTTATTTTTTGCTTGTCAACTCATTCCCCTGTTCTAAGCAGTATTCTGTAAATTTGTCAACTGTTTTATTGGTCGTCGACTGATTCACCGGTTCTAAGCTGTATTCTGCAAATGTCAACTGTTTTTATTTGTCGTCGACTGATTCATCTGTTCTGAGCTGCATTCTGCATATATGTCAACTGTGTTTTATTGGTCGTCGGCTGATTCACCGGTTCTTAGCTGTTTTCTGTAAATATATTGATTCTTTTGCTTGGAATATTATACTGCATTTGTGATCTTTTTGGCGACGATTTTGCAAACATTCAGTCTTTTTTTCTCGTGAAGAAAGGACATGAATGGTTTAACTCGCTCGTTATTTGAGACCGTTTAATATTTATAAAAAAAAGCTAGGGACATTAAGATTTTCATAATGACTCGAATCAGAAGATTGACTTTCAGAGCTCCAGTTTTCGCTGTAAACTGAATCTTGTTATTTTCCCTATGAAATTTTGAATTTTATCTTTGATTCTCGGTTTTATCTCTTTCCCTTAACTCCCACTTAAATTTCAACATGTACGTAAGGACTGCAAATTAATTTAGTTTTTTGTGAGAAAATGGCTGAAGGGGTTGCTTGGTGCTAGAATGAAACAGACACACAAATTTTTGCTGGAATTAAAATGATCATATCCACAAGGCTCACGGAGTAGTCAATCATATGTTATAATTTCGAAAAATGATGTTTTGGTTGCCAGACATTAATGATTAACAATAAATATATCGTTTTAAATCTAAATGAAAATGGTAAATTCCGTTACACATAAGTGGTAGGTTGCTTGTAATTAATTTTGACATACGAAAAAGAGGGTTCAAGATCAGGTACTTGATGTTGCCTTATGGAATTTGGGTTGCAGCTGGAAAGTGAACAGTGGGCAGCATTTTTCACTGAACAGGGTACTTACTATCTTCGGAGGTAGAACTTTTCGAAAGACGGCTAATGTCGGAAGACCTGTTGTAAAATTATGTTATTGAATAATTTCTTTTCACTGGTATGTGTTAAATTTCTTCATTATATACATATAATATATATATAATATATATATATATATATACATACATACATACATACATACATACATACACATTTATATACGTATAGATGTAAATACATACATATATACTTGATACTACATTACATACATACATACATATATAATATATATTATGTATATATATATAATATATATATATCTTATATATATAATATTATATATATATATAATATATATAATCGTCATACATACTAACATACATACAATACATATACACATTTTATACTTAAGAGGTAATACACGATACATATACTTAGACTACATACATACATACATACATACATATATATATATATTATGGATACATATAAAATTATATATAGAATAAATATGTATATATATATATATATAGAGATATATATATATATACATACATACATACTGTATAAGTACACACATATATATATATATATATATATATATATATATATATATATATATATATACACATACATATAGTGTGTGTGTGTGTAAAGTACGTACGAATAGAATGTACATGCACTCATAGTATTGATATGAAACTTCTTTTTAAAGTTATTTTGAAAAAATGCCTATAGATGTGCAACTGAGTAAGCATAAGCATATTATAATGAAGGCGCACATGCATGTTATTATTGTTTTTCCAGAATCCAGGATCGTGTTCATCTGTTAATAATCGAAATATTTATCAGATAAACAATTTTCTTTGATTTCCTCAGTCATATCACGTTTGATTAATTTAGGAAACGTCTTCGCATGAATCAGCAGTTGCAAATGGTATACCTTCGGTTACTAATTTTTGTAAACAAAATACTACGCTTAGCACAGGAATATTTACTCGTTTACCCATAATGCTTCGTATTATTGTTTGCAGTACAAAAACTACAGTTAAGAGAATTTTTTGTGTTCCCTGATATGGGTCTTTGATGTAAGCTAGACTAAGACAGATAACTACTTTCAACTGTGTTTATTTTTAAGTTATGTACATATTAGAAAAGAAGTTTAGTATCCTCTGCTAGGAGTTGATTGATATATGCAAGTCCTTTGCGGAGATTTTACTTGACGATTTGACTGTCTCTGATTGTAGGTCTTTGTTTTTATATATTTTTTTATTTTTTGATAGAGGCCGAGAATGATCCTCAAAGAAGTGGTACTTTAGAGTATGGGAGTTTGGGTATTTCTCGGTTACCCTGTCATTGTATGGGTAATCGTCGAGTACCTCAAAGTTATATATATTTAAATATACCAAGGAACAAATTATGTTTGTTGAAATATACGGTCGAGGTCGAGGAAAGAAAAGATACTGAAATGTGAAGCCTATAGACGCGTTATTTACATCTTGTCCAACTTCATCTATGGAATGAATATATATATATATATATATGTATATTATATATCACACAATAAATCTATTTACATGAGTGACACACTTCACTGGGGTTGGTGGTGGATTAACGGAAGCAGTGTAATACACAGAAGCTCTCAACACTTACTCGAAACATATTTGTGCTCTGAACGAAAAACAAAATCATGCCAATGGTACATAATGTTTCACATTTTAACAATGCAATCTACGGAATTTTTAAATATAGTTCCTTTTTACATTTGCAATCTACCTGGACCATTTCTTTTAAAAATAACACTTTATTTTGTATTTATTTATATTTATTTATTGAGTTATTTATGAGTTTTAGTCTTAATCTACCGCATCATCCTTATTTGACCACATGTGGGGGGAAGCAACGCGGGTTGCTGCGCCCACGTCACTCCTCTTCCTAATGTACAAAAATAGTGCCATCAGTGTTTGCTACGACGAGGCTCGCGTTCAAGTATGTCCAATAGATAATAGATATACACGTGTGCAATGAAGATGAGAAGCTACCGGTGATACATAGGGCTCGTAGGGATAAACTTATCTCGGCTTGACCTTGCCTTGGCTACTCTCTCTCTTTCTGAGGACGTCTCCTATTCGGGAGGAACGTCTTTTGATTGTTTGTCCCTCTGTGTGACAAGAAAAGAAGCGCTCCGTGTCCGTAAGTCACGAGACTCTAAGGTGTCCTGGTATTTGGAAGATGAGCATCGCGTCATGGTTGACACCATTTTTCGATAGCGATCGTAGGCGCTTATGTACCGGTAATGTCACATCCTCAGTCATGGCCTGTACTCTTTCTGGTGCCTTTTTCTTGATCGCACTTACGGACCAACTTCTACGGCTGACGAATTTTCTTCTGAGAGACAGAGTTCTGTTTGGCATTTTTCTATTACTTGGATCTAATTCCATTTACCCTAATCGACTTAAGAATGGTCAGGATGATTGTGGCTATAATTGGAAGGAGGGACCTCTCGTTAGCCGCTAAGCAAGCGACGACGCGGGAAATCCGGAAGGAAATTGACGTGGTAACGAAAAGCAGAACTTGGAAAGTAAATCTCGTATATATATAATAGTTACCCGAAATACTGCATGCATATTGTGTGTGCGTGTATGTATGTATATATATATATTATGTATATGCACATACATACATAAATATATATATGTATATGTATATATATTATATATTATGTATATGCACATACATACATTATATATAGTATATATATTTATAAATACATACGTACATACACGATGCAATCACTTTCTGTACATTCAAGTACCCTTATTATAGATCCATACGGGAGAGGATGTCGTGAGGTATTTGACGTTATTTCCAGTGCCCTTAATATTTTCACCCAGGAACAGAAGATAGCTACTGACTTTTTTTGTTTTGTTTCCTCTGACGAAAAGATGTCCAGAGAATGTGCTAGCGACGATATCGATGATAAGCAGGACATAGTGACCCTCGGTAGTTAAACTGGCTCGAGGAAGCGAAAAAGTACCAACAAGCTAATGATTGAACTTTCTAATCTGCAACATGAGTGATAATAATGATAATTGCTCTTAGACGTTGGAAAAAGTTTGTATAAAATGTAAGAAAATGGCGTCACTACATGTCACATCAGTTTTAGGAAACAAAATACCCATATTGGAATGACCAGGTGTTTCCAAAATTTTTCTTTTCTCGAGGAATGGTGTGGAAATTTGTGATTCTCTTGGGAATGCAGTGAAGAACAGAGAGCAGCGCGATGAGAAGGCTTTGGCATCCCCATCTTCAGGGGAATGCAATAAGGCCTGTTTATTGATTTGGATCATTCCTTCGTTAAAAAAAACTAGATTCATTTGATTAAGATCATCTCCCTTTCTTTCATTTCTCATTTTTATGCAAAACTAACTCCACAAAGTGATCATTTTTTTTTCTGTATGAACTACCTATTCTTACAGCAAAGACTAGATATGGCAACGGGATTTTGGGTATCGTCGCTCGCTCATAAGAGACGTGGCAACAATGCAAATAGTAGAGTCAGCAAAATGGCGGCATTGAGAGTGGTGGAGCATGAGAGAGGGGGCTGTGGCCAGCAGTCCGTCCTCAGCAGGCACAGTTGGATGGCACCGCGGTTCTTCTTGTGGTACTGCGGGAGCTGGCCCTCTCCAGGATCGTGTGGGTGCCACGCCCACAATATCCACGTGGGGAAATCCTGAAAATAAAAGGATCACACTTTATTTGCAAGGTCAAGGTAGCTGAAAAGGTTGGGTCAAAACGTGTTTGGCAGTCAAGTCAGTGTATCAAGAAAAGAAATCAAGACAAATGAATTCCAACAATAAGCTTAATAATACCCTAGCTTAATCTAAATTCGTCCTACTTGATTGGCCGCCCAAAGAATTTACCATAAGCACTGACACTAAATATAAATGTACACATACTTGTATATAGTATATCCTTGACAATTTCTACATGGTGTATTATCTCAACAACCAGTTGGCTGTGTACTTTAAAAAGTCTTCCAAAAACATAAAGATTAGAAATACTTGTTCTAATTTATATGTAAAAATTTCTGGTTCTCTGAATGACAGCAAGTTTCATTGTAGATTTGATTTCATTCAAAAGCAATGCAGGTGATTTCCTTTATTTCAGTCAAAAGCAAAGGCAAAGCTTACAGTTTTGCTTTTTTATGTTGAAAATTGATTAATTCTGGTTCAAGGTGAACAGGTTGTCTGATTTTATCAGGTTAGAATCTTACTTAGCCTGTTGCCTATTGATGTTGACTGTAGTTACATCGTGAATCCAGTCTAGCCCTGAAGATCATGGGTGATTGTTTGAAACAGCTGTCAGCTTGGGAATAGATATAGTAGCTTAGCAATTTTGTTATCTACCCTATATTTCAGCTTGGAATGTTGGAAGAAATGCTAGAGATGATTGGAAATGTTGCCAGTAAGTTTTAGCTACCACATCTGCATGATCACTTGAAGAAAGTAAAAGAAAGACTGTGCTACCAAAGCATAATTTGAAAATTGAAAGTTGGTCGTCCCAGATAGACATAAAGTTTCATCGTGGAGAGAGAGGGCGACCGCAGCCACAGGGTTGTACTCTTGCAAGTCTTCCGCCACCTAAACCTGACATACATCATTGAGATGGGAAACATTGTCACCCTTGGGAGATCCAAGGAAGCTGGACCAACATAATCTTCAATTATCAATGCAGAAAAGGCAAGAAATTCACTCAATATGAACTAGTTGGCCGATGATGCCTGCACATGTGATGGGGAACATTTTCGCCCTTGGCACAGCTAGGATAGCTGAAACATGCTTAGTTTGCAGATTCAAACTCCTTGAAATTCAAAGGAGTGCAGTGTGAATGCGTCTTGATATAAAGTGTGCTGAGTGCAGAGAAGCTGCAGATTTTTTGGGTTCTCTCTGGAGTCAGGCAGATTCATGGAGAAGCATCTTTGCTTATTTTTTCAGAAATTTGAAAATTTGTTTTAAAATTTGGCTTTCTGTAAATGAGAACCATTGAGATGACTGTTTGTCTGTCCGTCCGCAACTTTTCTGTCTGCCCTCAGCACTTAAAAACTACTGAAGGTGGTGGGCTGCAAATTTGTAGGTTGATCATCCACCCTCCAATCATCATACCAAATTGTAGCCCTCTAGCCTCTGTAGTCTTTATTTTATTTAAGGTTTAAGTTAGCCATGATCGTACGTCTGGCACCGCTATGTGCCAACAACACATTCCACTACCGGGCCGTGGCTGAATGTATTTTTGGCTGCAGCTGAGAGTTTCATGAATCGTGGCTGCGAGTTTCATACAGAATACGCTGTACAGAAAATCGATTGCGCCGAAGAAACTTCGGATTTCTTTGGCTCATTATTTTGAGATCAAGTATTTCACCGCAGTTTTGTTTAGCTGTACTCTCAAATACATCACACTTCCATCATAAACTTAGTGTAGCCCTGAAGAAGGCCATGTGTTAGTGGGTGAAACAGCTGTTGACTTGAGCTTAACTATAGCAACATAGATGACGTAGCATTTTACGAACCATAAATTTGTTATGGGATACAAATGAATGGGAAGGTGACAGCCAGCAATCACAGTATAGCTCACGAAACTTCCTGTTTGTTTACCTAATATTAGTGAATGACGTAAAGATAGTTCGGTTGCATATGCCTTTTCTCAACAAATTATTTATCTATCTTTACAACCAGCAACTCTTATATGAGGAACGTCACTTATTCCAGTGAACTGAGGTGGCATTGTAATCCAAAATTTAATATATTATAGCCAAAAAAATTCATGTTACCAGCTGCATGAATCAAAGGTATTTCAGGAATATTTTTGTTTCTAGAGAACTGCAAGAGAAATTGCATATTTAAATATCGTTAGGCAATGACTATTTTTAGAAGACAGTTTATCTAGTTATTATACAAGATTGAAAGTATTTGGTTTGAAGCTCATGAAAAACCATATACTAAATGTTTAAACAAGTATTTAATTACTCCTACCATATTTTTTTATGTTGTTAAGGAAATAATTTGCTAGCTCGTACATACAGTTTATATATATATATATATATATATATATATATATATATTATATTATATTATATATATATATATGTATATATAATAATAATCATAATAATAATAATAATAATAATAATAATAATAATAATAATAATAATAATAAATAAAATATAATACTTAAATAATACGGTCTATATGCGATATATGTAGGTTATATGTGATATATGTAGGTATGTGTGTACGCATGGAAGTATGCATGTATGTACGTATATAGGCACCTACTCATGGAATTTCAAGCGTAGCGTGTTACAGTATGGAAAGGTAATGTGCATTAATTGGGTCTACTTGATTCTGACTATTTGTGGAAGTGTCTGAATGTTTGTAGGAATAACAGCTTCACAAGGAAGCTATATATCATGAATTAGATGACAGACGGGGAATGATTCACTTTCAGTGATATGCAGCATCAAAAGTTGAAGATGGTCCAGGAAAGGATTTAGGACGCAATCATAAGAAACGTGAGGCAAAAAAGTTGGAAGTTGCAAGGTGAAGTGAATGCCAAAATGAGGCAGTATTTACTGCCTAAAGAGGTTGTAAGCCAAATATGCTTTATGGATATAAAGCTTATGAATAAACGTACATAGAAGATTCTGTAAAGTCCTTTTGAAACCTGGTTAAGGAAGGTGTGTCGGAAATGACCCGCCATCAAAACCTAAGAGTAAAAAGGAAATGCACTGAGATACCTACCTCTCGTATTTATTGATGTTTACCCGAAAGGTGTTCCTGTAGTGGTATCCGGGAATAGTTAATTTAAATGACTTGAAGGGCGAAGTATATGGAGCTTTTAAGTTGTGGAAAGATGGCAGAGTACTGAGGTGCTTCCAACATTCCGTCGCATACAACAAATAATTGAAAGTAGTCTCGCAAAAAGTGTGTATTTTTGCGGGACTTTCTTAACTAATAAGAAAGAAAACTATTGAAATAGAGTACTAGAGGGATGGCAGACAGGGAAAGGAAGGTAATCTATTTTACAGGGAGTTTTCAGGGGTGGAAGGAAGAGGTCCTGTCATTTCGTCTGATGGGGACAACGTACATTTCAAAGTTTCCCTGAGTGTGCACAGAATACCTTGGAATATGTAGAGTTGTATTGATTTAGTCTTTTGTTTTCTGTAAAAGAAAACCATTGAGATGGCTTTCTGTCCGTCCGCACTTTTTCTGTCCGCCCTCAGATCTTAAAAATTATTGAGGCTAGAGGGCTGCAAATTGGTATGTTGATCATCCACACTCGAATCATCAAATATACTAAATTGCAGCCCTCTAGCCTCAGTAGTTTCTATTAACACCTGGAAAGTGGTTGGTATGGTGTTGGCGTCCCACCTCGGTGGTCGCGAGTTCGATTCTCGGCCATTCCATTCAGGAGTGAGAGATGTGTATTTCTGGTGATAGAAGTTCACTGTCGACGTGGTTCGGACGTCACGTAAAGCCGTTGTTCCCGTTGCTGAATAACCACTGGTTCCATGCAACGTAAAAACACCATACAAAATGTACAGTGTGCGTGATGCAAATATAACGGATATTACTGCTGAAAGCTGCATCACAGTCTCAGGAGTGCCATTATATGAAAAAGAGAAAACCTCATATTCTTGCATTTCTCAGCTGCTGATCACTCTGTCACATATTATAGAAGCCCGTAAGTCCTCCTCTCTCTTGTCACAAAATTTAATAAGGATAATCACCTCGTTACTACATATGTTATTATGTAGGTATTTACAATGGAAAATTTATTAAACTTCCGCGCAGATGAATTCTTGTTGAGATAACGTGACCTAACAGGGACTTGGTTTCTCTACTACCAAGTTTTAGTGTCGAATTCGTGACGAGGGCTAAGCTTTAGGTAATTTATTTTCATTGCTTGTTTTCGTGAGCAGCGGTGAAAATTGTAAATTATTGTTAAGTAATGGAAGACACTCCCTTCATTTTCGACGCGTCAGCCCATGCAGGATGCTTTTACATAAACAAAGATGTCGTCAAGATTATATATTTGAAGTGTTTTGGACGGGGAACATTTATGTATCTTGATATTCAGCCGACATAGTGTCGGTTCCTTCTCTTGTTGTATTCGACATGTGGCGCTATTTTCGTTTCCATATGAGTTCATGCCCTTTGATTATTGGCTAGAATGTTAAAAGTGGATCCACTGTTGCTGAATGAACAGAAAGTACTTGTTCCCGTGCATGCCACTAAACCAGCTTATTAAAAAAAAGATCAATAACTGATCATGTTTATGTTGCAATCCATTAGAGTGAGTAGTCTCAGAATAGACGTGTCTGGCAGTAAGGAGGTCCATTAATTTTATGCCGTTCTTTGCAGAGGCAGTTCAGCTGTAAAAAGACTTTACAGCTGAAGTCTTCTCTGAATATTTATTTTTTTTATGAGACTAGCGTCTTGCTTATATCGTCGGAGAAATATTTGTGCCATGAAGACCGTCTCTGTTAATGGTTGCAATAGAGGAAGCCAACACATCCGAGGGTTTCTTTATAAAACGATAAAGTTGTGTAATAAATATATTTTTGTTGCCACCATATGAATTGTGAGGTCCGTAAAGAACAGAAGATAAAGGGGATGAGTTTTTTCTTTAATTGGTGTCTGTTACCCCATGGATGGCAGCTGTTAAAAACCTTCTCTATGGCTTTATTCAAAGAAGGTTGCATATATAAACTGCAGTAGCTGTAGATATGCAGACTTACATGGGTGTGTGTGTAGCTTCTGAATGAAGGAAACCATATTTTACCGTTTTACTTAAAAGTGCAACACAAGAGAAGGACGATCAGTTGGAGAATAGAGATACAAAGTTTGAAAGAAATACATAAAGAGTTCTATACGAGGCGGAGACTTAGTATTTCGTCCCCGAAGGCGATGGAACTTCGTACTTTTTGATCGGGGTGCAAAAGAGGTCAGACGAAAAGTCCTTCTTTCATTTTCTTTTGAGGTTGCTCGAGCGATATAGCGTTCAGAGTAAAGCTTGAAGTTTAAAAAAGACGTTTTCTCTTTTCAATGGACTTTATATATATATATATATATATATATATATATATATATATATATATATACATATATATAAGTAGGGAATATTCATAAGGTGTTCAACGTTCCGTATATGCCAGCTTGTTTGAGAAGACTTGGAGTGCAGTGAAGTCATGTGGAGTACATTGATTTTGCCGCCATGCGAAGAAAATCTCGTCAAAGAAGGCCACTTTTAATGTCCCAACCTTCATAAGCTTTTAAGCCATGTTTTAAGAATCACTGGGTCATTAACCAATTCTTTGTACGTGTAGTGAATTACAAGAATTACAGTGTTCCTTGTATCCAGCTTCTCTTACTCTTGACAGTGTTCCTCACATGTCATGTTCTAGCTCCGTTTTATTAAAATGAGGACACAAACTACCTCGTGCATGGATAATGCCGATGGTAGATCTCTAAGGCGACCCGTAGATGCATCCATTTCTTAGCTTACTTCCGCTCCCGACTGCTTTCTTCAATCTCGCTGTCCAGCACTTCTAACTCTTACTTCCAAGTGGGACTGTGAGGTTTTCTCCCAGCTCCACCTTTGGATCCTTGAATTTAATTTCTTTTATTTTATGGCTCTCTTTCTCCTGCTGTCCAACCACTCCAAGTCCCCTTAATGTGCTTTTTATTTAGGTTGCTTTTTTGGCTGTTTGTTTGTCTGGGTCAAATCTTGTATTCCAGTTGCTGCAAAGGATACCAAAATTTTCCGTAGTTGTTGGGGGAGTGGGGGGATGTTTTTCTGTAACAGTTGTTACTGCATAAAACTCTGAAGATGGATGGGGGATCAAGCACTAGTGGAGTATTATGAAATATTCAATTACTCATATAGTTACGTAGAAATAATTACAATGAAGTGCTGTGTTTTAACCACATAAGTTCTGAAGGTGATGCGAGTTTATTTGTTATTTTCAAGATTTATTATCAAGGACGGCTCATATAACTTCTTTTTCACTTTTTAGAAATAGTTCGTATTAGCAATTAGACACCTTTCCATGAGGAAACTGCCAGAATAGTTCACACAATAATTATGTGCGGTAAAATTATGAGGTTTTGCAACATGTTGATTTATAGTTGCTGGCTATGCAGAGGAACACAGGACTGCACCGAAATGATTTGAATGATATTTTTGAAGTTATATTTTACCTTGGGGTATTTTTGCCAGTAAACTTTGTCCTGGGAGAAATGCTGGTTTCCACCTAGAGGGTAGTGAAGATGGAAAGGCTTTAGTTTATTGGTTCCCTCAAGTAGAACGGATTCGGAATTTTTTGTCAAATATATGATCAAATCAAGTTCAGAAACGTGGACAAACGGGTATCCATTTCCCAGTACAAACATGCTGAGGAGGGAAGCCGCCGAGTGCGAACGATTCGGGTTGTTCGGCTTTTCGTCTTGGCCTAAGAAACGAGCGGTAAGAAAATAAAAGTGTTAATGAGTCGTTACATTTGTGTGTACAAATGTGGCTTTTTTCACGTAAAATTCCTAAGAGGCAGAAGGAAGAAATCAAGCTTTTATGGATCACTGTAATGTACAGAAGAGCTTCAAAGTCTGAAAGAAAGGGTTCATGGCAAATCTTAATAATAAACAAACCGTTCAGTTCAGTCTTACGCTTTCAACTGTGGAGACTAAGCTGAAATGCGTAAGTATAATGAAAGCTCATAATGTGTTTGATTAATAAAACTGTAATGAACTCGTCACTTAAGAAGAATCTCACACAAAGAACCGATAGAAAATCATGAAGTGATAAAAGGAGGAAAATAGGACGAGGGAAAAGTGGCTCAGGGTGGAGTATGAACATCTGCCAAAAGGCCTTTTGACCTCTTTATGGAGGTAATTTAAACTTGGGCGCACA
The DNA here is from genome assembly GCF_015104395.2 of Macrobrachium nipponense. Lineage (NCBI taxonomy): Eukaryota > Metazoa > Arthropoda > Malacostraca > Decapoda > Palaemonidae > Macrobrachium > Macrobrachium nipponense. The sequence goes on from NC_061100.1 coordinate 113,406,735, forward strand.
ACATCACTCCGGAGTTGAATGCCCGACACTGAAGCGCTGGGCGGGAGAATATACGCGTCTTGTTCCTTGAAATATCATGGCATGCCATAATAATACGGTGTCACGCTATCAAATGCCTTGAGGGATGGAGGCTCTACTATATTTTGGGTTCAGGAGACAATTAAAGTTTTCTTTTCTTTTTTGTTCTCGACATCAGTACGTACTGTGCTCCGTGTGTGTTTATCATGGCTTTTAACAAATAATAATACCTAACTTAGTCATTCAGTCAGTCGATTAATGTCAGTAAATAATAAAGCTGTGGCATCAACAAGTCGGAATACCTAACTCTCATTCACTCAGTCGGCGAGTACCATTAAATAGTAAATATATTGTAACTAACTACTCGAAATACCTAACTGAAGCAGTCAGTCAGTCGATGAATATTGTTGAATAAATATATAGAAAAAATGGCTTTAAAGCCTGTAATACATAAGGAAGTTCCGTCGGAGTTAGTGTCGCCAGTGCACTTCGTGCGGTGCACTGTTGGCATTAATGAAGGTTCTGGTTCTTGCAGCGTCCCTTCGGCCTCTTAAGTGCAACCCCATTCATTCCTTTGTCTGAACCTCCGTTCATATTCTATTCTATTTTACTTTCCATCCTCTCCACACAATTGTTTTCAAGGTGTAACGCGAGGTTTTCCCTCTGTTGCACCTTTCAAACCTTATAACTGTCAGTCTCCCTTTCAGCGCTGAATGACCACATAAGTCCCAGCGGCTGGCCTTTGGCATAAATTCTGTAATCTGTTCTTACCAATGCATTCAGTCAGTCGATGAGTATCAGCAGATAATGAATCATGTGCTTGACCTCTACTGAACCACTTACAGTGACATTTATGTCGTCGTCGGTGAATGGCGTGATGGGTCTTCGCGCTCGGATCATGGTGTGGGACTCGTTCTGTCTGCCGTCCACCAGCTTCCAGTCCTGAGACGTGTCGAGTATCGGTTCCCCGTTCTTTGGCGACCAGTAGTCCTAGATGGGGAATGAAAAGACAGAAAAAGATATTAGATTTACAGTGCTCTGTGTTTAAAAGGAAACTATGTTTACGCTAACAAAAGATTGTGCATTGCTTGATACTTGTTTAGTGGTACGTTAAAATCAATGCATTAAGGAATTTTGTAACACACACACACACACACACACACATATATCTATATATATATATATATATATATATATATATATATATATATATATAGTGTGTACATTTTATATATAATATATTTATAGATATGTTTGTATTGCTAGTATAACACTGAAGTGTATTGAGCAATTTCAACCAAACTTTGTATACATATGACTCACTATCTGAAATCAGCACTCGGTCTAAGTCATCACTAACACCAAAGGGCACTAAGGGGGCGGGGGTGGGAAGGGCTTCCCTGAAACCGGACAGGTTCTGCCCGTGAAACGGGGCTGGTTTTGCTTGTAGACTTAGTAACTAAATAAAATTTACTAATTTATCATACCTAATTTCGGTATACATATGACTTACTACCTGGAAAAGAATACTGTGGGAGTAAGACATCAATGGCATCAAAGTAGGTGGAGATTGGGAATAGAGGGAGAGAGAGAGAGAGAGAGAGAGAGTTGAAGAGTCGAGGGGATGTTAGGGAGGAGAAGAGGAATTAAGTGAGAGACAGAAAGAAAGTTTATTGGTTGTCATTCAGAATTATTCTGGGCAGCCCTGGGTTGGTCAGCTAGTATATATTATATATATAATATATTATATATATATATATATATTATATATATCATATAATTTTTAGATTTATTAATTTTTATAAATATTATTATATATATTTTTTATTATATATATATATATTACCTATCAGATATTCTGTTCGTAAGCTGTTAATGATGCATAGGTAAATAAAAAAAAGTGACTGTTTTCTTCGTGAATTTAGAATATTAAATATAGTATTTTCTCGTAGTCAGGTCGGCAACGTGATCTCGTTCTGATGCTCTGGATGCGGTTTCGAACCCTGCTACGAACATCAGAATTACTTTTTATTCTTGCATTTGGATCTAAGGCTTTGTAGTGACATGTGTATCCAGAAAGTGTGAAGAATAAGAGAAGTTCAAAGGACATAATGGTTATTACGGTTACATATGTTTGTTGTAAAAAGTGACCAGCAGATAATATGTGTGTGTGTGTGTGTATGTATATATATATATATATCTATATATATATAATATATATTATATATATATTGTTATATGTTGCTAGTTTGCAACATTTTTTCGGATTCCTTAGCTAGTTAGAGTTGTAGGATGTTTAAAATGTTTGTTCAGATTTCGCATAACATAATTTAAAAGTATATAATGTAGAATGTAAAGAAAGAGAGAGATTATCTTTGTCCGTTCCAAGCTAGAGATTGTTTCTCTATTGGGTCATTGCCTCTAGATAAGAGGAACTGGAGATCTCCGTTTGCTTCCCTAATCTGTCAACACGTTTGATCAGAGACCTCGAGGTCTCTGTTTTGTTTTGGGAATTCTGTCATCAAGTCTGATAGGGACTTTTGCTCGAGTCTGTTTCGATCGAATACGCGTCTTTGTTGAGCTGACTTGTTTCATACACGTACGTCTTTGCCAAAACCAAGTGGAGATTTCACGCTTTTTCTGTAAAGTTACGTAATATTCGAAGTTTCTAGAAGCATTGCATCATCTTTCTCATTGCCCAAAACGTTTTGTGCCATCTCCACTGTCCAGCTTTCGTAAGGAAGAGTTTTACATTGTAACCTAGAACCGCATAGCGTTCAGACCTCTCTCTCTCTCTCTCTCTCTCTCTCTCTCTCTCTCTCTCTCTCTCTCTCTCTCTCTCTCTCTCTCGCGCTCTCTGCTCTCTCTCTCTCTGCTCCTCTATCTCTCTCTCTCTCTCCATAATTGATATTAAAGTAACGTAAAGATTTATACCTAGACTTTGGTCACTCGTAAATTTTAGATTTCAGATTTGATATTTCTTAGAGTTATTTAGTATTATTTAGTGTTTTTGTGGAATCTGAATAAACATATTAGTGTGTAACGGCACCTATTTTTGTGAAATAGTGTGAATTGGTGAATTTTTTTAACAAGCTGCAGCAGAAAGAAAGAAATTGGTATACCAAAATGGTAAAGTGTGTTATATTTTTATTAGTTGACTCTAATAACTAATGGTTACGATGGTTTAGAGAACTAATAACTAATAGTTACAATGGTTTGGTGAAATTTACATTTTTACAAATCGCAAATTTTTGTGTTTTGTTTCATTTGAAGTGATTTTTGGTTGTGAATTTATTCATTTTTCTTATTGAAGTGTGTGTTTTTATTTTATATTCTGTGTGATTAGTGTTTTTACAATTTTGGTGTTTTCCACATTTTTCTTTGTTTTCATTTACATTCACAATTTAATTAACTTAGTTATTTTCATTAATTAATTGTTGTACATTTAATTGAATTTAACACTTGTGAATTAATTTGCATTTACTTAGAATTCTTTTCAAGTTTTATTATTGTTTAGCACTTGTGAATTAATTTCAAATTTTAGATATTACCAACTCTTTTGAATTTCAATTGAATTAATTTTCTTGATATTTGCGATAAATTAATTTTGATTTAATTTTACTTGATTGATTCAAGAATTAATTAAACTTTGTTTTCAAGGAACAGTAATTTTCCCTGATATTGTGAATTTCACTTATAATTTTGAGTTTAATAATAAATTTTTTGTATTTTAAATTTTTATAAGTGTTTCTTTACACCAGTATTTATATATGACTATATTTAACTCAGGTAGAAACATAGAGTGGTAATTGATCTGTTTTCCTTCAATTTACTTGAAGTGAGTTAGAACCAGGGAAGTACTTAGACTTCAGAAATCAGGGAAATACTTAGACTTTTAAAGTTGTTGTTGGAGTGATGCCCTTTGATTAATTTAATTACTTACAAGATTACCTCACACCTGTTTTGATGAGCTTAGTCTGGTTTTCTGCAATACTGGTAAGTTGTTTAAGGGATCACTGTTGCCTTTAGAGTATTCAGTCGTTTAGTACCTGTGATCTGTGATGAAGGTTCAGGTGTCTGGCTGTTGTGAGGTAACAATTAATGAATGGTAAGTGTAGTTACCAGATATTTGGCACTTCGTCACAGTATACATACATGCGTACATAACACACACACACACACACACACACACACACATATATATATATATATATATATATATATATATAGATGTTTACACTATCTTATCTACAGTAATGATGAGACTATTTGTCCGTCGGTTTGAATATGTGCTGGACAAGCCCTAACTGACCATCTTCTTTCATCAATGTGACTTCCTTGCTAAGCAAAGGGGTTTGCTTGGCTGGTGTGTTACTGACCAACATGATAAGTGTGTTCAATTTTTTCTGTCAATTGGTTATGCAAGAAGATATTTCGATTACTGTTGAGATCAGCTTATTGGCAGTTCTAATCTATGTGCCCTACGGTTAAACAGTATGGGGTACAAGTGCAATCTGCGTGTCACTATTGAGAAGTTTTTCCAAAATATTATTACATCTGGATAGTAACAGGAAGTGGTTATACGTTGATACTTCTGTTGTAAAATTTTCTGAGATGTATATTTATTTTCATCCTTACGAGAATTAGTATTAGTCTCGACCAAAGTCAGAATTTTTCCATAGGTAGAACTGTTGAATTACATACAAATAAAAATGTTTGTTAAATGAGTTACATGAACGAGCTCACTGAGATAAACAGACTTTGATCAGCTTTGGTCACATTATCACCTGAATGAACTGCCATGTTCATGTTGAAAATCAAAATAATGCGGTGCTAATGTTTGTCTATGAAGAATCATTTTAAATGTACAAGAAATAGTTCTCCCTCACATTTTGTGGTCCTTGTTGGAGGTTTCCATCTTCCAGTCGAATAACTTGTACATCGTTTGTATATATATATATATATATATATATATATATATATATATATATATATATATATATATATATGTATATATATATGTCTATATATATATATATATATATATATATATTATTATATATGTATATGAATTATAAATATAAATTATAAATATTATGTTTGTGTATGTGCGTGCGTGAACATATATACGAGAGATGGATTAATAGGTAAACAGGTAAGGGTCGGTCCATAAACTTTCCTTCAGAGAGTTGAAGAGTGGATGCTGAAAGGAAAATGGTTGAAGCTTTTGAGACGAATCATTTGCCTAGGAAATGAGGCGTTAGAAGAACTGAAGGGGTGAAAAGTATATGGATGCATAGAAGGGTGAAAAGGGTTAACTTGAGTGAAAGGGGGAATCGGGATGTTTTGAGACGATTCGTTCTTGTGGAAAAAGCGGAAGACGATTCGGAAGTGATGGGAGGGAGGAGTAGAGGAAGACGTACTATAGGTACTGCTGATTATGTGCCGTTAGAGAGGTAAAGGAAATGGAGAGTCTTGGCATCCAGGGAAAATGTTTTCCCTGGAAATTTGGGGAAGATTTTTGCGCCAGGGGATCATCCATGATTCAACTGAAAAGACGTGTATGTGGTAATGAAAGATGTGTCCTTTATTCCGTGGAATTTACTTCTTGACTGGCGGAAATACTATACATACACACATATATACATAATATGTATAATATGTATATAATATGATTAATATATAATATATATATTATATATATATATATATATATATATATATATATAATAATATACACATATAATTACTTTTAAAAGAGCAGTATAATTGTATATACAAAGTATGATGCACACACACACATATAATATATATATGTATATATATATATATATATATATATATATATATATATATATATATATATATATATATATATATATATATATATATATATATATATATATATATATATATATATATATATATATATATATATATATAATGTGTGTGCACACCCGGAGATCCTTGCAGAGAGACATTAACGAGCGCATCCATGCAAGCAGCGAATTTCCATGAATGTTATTAAAGGATTTCAGCTCGAAGCTAATTGCTCTTAGGGGATCAATTTCATCATTTTATTCTGCTGCGAAGAGCAAATAAGAGAAAATATATGATTTGTAATTTGGGTTCGAAAACTCGGTTTCGTTTCCTGGCCACGTTAGATATTAAGGTAAATAATTTTTTGCTTGTGATCAGTTAAAATTAACCTGTGTTTTGGAGTGTGAGCACGAAATAATTTTACTGTCGGGAGAGATTTTTTTTAACACCTTTTCATTTTTTTGGGGCCCAAACTCCAGTCTTTGATTTTAAAGATGGTAATTTATTAATTGATTAAATTGAGAAAAGGTAGATTTGTATCAGTTTTGCCTAGAAAACGGCGTTCGAAAATTCCAGACATTATGAATCCATTCCCTGATACAGAGTAATTAGCCGTAGCAAATTATTTTATTATATATTTATTATTATATTAAATAAAATATTAATTATGTACATGTTACAACTGTTGAATTTGTTTCTCCATTATTATATTATTATTTTATTATTATTATATTTATTATTATTAATTATTATTTAATTATTATTATTATTATTATTTTTATTTTATTATTATTCATTATTATTATTATTATTTATTTATTATTATTATTATTATTAAAAACAATCAGAAGATGAATGTCAAATCATGTCTGAGTAGATTGGACGTTTGTTATTTTTTTTATAACATAAAAGGCGGGAATAATCGGAAGATCCCCTTTTGTCACTAGTATTGTTATCAATTTTCGATTATTGAGACGGTACTGTAGACAATTTGTATTGTTCCTTGGTAAAGTACCGTTCATTATCAGATATTGCAGATACAAAGAGATAAAGACATCTCATCAAGAAAATAAGTTGTAGCAAAAAAAAAAAAAAAAAAAAAAAAAAAAAAAAAAAAAAAAAAAAAAAAAAAAAAAAAGTCGAAAAAATCGGTAATTGCCATCGAACATTAAACACTCAATAAAAATATTCATACAGTAACATCGGAATACCCATTGCCCCCTTTATTTTATAGTAATCTTTTGGGTTAGAAACTTCCTCGCTGGACAAGTGGTTTTCGCGCTCGGCTGCCAATCCGGTGGTCTGAAGTTCGATTCCCGGCTCGGCCAACGCGGAATCAGAGGAATTTATTTCTGGTGATAGAAATTCATTTCTCGATATATTGTGGTTCGGATTCCACAATAAGCTGTAGGTCCCGTTGCTAGGTGACCAATTGGTTCCTAGCCATGTAAAAATATCTAATCCTTCGGGCCAGCCCTAGGAGAGCTGTTAATCAGCTCAGTGGTCTGGTAAAACTAAGACATACTTAACTTTTTGGGGACAGAAACAGTGTATGGGAAAATATTTCTTTGAAATCTGATATATTGGTTTGACTGATTATTTATATTTAAACTTAGGTCAATTACTTATGTTCAAAATTGTTTTGGCGTCAATGATCATAGTCGTTTTTATTCCAGTAATTCTTCAGATCTTCTGTTTAATCAATAACTGTATTAGGTATTTGCTTGGCACAGTGGGAAAGATAGGCACTTCAATATATGGAGCCTATCATTTAAGGTTCATCTTTAACCTGGTCGAAATAAGGCTTCATTCCCGAAAAATACTTATATGGTATTCACGCCAGCTTTGTGAGACATTTAGATTAAACCATTGAATAGCTGGTAGTGTGTGTGTGTGTGTGTGTATTTTTTCTTTGTTTGGTTGTTACTTCTTATTTGCATGTTTGTGTATCAAAATGAAGATAGAAAAATTTTGAAAGAAGGAATGGCTTATCAAAACTTAATTTTCTTAGTCGGCTGCAAACATTAATCGGTATGAGTTTCCTAAAAGCTTTACTGGTACATTTAATTATCCCACCAGTCCCGGGCTTAAAGAGAAGATTATCTTTCCCATCATGTTTTATTAAGTCTAATCAGGATTTCCGTCTTTCAATTCATCCTTTTGCCCACAGCTCTTTACGATTTGGGTGAAACGTACATGGAGAAATATTCCTTTTTCTATTATTTATAAGCTGTAAAGTTAACGTTTATTTTTCATCCCAAAGAAAGAGACCTTTGGACGCCTTAAGGATAAAAACTTTTCCGGGATGTCGGTAAAATTAATGATTGTTCTATAACTTTGTAAAATTATAGCCGGAGAAAAGTTCTTTTTATTAATTATTACTTTGGTGTTTGTGAAACACTGTAACGACATAACTTCTCAGTTTTAGTAATTTTTTTTTCTCCAATTCGTAGTCTGAACAGACGAGATAACTTATAGACTGTCCCTGAACACTAAGGTGAAAAATGTCCGCCACCGGTGTTGGTGTGCTCAGAATATCAGATCCTTTGTATTGGAATATAAGTTCTATATGCACGACAGACCTAGTTTCAATTATGGTTCGAGATTATTATGTCTTTATCTATGATTTTGCGATTATGTTCGGGCTTATACTGGTGTCGAAACCTTTTCGTTTTTATTTTGTGAAATAGATGCTCCTTATTGCATTGCAGATTATGGAAAATGAATCACCAGGGTGTACGGCTGACGATGGCCTTAATCAGATTATAAATCATAATTGCTATGCCAGAGAAAAATTAAACCACTACATCAGACAACGTTGTGCAGAGGACATTCCACCTTGCTGCAGAGTCGTGGCGGTATTCATGTTGAGTGAATCATGGAATGGTGCTCGTTGCGGATTGAGTAATCAGTTGTCATATTTTTACTAGGTTTCAGCCTCATGCACCACAAAATTGGCAAATTGATCCACCCCTTGAAATAAGGTTTTCGACAATCGAGTAGAGCCCGTGAAGGACGGAGTTTGGTCAGTAATTTTTGTAATCGGACATGACAACTCGCTGAAACAAGCAGAATATTCATGGAATCCTTCTCTGAAAAGATTTAATCTAGAAACAAAACCCAAAATGAAAATCACTCGAGATTATTGCAAAGCTCCTTAAACTTCTCCACCCCAACAGTCTGGATTTTGTAGGATCTCATTGATATCTTTGATGCAAAGCAAATTTGTTGAGAAATGGCTGAAACTAACACATCAATAGAAGGCTAGCCTGTAGCTACCAGATAATTTATGTTAAAAGTAAGCCTGCTTTCTTTAAATAGCAATTACATTTCACTGGAACATATTGAAGAAACCGTAACCAAGTTGTGCCCAACAAAATTTTTTGTGTTGAAGGAAAATGCTCTTTGAGGAACGTTAGTAGAGAGATGGGGTGATATAACGAACAAATGACCGAATGGTGAGCAGCTTATTCATTCAGTAAGAAGAAAAGCTTTCATCTCAATAGTAAGAAAGTTAAATTTATAGTTACACAGGATTTTCTCCTCTCCGTTGTCAAATATAGCCTTGAAATGAACAGACAAACACCTAGCCGTGTTTTTTGTCTTGGGCAAGTCTGGGAAAACGCTTCTGTTTATCAGCTTTATTTTCGCTGATTTTTTTCCTATTTACTTACGTTTTCTGTAAACACAGTATGATCGAAGATACAAGAAACCAGCATTCAAAAGAACGTTTTATTGTTCTTAATATTAATCTCGGTAAACGTCTTGAAAGAAGTATTGTTTCAAGTGCAATGGAGCCGATTTCAGATTTTCGTGAGTGACTGTTGCCTTGTTTTACCATACGTAGGTGGTGTGTGTGTGTGTGTGAATGTATGTATGTATATGTATAGTTATCTATCTATCTGTATATATTTATACGTACACACACACACACACACCCATATATATATTTATATATATATATATATATATATATATTATATAAAGATAGAAATATATATTAGATATATATATATATATATAGAGCTATATATAGCTATATATATATCTATATTAGATATATATATATATCTAGTATATATCAGGATATATATATATAGATATATCAATATATATAATCATATCTATATATATATCTATATATATATGATATCTATATATATAGATATAGATTATATATTAGATATATTATATATATATATAATATTAAGATGTAGTATATCTATATTATATATATATACTATTATATATATATATATAATATTATATATATATATATATATATATCTACATCTTAGTTGGGAAACCTCACATACTAGATCTTCCCACTGCATCCAAGGGGGTTTCTATGGTTTGCAAGAGTAATGACGTCTTCAGCCTCTCAACTTTTGACTCTATATACATAAATATTCATATATTGACAATATATATATAATTATATAGTATATATATATATATAAATTGACAATTGCCAATATATAATAATATATATATATTATAAAAATATAAACTATAATAAGTAGATAGATAGATAGATAATAGATAGATAGATAAGATAGATAGATAAGATATACTATCATACATATAATATATATATTATATAGTATATATTTTTTCATAAATCTATATATATGAGATATATTTAGAATATTATATATTATTAAAAATAAAAATAATATAATATAAATTATATAATATATGTATATCTATCTAGATTCCGCGTGACGCATACTCTATCTATTTGGGCTCTTCCCAGATTCCTACTCTCACATCGTGCTTTGAGGTGTAACTACCATGACCGATATATATAACTACACTTTCTTCTATATATATATATATATATATATATTTGTTAATTTAATTAGAATATTTATGTATATAGAGTCAAAAGTTGAGAGGCTGAAGACGTCATTACTCTTACAAACAATAGAAACCCCCTTGGATGCAGTGGGAAGATCTAGTATGTGAGGTTTCCCAACTAAGCCTGTTGAAAAATAACCTATCCTGTTGCATCTCCGGCCCCGCGCCCACTCCTGGAAAGCACCAGAATAGCAACTCGGTTAAAAATGGGACCCTATGCTCTCTTTGGAATTCCTCGCCATGGGCAGTAATAGTAATTTTGGTTTGGTTCGATTCAAGATAAAAAAAATGGCGCAAAACTCGTGAATTTCTAAGCTTTCTAAGATAAGCGAGGCACTAATTGGAGGAGATTCAAAATCTTGAGCCATAGAGAAGCATAGCGCCTCAGCGGCATGGTTGGTATGGTATTAGCGTCCCACCTCGGTGGTCGCGGGTTCGATTCTCGGCCATTCCACTGAGGAGTGAGAGATGTGTATTTCTGGTGATAGAAGTTCACTCTCGACGTGGTTCGGAAGTCACGTAAAGCCGTTGGTCCCGTTGCTGAATAACCACTGGTTCCATGAAACGTAAAAACACCATACAAACACAAACACAAACATAGAGAAGCATAGTTTCCCAATGACAGCTGTGTCTTGAGCCTTGTTTTCATTATCAGGAGTATAGCAGATTTCATATTAGAAGCAAGTATGTTGGGTTCTTCAGAGCTGGGTCCCTGATGTTTCCGAGGGGCCTTGAGGGCGGGTGGCTTTCCGCAGAAGCTCAGAGGCCTCCGTTCAACATATGGATTCGTATCCTGAGTTCAGCTTGGGCACCCAGGAACCCGGGTTTGATTGAGGATTCCTTTTCCAAAGGGAACCTGAGACTTGGGAAAATAATGATGTGCTTGTAAGCCATTGGAATCCCCAGGGTTTAGTGTATTATTCAGAGCTGTTGGCTCTCTTTCTCTTTAGCCCTCCAGTCTAAAGACTCACTGTGTGATAAACAAAAACTTAAGGGTAGGAAGCAGTGCTAAACCTATTATCTTGCTGCGGGAGAAAATAGCATTTGTAGGGAAGAAAGAGAATAAATAGATATATAACTTCGACCTTGTCTTGGAGAGGTCACACACTTCAAAAGGATGGATCATCCTCTTGAAATCAGACGTTATGTTTGGAAATCTAAGGGTCAGTTCTCCTGTGTTTTTTTTGTAAAAGAAATCTATTGAGATAGCTATTTGTCTGTCTGCCTGCATTTTTTCTGTCCGCCTTCAAATCTTATAAACTTCTGTGGCTAGTAGGCTGCAAGTTGCTATGTTGATCATCCACCTTACAATCATCAAACATACCAATTTGCAGCCCTCTAACCTCAGTAGTTTTTATTTTATTTAAGGTTAAAGTTAGCCATGATTGCGCATCTGACACCACTATAGGTGCCAACAACACAGGCCTCCAGCAGGCCGTGGCTGAAAGTTTCATGGGCCATGAGTGAAATTTCATATAGCACTGTACGCTGTACAGAAAACTCGATTGTATTTTGTACTTGTTTGTAATGAAGCATGCACTGGTTTCATGCAGCCACTTTTCGAGTAATGCTCTGATTTTTGGAGAACTTGTTCCTTTGCCAGTCCTCTTGACAGGAGTTAATTGGATGTCAATGACCGCTCGCTCACTTCTTAATTAGGTCTGCTTCATGTTCACCGCGAGGTGTTCTTTCTATTGGATGTTTTTGAGGGAGAGAGCACTTCCAGAAAGGTTCACAACACCTGTCGAACCACTTCTCGCGTTTATTGTCAAATCAGCATTCCTTGCTGCGTTCTGGTCGGTAAAAATGCTTCTTTCCATTTGATACCAACGTTTGAAACACTCGCTGCTTCCTTCTCCCATGATGTATCATCGCCATTGTAAGCTAAGCTCTGTTTTTGCGCACATTCTTTTCGGTTGTTTCTGTATATTTTGGGTCACACACACACACACACACACACACACACACACATATATATATATATATATATATATATATATATTATATATATATATATATATATATGTGTGTGTGTGTGTGCGTGTGTGTGTGTGTGTGTGTGTGTTACATAGGTATCCGCATGATATTGTACGACATTCAGAAGTATCTTTGTTGTCTTTTCCTTTCTCATTTTTCTCCCGAGCTCTTTCTCTGTTTATTGTACACTAAAAGTTTCCGTTAATTTCGGAAGCTTTAAGCTTTTTCCCAATGAAAGCAATTTTCTCAACTATCCTCCCTCTCTTCAAAGGTTGTGCGAACTTTTCGCAATCTTTCTGGCTTCACATTCTCCGTAATTCATCTTTAATCATCCGGTCTTCATATGTGTAACATTTACTCTTAAAAAAAAAAAAAAAACCTGCCTCAGTCAATCACTTCTTCTTTCATCCTCAAGCAAACTCGCAATACGCCTCCATCAGTGCTTCCACTAATCAACATCATATCCTCTGCAGATGGTAGCCGGCCTGCTTACCTCCCATTTTAACAGCCCTCAACATTTTATGTATATTTTCCCCTACATATGTGTATATGTTTGCGCGCCTCTTCTATGAAAATTATTCGCGGTATGTTGAACATGTAATTTGCATGGTTTTGCTTCGCCGTAGATAGACTGTCGTACATTTGTTATATTTTGAAGCGAGGAGTATTTTACGGTTTTGATTGCCTCGTTTCAAGCGAAATCGAATGCCGGTGCTGTTACAAAAATGTAAGGTTTCTAACGAACCCTGCAAAAAAAGATATCTCTGTAATTCGTCAAAAATCATACAGTAAATTCAACATCTGAATTATATATTACTATAATTAATATATATATATATATATATATATATATATATATATATACTGAATTTATATATATAATATATATATATATGTAATATATATATATATTATATATAAGATCTATCATATATATATATATATATATATGTGTGTGTGTGTGTGTGTGTGTGTGTATAACTATTCATATATAATTATTTACACACACTAATATATATATATATATATATATATATATATATATATATATATATATATATATATATATGTAGTTGTAACATCGACAATGCCCTCTTAACTTCTCGATTTCTTCACACTATATGGGCACTCTTGTCACTACCAAGGCTTTGATGCAAATGCAGGGATATGAAGTTATCGAATGCTCGCAGTGGGATTCGAACCTGCATCCAGGGTATCACAAGGAGGACAAACTGCCGACCTGACCAGGCAAAGTGACCTCGTTGTGATACTCGTTGTCATCCTCGTTGTGGATGACTTCATGTCCCTGCATTTGGTATATATATATATATATATATATATATATATATATATATATATATATATATATAAATGAATTTTCTAGGATGTATCCATATTTTCTCTCATATGTTGGTAACAGAGATATAGAACAACAGCCTTTACGGGATCCATTCTTTTTTGTCTGATTTATGCTCCTACTTATAGTAATCCACCCCGTACTTATCAAACCTGACTCACATTCTCATTTTGCTGGACAAGTCAGTATTTGGAGCGGCATTACGAAGCTGACCGACAAGTAAATATCCAGTCGGTTTATGTAATTGATCAACGACCTCCAATTAAAAGGGAGACGTTAAGCATCACTCACATAGCAGAATTCCTCACTAACAGAAGCAAAGAAGCTTTTTTTTTTTTTTTTTCTCATATTGTCCGCTGGTATAGTGGTTAGAGTCCTGGAATGCCACTCGCATGTTGCGGTTATGCGTCTCCCCCAGGGCGATGAGAAATTACTGGTTCTGTATCATGGTCAGTTACTGCTGCAGTGTGGGGTCTGCAGTTGGAGGTTGAAACCAACATTCTTTGAAAGCTTGAATTTTATGTCAATGGCCCCTGTGTGCTTTTTCCATGTGAATAGGTTTCACGTACTGAAATAGTAATATTAGTATGAAGAATTGTTCTGTATTCAGTGTCATTTACTTCTGGAAACTTGTAGACTGGTGGTATCTTAGCTATGCTGATCTTAATAAGAAAGGGATCTCTAGTTTCTCTGTCATCCATTACTTCCGAGTTTATAAAGAGGTATCAGTAGATGGTAATATCCCTATGTGGATGTGGTAGCGTTAGTTCCCCTGGATTCAATGTCAACCGTCAGATTATTTATTCACAATGAAACAAAGAAAGGTGGCCCCCATTGGTTACTGATCATTTTATCTCAGAGAGGCTTTCATGCTTTAATTATTACTCAGTTTACTTCATATATATAGCATCGCTATCCATCATATACAAATTTAGTTTTTTATTAGATTCTGCTTGACGTTAAGGTAGTTAACGGGAGATTTGGGGGGGACAGTGGCGTGGGGGATTTCACTTGTTTCACAGCTAATGGTAAAAGCTGTATTGACTATTTTATTGTTTCTCCTAAACTTATGAGTAACATTACGGATTTTAATGTTGAGCAATATGACAGGTGTCTGTCCGATACTCACTCGGCCCTCTCTATGGTATTACGTTCGGAAGAGACTTGTAATATGAGACCACCGGAAATACAGAAGGAAGAAAATTTAGATTTAGATAGTGAGGAAACCCATGATATGAATAACTTTGAATATGAAGAACTTAAAACAAAATGGACAAATGACATAAAAAATGAATATATGGAAGCATTCAATACTAGACATATTAACTTATTAGCCCAAAAATTAGATTCACTGAACCCTTTGAATGTAACCCAGAATATTATGTAAAAGATTTAGGAAAATTATATATTGACCGTGCCAAACACGTTGGCATTTGTAAAAAAGTTTATCAAAATAAACCTAAAACTAGGGATTGCAAAAAGGTTAGTAAACCATGGTTTGACAAGACTGTTCTAGTAAAAGAACTGAATATATGAAAGTAAAAAACAGGCTTAAGAAAATCAAAACAAATGAAGCTAGAAACGAACTGAAAGCTAGAGCTAAAACATATAAGAGAATAATTAATAAAGCTAAGAAATCTTTCAGAAAAAAATTTCACAGAAATGTTAGAAATCTGAGAAAAAGTAGTAGTAAGGATTATTGGGATTTGTTAAAGAATACTGATAAGAGTGAGCTGATTTGTAAAATTGCACTCAAAACATTTCGAGATTATTTTGCTAAACTCAGTCGAGGTAATGTTGAACCTGATGAGAGTGAACACCCTGATAATTTCGACCAAAGCATTATTAACCAGTTTAGTTAACGAAGAACTAAATAGAGTTTTTACAGTAGATGAGATACAAATTCAAATAAAAAAACTTAAGAGTAGAAAAGCATGTGGTATTAATAATATATAAATGAGTCCCTTAAAACTGCCCTCATGATATGCTAAATGTGATATGCAAAATTTTCAACATAGTGTTGATCTCCTCAATTGTTCCATATTATTGGTACATAGGGATAATAAAACCCATATTTAAGAAAAAAGGATCCCCTGACGACCCAGATATCTATAGGGGTATCACACTGCTGAGCTGTGTAGCGAAGCTTTTTACCGCTTGTGTCAATAAAAGGTTGACTGATTATATTGACAGCACTGGTCAACTTGGTGAGGAGCAGGCTGGTTTCAGGGAGGGATATTTTTGTATTACATTCACTTGTTAATTTCTATCTCCATCGAAAAAAAGAGAATATACTGTTTGTTCGTTGATTACAGAAAAGCATTTGATTTGGTTGACAGGTCGTCCTTGTAGGGAAAAGTAATCTCACATGGCATTAACGGTAATATTATGGTTGTCATGTATAATATGTATAATAATGCAAAATCCTGTGTGAAGCAGAATCACAAAATTTCTAACTTTTTCGAATGTAACATAGGTGTAAGACAAGGTAAGAATCTTTCCCCATTACTTTTTGCCATCTACCTAAATGATTTGAGTCTTCTCTTAGCAGGGGCTATAATTGGGAGGGGAATGAGATAATGTGTTTTTCAAGGGAAATAAATGAAAAATTAAGTAGTATTGATATAGAAATGTTTTTGCGTATATGTTTTACTTTATGCTGATGATACTATTGTAATGGCTAAATCCCCAAAGGAATTACAAAATGCCTTAGACAAAGTAAAAGAATATTGTGATACTTGGAAACTTCAAATTAATGTTTCAAAAACTAAAGTAGTTGTATTTTCTAGAGGAAAAGTTAGAAATGTCCCGAATTTTAAATATGGTGAGGAGAGCATTGAAATTGTAGATGATTATGTTTACCTTGGTACTACGTTTAATTATAATGGTAAAATGGATAAAGCTATTAAGAAACAAGTCATTCAAGCACGTAGAGCATTATTTAGTATGTTAATTAAATATAAAAATCTTGAATTACCCATTGATATCAACTGTGATCTATTCGATGCTCTAGTTGTACCAATTTTGACTTACGGTTGTGAAATATGGGGTTACCACAAACTAGATCATATTGAAACATTTCACAAGAAATTCATGAAAAATCAGCTCTGTGTGCACAAGCGAACAGCAAACTGCATGGTATATGGGGATCTTGGCAGATTCAAAATTGAAATATCTATTTGCAAACGGATGATTGGATTTTGGTTGAGAATTGTCATATGTTTTTTATCGTTTTCTTAGAATTCTGTACGAGTCGAATGAGTATAAGTCTAGTTGGATCCATAAAATTAAAACTATCCTTGATTCATGTGGTATGTCAAATATATGGGAACATCCAGAAAATTTCAATCACACGTGGATAATAAATAGCCTAGAAATGAAACTCAAAGATATAGAGAGACAACAGTGGCATGCAGAAGTAGAAAGAAATATATTGTGTAGTAATTATAAACTTTTTAAGACTGAATTTGGCCAAGAAAAGTATATTATAAATTTAGATATACCAGAAAGAATTGCCCTTAGTAAATGTAGGTGTGGTACCCACAAACTTCCTGTAGCAACTGAAAGATATTCTGGGCAGGAGAATCAGCACCCTTGCAGACTATGCAACAGCATTGAAGTTGGGGATGAATATCATCATGTTTTAGTTTGTTCCTGTGATTAGAGAAATAAGAGAGAGATACCTAAAGCCCTACTATTGTAGAAGACCTATCACTTTTAAATTCAATCTGCTCCTCAATACAAGTAGTGCTAGAGAATTGAAAAGACTTGCAAAGTTTGTTAACCATATAATGTCTTTATTTTAGATTTAATACTTTCTAGGATTTTCATTATTCTGGTATTATTTTCGATGTATGTACTGTCCTTTGTCAGAATACCTTTTATGCTTTAAATATGTACTTACTAAATATATGTGCACATAAAATATAGTTGTAATCTATTGGTCTCTTCTTTTTATAGTTTTTGTGTAAAATATATATATTTGTGTAATTTTGTAATTCTCATACCCCGGAAGGGGTCGATAGAATAAAATTTGCCTTTGCCTTTGCCTTTGCCTAATTTGCCTTTGCCTTTGTAGATGTAAGTGGCCCAGAAAAAGTCTTGTACGTTATGTTCTTTTTCCTAAATGTAAATTTGACCAAATGGATTTTGCCTTATGCCTTTCATCCTTGTTTTAAGCCTTTTCCTACATCAGCTGGATATCTTCCGGCTTATTCTCTAACGGCCAAAAAGGCCAGTTTAGAAAAGAAGAAATGATTCCATCAGATACTTATGACAACTTTATAAGGATCGTATTAGAAGCAAATCGCCCCGAAAATGCACACACACACACACACACACACACACACACACACACACACACACACACACACACACACACACACACACACATTCTTTGTAACAGTAAGGGAAAGAGAGACTGAATACTAGAAACAAGTGAAGTACGAAAATTTGATCCAGTGTTTATCTTTCGAATGCTTGGAAGCGCATTACCTTCACTAATATGAAACATTCATAGGAAAAAATAGCATGGGAGAATCCACTTCAAAAGAATTCTATTTACTAGTAATTAGAAGTCGATCGTCTCGCTGGATTTCTTATTCGCAACCTTCAGGTTTTATCCTTTCGTTTTGCTGTAGTATTTACTACTTACTCCGAATTTGTTTTCTCTTCCTGTAAATTCTTCTTTCATGACCTTTATTTCAAGCATGCTATATTCTTACCCGTTTTCATTCGCAGATGCTCATATATTTTCTTATATTTCTATGGATTTTTACTTCATTTGTTTATCATTTTTTTTTTTTTTTTTTGTTTTTTTTTTTTTTTTTTTTTTTTTTTTTTTTTGGTTTTTTTTTTTTTTTTTTTTTTGGTGGGGGCCGGGGGGGGAACGGGGGACTTCATCTCTCGTCACTCTGTTTATGCCTGTTATCAGAATCCTTCAGAGCTGTGCTCCATTTAATGGCAGCGCTGGATATGTGAACATGTGCAAGGAGATATTTTATTATTTTTTATTAATTCCTAGTGTTTTATAATTCTTGAGAATTTCGGTACCAAACATCCATTGGCAAAAGAAATTCTGGGTTGGGTATTTTCTAGGTATTTTAGAACGGCGAATGTTTGCTAGCTAGGTAAAGCACATGAAGTGAAAGGTAGATCATTTGACAAGAGAAATTGCAAAGCATGTTTTGAGAGACTTAACTACCATTTGATGATACTTCCCAAAGCGTAAGTAAAAGAGACTTCCAAATATTGGAGAGCATATCGGAGGCTATCAGAAAAGGCTGGAAACAATCGTCTAAATTTCTTCATGGGTGTGCAATGCTGATAAGGTTACGTGACGAGAAGATGCCACTTATTTAAGAAAAAATTGGCACGCCTTCGACCCGTGGAGATTAGATGAATGGGCATCTGGAATTTCGGGAGAGTTTAGCTCTTGGTGGTCAAGTGTCCCAGCATTGCGTACTGGAGAATTCATTTCTTTTCCAAGGCCCTTAATCCATTTTCAGGAAATATATATTTAATAGAAGTGGTATTTTTAAGATAGCATTGGAAAATTTTGGAAAGTTAATAATAATTGTCGCGTTGCCAGTTCTCACACACACACACACACACACACTTATATACGTATATGAACAAGAAAAAGATGAACACGTGATAATTATACGAATAAAGTTACAGCCACGAAGGAATAGCGAAGCAATTGAGATGGTATGTACTTTCGTCTCATTACCAAAACATTGTCACAGCGTCTCAATTATTTCACTTTTCCTTCGTGGCTGTAACTTTATTCGTTTAATAATCACGTTTTTACCTTTTTCTTGTTTTAACATCAAACACTTTATATATATTATATATATATATTATATATATATAATTATATATATATATTATATATATGTATTTATATATATATATATAATATTATATAGATTAATATATAATATTATTATATAGGTTATTTATATATACATAATATATATAGATATATTTACACCGTATATATATGTAGGTATGTTTGTTTCTGGCTCTGTTTCCAGAATTTTTGGTTTTTTTTATAGTTATTACAGCGCCTCAGCGGCTTGGTTGGTATGGTATAAGCGTCCCACCTCGGTGGTCGCGGGTTCGATTCTCGGCCATTCCATTAAGGAGTAAGAGATGTGTATTTCTGGTGATAGAAGTTCACTCTCGACGTGGTTCGGAAGTCACGTAAAGCCGTTGGTCCCGTTGTTGAATAACCACTGGTTCCATGCACCATACAAACATACAAATTTATGGTTATTACGGTTCACGCTCCTGTGGTTCGCATCATTCTAATGGACTGTACCTACTCAGTAGAGCTTATGTACTGAGAAATGGTGCCCCGTGCTGGTGAGGAGGACTGTTAAGAGTTTTATTACGTCTAGTGAACTGATATTGGTAGCATAGTTTAGGTGTGCTTGAAATATCGGTTCGAAGAAGATTCTTTCCCCGAAGTGCTGTTAATGTGTAAACATGTTAGGAAATGAGAATAAGCTGAAAGCACTAATAAATACTGTGTTGATCAGTATTACTTATTCTTAATGTTAGACCCTTAACTTTGAAGCGCTGGATGGAAAGAGTTCTGTCTTCATTGAAATTCAGCGGTCATTCCCTTTCAGCTTGTTCGCTGCGTCCTCCATTGCCTGTTCCTTCCCGTCTGGCATTCATATTTCACTTCTTTTTCTGTCATTATTCTTTTCCCCAATTTCCGCCCGAAGGTGTTGCTTTCATCTTGCATGTATCCACTCTTCCTGACAGTCCTGGTCTTTCGGCCCCATAAGCCACTTCTTTGAGACAGTGGCTAGCTATCCTTGATGCATCGGTCTTCTTTCGAAGATCCAAATAGAGGCCAATGAAGTCTGCCACCCACCAGAGAGTGCGGGAATCGTCGTGTACTTCCCTAAGCTGCTCTATTTCGCTTCCGTTACTCCCATCTCATCCAGCCCACTCCTCCCCCACATCCCACATTGCTGTCATCAAAACTCATCAATGCATTACTGTCAAGGGTGATATTTCATGAGCATCATTTAAAGGCGTTCTGAGAGCGGTGAAAAGTAACTGTAGTATAAATGATATGACGATGGCATAAAAACACTTCATTAACTGATTTTATCAATAAGTATTCAGAGAATATATTTACGTTGTTCAACGTAGCCATAGATCTCATATAAAAGGCATGCAAGCTCC
>NC_061100.1:113435472-113437972 GCF_015104395.2 Macrobrachium nipponense
GACCCACTTTGATGAGAACTATGAAAAGCGAGGCTGGAGATTTGTGGAAGACAAAGCAGGGAAAGACCCGTTTCGGAATTTCATAGAGGCTTTTTGTGTCAGGCAACGTTGGGCGGCAAATAAAAATAAGAAGAGATTACACACACACACACACACACACATCACACACACACACACACACACACACACACACATATATATAATATATAAGAATATATATATATATATATATATATATAATTTACAGTGTATGTATAAACATTATATATATTTAATTTCTATATATATTTATTTTACAATGTATACTATACATATATATATTTATGTGTATTTACTTTCATATTTTATTGACACGTACATAGTATGTAGTATGTGGTGGTGTATGAGCTAGAAACTATTTATTTGCGAATAATTATAAACGTACAAAAATTGACAAAGAAGCACTGTAAGAATTTCATCCAATAGCAACTGGAAGCGCCGAGCAAACGCCCACTGTCCTTGATCGCATGAAACTTTTGTCTCGAAAAGTCGTATCCGAAGTTTATATGGTCATAATTTTATCGAAAGTAATTTTCTTCCCAGTTATTTAGGTTATTCTACCAAACGTGACCGTATCTACAAGGCCATATAACTAACCTCCAAGCTCTGGATTTCAATAAAGCCCAGTGTTTGGGAAAAGGAGCTTGGGTGAGCGTTAGCGTACTTGAATTGTGCACCAAAAGAGGGTATTTTCTTCTTTGTTTTAGGCAGTAACCGCAAGAGCTGATGTTTAGGGTAACTAAGGAATCCGTGTCATAATTTTTAAATCAATAAGCCGCGTCATTTGTCATCTTGCTTAGTATTTCTAGTTTAATGGAAAACTTGCAATTCATAATTTAGTATTTATCTAACAATTTCATGAACGGTATGGAAACGTAGGGAAAATTATATCAGTAATTTTTGTTAAAAATATTTGAAACGAATGGAACACTGCAATGTCTTACAAACAAATTTGTAAGACATCACTAGCACCAAAGGGGGCCTGGGTGGGAAGGGCTTCCCTGAAACGGGGCTGGATCTGCCCGCAGACATAGTAACCATAATAAACTCGACGAAAATCATACCTCATTTCGGTATGCTTATGACTTACTATGTGGGAAAGATACTTTGGGGTAAGACATCAATGGCACCAAAGGAGGTGGGATATGGGGAGGGGGTGACAGAGAGAGAGAGAGAGAGAGAGAATAGAGGTGGTGTTAGGGAGGAGAGAGAGAGAGAGAGAGTAGAGGGGGTGTTAGGATTAGGATGTCTCAAAGACTTAGTAGTCCATCCGAGGAGACATCATGTGCTCACTTATCTCTACAAGCAGATTTTAGAATTCATTCGTAGTGTTCTAATGATTTTGTCTTGCTTTCTTTTGAACTCTTCCACACTGCTACTGTTTAGAACTTCTGGTGGCAGTTTATTTCATGTGTCAGAGAGAGAGAGAGAGAGATTTATCTTGGGAAGCGCCTGCTTGGTAAGCTAGTACTATATAAAAGTAAGAAAAAAATAGTATCAAGCTAGTAGTCAATAGAATATTACTGTATTGTATAAAACGTCTAAATATAGAGTTCCCGGAGTTCCCGGGAGAGTACGTTTTATACGACGTAAATTGTTGACAGTGTCACGAAATTTAGTGAACCCTACGAAGTGAAAATTGTCATTGATTTTATAAATTGAAACTGAAAATCCTCTTTTACTTAACAACCCTTTGTGGGGCAATACTACGGCATTCCTTTCGCTGGACAATGTATGAGACGCAATTAATTATTGGTAATGGACGGTATTATGATGATTTTAGGGTGCAAATGAAATTGATAAATGATTGTGCTGGTAATTGTTAATTTGGCGTACTTAACTAGATTTAATGCACGATATTTGATATTAATGTATGACAGCCCACGTATTTTGGGGAATTTACAGTAACGAGCAAAACTCATTTTGGAGGAATTAACATAGCTTAAGTATTTTGAACGCACCGAACACATTTAGTGAAAGAAAATTAGGTTACAAAGGCTCATTTAAGTCATAGTAATCTACTGAAGCAAAGATATTTGAGAATTACGACTCAATAGAAATTTTTAGTTGGTAGTTTTGAAAGAATTGATAATAACTATTATTGTTATTATATTTTGAGTTTTGTGTTGGTAAACGAAATTTACCTTGTACTTACCATACCACACTATTTTGATTAAGACTCGGTTTTCATAGCATTTGAGAACTCGCTTTTTCCTGCTTACTACTTTTTTCTTAACCTTTTTTTATTTTATCTTTTCTTTTTCTTTCAGGCCTCTGCCAGACATAGGCATTGGGTCTTCCTTATCATCGGCGTTTTTTGAAAATTTGGAAACAAACCAGAAAGGCTTTGTTACTTTTGCTTTAAGGTTAATCAGATCACTTTTACAAAGGATTCAAAAGTATTATTTGGATATACATTTGAGGAAGCGATAGAAAAATGAAAGGAGATTTGTTTTGACCT
>NC_061100.1:113445472-113450472 GCF_015104395.2 Macrobrachium nipponense
ATAAGAGGCGCGTACTACATTTTCCCACTATTTTCGTTTCCTCTTTTCGGTTTCCATTTACTTATTCTCTTAACATCACTCATCGTCTTATTACTTTGGACTCTCTTGTCCAGCAGTTTCAGACGATTTTGCTTGTTTTTGCCATTTCTCCTTACGATCCCCTGTCACTCGTGCATCTTCTGCAGACAAGAGCTATCCATACGCCTCCTGTGAACCATTTTTAAGCCTATAACTTTGCATTTATACCTACTGTCCTTTTCTTGATGTTTCACCTCATTCCTCCGTGGATGAAGATGGTCAGGATCATCGAAGCAATTCAGCATTTTAAGTTTTCTTACGCACTGTTTTCATCTTCAAACAAGCAAAAAATGCTCCGAAATTTCTTCGGCGCATTCGAGTTTTCTGTAAAACGTATAATGCTGATAATGCTCCATGCAACTCTCAGCCACGGCCTATGAAACTCAGCTGCTTCCCATGAGACTTTCAGCCAAGGCTCGGTGGTGGCCTGTGTTGTTGGCACCTTTGGCAGTAACAGACCTACGATCATGGCTAACTTTAACCTTGAATAAAATAAAACTTACTGAGGCTAGAGGGCTGTAATTTGATATGTTTGATGATTGGAGGGTGGATGATTAAAATAAAAATTTGCAGCCCTCTAGCCTCATTAGTTTTTAACGTCTGAGGGCGGATATGAAAAAGTCTCGATTCTGCCAATGATTTATGTTGGTCTGTGTACACTCGGCAAGGAAAGTTAAGATACAGTTTTTTTAAATCTTCGGACATATATGGTTCAATAATGCCACACCTGGCAACTCTAGAAAGAGGGCGGAGCTTCAAAATCATAGCATTTGATTTATGTTGGTCTGTGTACATCTTTCAAGCTTGCGACGCAGCCGTTTCACAGCAGACACTTTCCACGTACTCTTTTCTGTGTCTAATCGCCTACCGTTCTTTCCCACTCAGTCGTTCTGTCGTCTGTCTTAATTTTTAACCAGAATCCTAACATGTCTTATTTTTTTTTCAAAGAAAACTCTACCATGTCTTACGTGCAGAGTAACAGAGTAATGCTGTACCCTTATA
Organism: Macrobrachium nipponense; assembly: GCF_015104395.2. NCBI lineage: Eukaryota > Metazoa > Arthropoda > Malacostraca > Decapoda > Palaemonidae > Macrobrachium > Macrobrachium nipponense. The sequence continues at coordinate 113,446,553 of NC_061100.1, forward strand.
CGCCTTAGTGTCGTCTCTGTCTCTACCTTATATAATCTGGACAGTTATTACCTCTCACTTATTCTTCCTGAATCTCCTCCTTCTCAGTCCTCTCTCTCTCTCTCTCTCTTCTCTCTCTCGTCTCTCTCTCATCCTCTCTCTCTCTCTCTCTATATATATATATATATATATATATGTATATATATATATGTGTGTGTGTGTATATATGTATATATATATATATATATATATATATATATATTGATAAATTGGAGGTGATGTTTTTCATTTATAGCATGATTAATAGAAATGGATCTCAGTAGGTATGGCCTTTACATAATCCATGCTTTCTTTTAGGACCCTTATTCGCGGGTGATGTATAATTATTATGTCTACTGAAGATGGGACAAGCGCAAAGGAGAGTGGAGTGCAAAGAAAAGGCTTCCAAGAGGAGAAAACCTGAAGATGGAATAGTTAAGGAGGAAGTGAAAGAAAGAAATTAAGGTGAAATTTTATAAGAAGGAGAAGAGGAGGAGGAGGAGGAGGAGGAGCGGACGGGCGTTTGTGTGTGTGTTGCATCTTACAATTCAGTTGCCAGAGAATGACGGCCAAAATAACCAGTGTTAATGTGGAGGTTACCGTTTCCATTGCACAGCCGGACATAGGAGTCTCACGAAGGTTTCGTCGCGACTGAAAGATTCTATTATAATCTGTATAAATTTACTTGACATGTAAATATATTTTCGACATATCTCCGGTTTTGCAAATTTTATTAGCGTATTAAGCGGCATTGATTTTTGCTGAGGACAACACCCAGAGCCCTGAGGAGGGAGAGATGGAGGAGAGAGAGAGAGAGAGAGAGAGAGAGAGAGAGAGAGAGAGGATAGTGGTGAAGTTGGTGAGTGGGTGGATGGGCGGGTGGGTGGGTTTAGGATGCTTGGTACGTGGGCGTTGGGGATATCGACTATGCCACTGGGTGTGAGGGAAGGTAGGAGTTTGGAGGAGGCGGAGGAGGAGGAGGAGGAGGAGGAGGAAGTGAGGGTGTGGTGATGGGTATATTGGATGCTTGTGATGCAGTATACTCGTGGGCGTTTGTTGAAGAACCCTAAAACACACATACATCGGTGAGGTTGGCCACGATTAAATTTGTCTTCTCTCTCTCTCTCTCTGTTTACCCAGTGATGACCTGTCCTTTTGAACTTTCTCTCTGTGATAATTTATCCTTTTGAATCTTCTCTCTCCCTCACTCTGTTGATTGAGTGATAACACATTCTCTCTCTCTCTCTCTCTCTCTCTCTCTCTCTCTCTCTCATTGACAGATCATCCGTTTGAATTTCTCTCTCTCTCTCTCTCTCTCTCTCTCTCTCTCTCTCTCTCTCTCTCTCTCTCTCTCTCATCACCACCACTGTGCGTGCTACGGAGCATTCGTCGAAGACTTAAAGCCGTAGGATCTCGGTGCACAACATTTCGTCTTTAGAACCTTCCTTTGTTGGTTAGAAAATAGATCCTTCCTCTGTTGGTTAGAAAATAGGCTCATCTTTGGTTTGCTAGAAAATAAACTCTTCTTTTGTTGAGAAAATAGATCCTTGTTTTGTTGGTTAGAAAATATATCCTTCCTTTGTTGGTTAGAAAATATATCCTTCCTTTGTTGTGTAAAAAATATATCTTTCTTTTGCTGGTTAGAAAGTAGACTATTCCTTTGTTGGTTAGAAAATAGACTCTTCCTTTGTTGGTTAGAAAAAAAGACTCCTTCTTTGTTGGTTAGAAAATAAACTCTTCTTCTGTTGGTTAGAAAATAGATCCTTCCTTTGTTGGTTAGAATGTAGATAATTCCTTTGTTGGTCAGAAAATCTGAAGGTCATATTATTTACTGTATCAGACACTGACCCATATTATTAAGTTGGTGAATATGTTATAAAACCAGAAAATTGAGTATCTGAGTTTTCTCAGATAATTTCTCTAAATATGTCATGGCCAATAATATTGAATAGCATGACATTCATGAAAATGAATATAAGTTGATATAGCACTCACACGTAGAGAGAGAGAGAGAGAGAGAGAGAGAGAGAGAGAGAGAGAGAGAGAGAGAGAGAGAGACGTATCTGGTTTGAAGGACAAATAATACGATGGTTGTATTCAGCTTTAAGATAACTCTTTTTAAAGATCTTTTAGAAATGTTCGAATTCTCCAGGAACGGGGATTTCCTTTCTAAAGAATTTGTCATAAATTCCATCTATCGTTTTTTCTTTGGGAAAACGTTTGCCATGCAGATTTTATGTTTTTATGCACACCAAGAGACTAGTTTGGAGAGAGAGAGAGAGAGAGAGAGAGAGAGAGAGAGAGAGAGAGAGAGAGAGAGAGAGAGAGAGAGTTTTCTTTTTACCCCTCTTGCTATGAAGACGGAAGTTATAAGATTATGGTTAGATCGAAATTGTAAACTCGATTTATGCCTCCACATTTATTTAGTGTATGTGCTATTCGTTATGGATACATTATTTTGGGTAACTTCATACGTTCATCGTTTGACGAGTGGGTTACGTGCTCGCCTATCGATTTGGTAGTACGAGTTCGGCTCCCTGCTCTGCCAACGCGTAATCAGAGGAATTTATTTCTGGTGATTAGAAATTCGTTTCTCGATATAATGTGGTTCGGATCCCACAATAAGCTGTAGGTCCCGATGCTAAATAACCAATTGGTTCTTAGCCAAGTGAAAATATCTAATTCTTCGGACCAGCCCTAGGAGAGCTGTTAATCAGCCCAATGGTCTGGTTAAACTAAGGTATATTTAACTTTATACGTTAATGTTTTGCAGCAGCAAACTATTGGTGATCGGGAGGTGTTTACACATTCAAGTATATTTACGTCCGTTCACAGTGAACTCGGACAATAAATTGCTTTAATTGAATCTCCTCAGGAAAGCAAACTCAAGTGTTTGTATCCATCGTGAGTGGTGTTGCAATTTCTGGTTCTCATATATAAGGAAGCAGAGTTTTAGTGCGTGTATTGTTAAACTCCTCACAAGTGTTTACATAAAGACAAGCAGTATTGGTCTTAGGTTTTCTATTGCTTAGACGCCTAATGTGTTTGTTTTTCACAAGTATGTCAACAGAGAATTTGATGTAAGGTTGTGTAAACAAAAGACTAACTGCTTTGGGTTGAAAGTTAACCAATTTCTGGATAATATTGTTTTAGAGGGTATAAAACATGTCCGTCAACAACGTGAGGGGAAATCTGAGGGAAAAAGGTTGTGGAAAAAAGAACAAAATGCATGAATGGTAAACAAATTGGTTCGTATAGTAAACTGTTGTGGCCGTAGATGAATGGCGAAAAGTTTCAGGCATAAAATTATCTGAAAGTTCTTTAAATAGAGTTGTATATAGAATTTAGGCCAAAGGCCAAGCACTGGGACCTATGAGGTCATTCAGTAAAAGGTTTGAAAGGTGTAACAGGAGGAAAACCTCGTAGTTGCACTATGAATCAAACATTAGGAGAACGTGGAAAGTAAGATGAAGGAAGAGAATATGAAAGGAGTTACAGTAAAAGGAACGAAAGTGGTTGCAGTTAAGAGCTGAAGGCACGCAGCAAAGAACCGTAAGTAATGCCGACAGTGCACCGTATGAGGTCCACTGACGGCATTACCCTCCTAGGGGATGTTGACAAAAAAGATCTTATACATTGCAGGCTAAAGATTGCCGAAAGGAACAATAAAGAAATCTATCAAATTACTTGATTCATCAGAAGTAATGGTAATTATGGAATGGGTGAAGTTTAGTGTATGTGTGAAGCTTCTAATATAGTGAACGTCTTGTGGCACAGAGGTCCGTCGTGGCTTCAGTATATATAATATATTATATATATATATATATGTATATAATATATATATAATATATATACTATATAATATATATATATATATATATATATATATATATATATATATA
>NC_061100.1:113452972-113472972 GCF_015104395.2 Macrobrachium nipponense
AAGCCTATATTAATGTCCTTTTCCCTTCTCAAGAGCATATTAATGTTTTTTCCATCAATCGTATATTAGTGCTTCTTTTCCTCTCGAGCGTATATTAGTGATTTTTGCCATCCTCAATCGTGTATTAGAACTTTTTCCCTTGCTTAAGTCTATATTAGTCTTTTTCTGCTCGTTAAGCGTATATTAATGTTTTTTTTCAATTACTCGTATATTAGCGTTTTTTCCCTACCCAAGTGTATATCAGTGATTGTCCCCCCTCAAGCGAATATTAATGACCTTTTTCCCTTACCTATGCGTATATTAGTACTTGACTTATATTGGTTTTTCTTTTTCAACTTCTCTCAAGCCCGTAATTTTAGGCCCCTTTTTTTCCCCTACTCAAGCGTATATATGTGTGTGTGTGTGTGTGTGTGTAGTAAAACTAAATGTAAATACTTAGAAGTAAACAAGTTACAAAGTGATTTTGTGGGGTTTCTTTTTCAATCTTCAGAAAAAAACTGGAAGAAGTTTTGTTTGATTACAACCACCATTTACAAATAAAACGTATATATTGATCTGCCGAATATGGCAATAGAACTGGGACCCGATTGTTGGAACAGAATGGTAAAATCAAAACGCCAATCATAAATAGGGCTTGAGAAGGGGGGAGAAAGAACTTAATAGATTATATTATATATATATATATGATATCATATATTATATATTATATAATAGTATAGATTATATATATATATATATATACTTATATATATTATAGTATATTACTTTTTTCTCCCCCACCTTCTCAAAGCCTATATTGATTAGCGCTTTTATTTTCCCATTGGGTCAACAATCGAGCCCAATTCTATTGCATGTTGCAGACAATAATATACGTTTTGTAAATGGTGTAATCAAACAAAATCTCCTTTCAGTTTTTTTCTGAAGATTGAAAAAGAAACCCACAAAATCACTTTGTAACTTGTTTACTTCTAAGTATTTACATTTAGTTTTACTACACACTCAGTCTTGTCTTGCAACCACAAATACGACAGATATGGAAACAGCAATGGATGCCATCAACAACGGTGACAACGGAAATGGATTGTTCAATAACTGAATAATTTTGTCTTCCTTTAGCCTTATAAAATTACTGCAAGATTCTATATTATTATTATTATCATTACTATTATTATTATTATTATTATTATTATTGATATTATTATTATTATATGGACTACAGCAAATATGAGTAGTGGTATATATAGCGCTTTTGTTTTGATACTTTATAACAAGAAAAATAACGTTATTATTATTATTATTATTATTATTATTATTATTATTATTATTATTATTATTATATTATTATTATTATTATTCAGATGATTTTAGGTCGTGCAAATCAATAATGCTATACCACTTTCATCGACCTGCAAACTCATTAACGCCGGAATTCTCGTGACGCTTCTGTCGTAATATTACACCATTTGAATAAGAAACCCTCAAAATCACTTTGTAACTTGTTTACTTCTAAGTATTTACATTTAGTTTTACTAGAGTGTGTAGTAAAACTAAATGTAAATACTTAGAAGTAAACAAGTTTTCGGTGACCTTGATTATACGCTGTACAGAAAACTCGATTGCATCGAAGAAGCTTCGGCGCATTTTTTTTCTTACCAAACTCATAATTAAAAAAAATTTTTCTTTTTTTTTACTTTCCCATCGGTATAGGCTTTTATTCGGACCAATCATTAGGTAACATCCAGCAACGCACCAAAAATAAAAGGAAATATATAAAGTATTCGATATGGATACATTTCAATCAAGCATAAGGCCGGCTGGGCTACGCCTAATCGCCGCCTACTCTTCGTCCGAAGTAAATTAAATTTCATTGAAAAATCAGCCAATTTCCTACGTTCCAGAGAAGGACCAGGATAATCCCGAGAGATTTTCTTGTATGAATTAATTGTTTTCTGAATTCGTGAAGTTTAAAATCCAATCGATCACCAGGGATTTATATTTTATCTCAGTCCAGCGTATTCCTGGAAGTCATAGTGTTTTATTTGATGATTTGTAGTCAAGATATTAAAACATACGTAAATTGTTTTCTGTTGCCTGCATGTTCTTCGATAAAGGCCAAGTGAGAAACATGAATGAAATGGGTAACTTGTTTACATGGTTGTAAAGGTTGTGAATGTAGGATACTAAGGGCACGTTTGATAAATTATGAAGACAGTTGTTTGTTATAACTTGGAAAAACAAGATAGATGGGAAGTTTAGGTCGAAATGCTTACTGACAAGATGTGGAAAAATTATTTCTATGAATTGATTGAAAAACCTTGGATGCAGAATGAACGTTGCCGAAACAGGCGAATTTGAGATGACGGAATGAGAGTATCATATTTGAATATTGATTGCGTAAAGGAAAAACTGAAAGCATAGAAGAGAGAGAGAGAGAGATATGGAATTTGGTTGGTCTTGTTATAGAGAGGAAGATCAACAGATTCAGTGTCATGAAGAACATACTGAAAAATACAAGGTTATAAAAAAAATGTCTATAAGGTAAAAGAGAGAACAATGTACAGTAAGGATACAGAAAAATATGTAGACGAAGAAAAAATGAAAGAGAAAACACGAGTGTCGTCGAAAAATGGTGGGAAGAATGTGCTCAGGAAATTTCCACGTAAACTTTTGTGAAGAGATCTGGGATACGAGAAGTAGTTGGAGATTTGCGCTGAAAGAGAAAGCTTATTTTTGTGGATGATTTGGTTGCTTTAGGGGACTATTTAAAGGTTGGTTGATTGATTAGCTCTACTATCCGGCTTTTACAGTAGTGAGGAATAGAAAGCTAGATATGTTTAATGTATTACAACATAGAAGGCTGTATAAGGGAAATGTAATTATTTTAAAGTCCAGTAAGTATACATCAAGGTGATGATAGTGTAACGGCCTTGCTGTCTTGGAGATATAAAGTATGTTACATAGGAGGGAGGGAATTTTATGAATACAGAGAACACTTTTAGTTGAATAGGTATTTCCATGATCACCACAATTGCCTACGATTTTTGCAAGGGTACCGATTGGCAAATTGCACTAGATAACTGAAAGTATCATACAGCAATGGCTTTATGTGAAGTAAGAGGATGTTTATTTAAAAAAAAAACTGTGAAAAACATGAAAATAGAGGAATGGAAACACCACGGCTCTAACTTCCCTAAAAGTTAAAGCAAGTGACATCCATCGATAGGTGGTGGCTATTGTGTTGTTTTATATGAAACAATAATTGGGGGTGGTCTGCATCAGAGTAGCAATAGGTAAAAAAGATAATGAAAATGGAACGCAGAAGAAAGGAGCGCGTGACACCGAAGACGGTGTCACAGCCCGAAGGAGGTGAAGAAGCAGCAGTTGCTCTTGAATTATTGCCGCATATACTTAACCAACTTGGAAGCTTCTGATGTGTGTAAATTCAAGTCCCACCTACCGGACACTATTTTGGGGTTGATAACTCTGTCCTAGGATACCAACTGCTTATGGGACGTGATAGCAGTACAATGCACTGGACTTGAGAATAATTTCAGAAGTTTCTGATTTATGTCCTGTTGAATGGAAAGATTATTAAAAATATAATGGAAAAGCCGTAGGTATTGAGGAAAGGCATAATAAGTAAGGACTTATCAGTACATGGAGATCAAGAATAGTTGTGGAGCAACTTTAGGAGTTTGACATCAAGGATCAACGCCAGGAAAATGGAAGGATGGGAGATTAATTTTTGGCTACAACATGAGAATTAATGACAATATCAATAATAACGGAAGATTATGTTCGAAAAGTCCGTGGCAAGGTACTATCTTCATACTTTACTAACAGGTTGATAGCATTTATTGACTATTCTTAGAGAGCAAGTTAGAGCGGCCTTTTTTCTCTCTCTCCCTCTTTCTTTTTCTCTCTGTCCTTCCTAAAGTACCGTCTACAATGTGCCACGCAAGACATATTATTGTGTTAGCGGTATTCCCTTAGGGGCCAAGACGCGAGCTAGCAGATAATTTCCGTTGGGAACTCTTAAGTTATACTTTCAAAACAAGGGAATGAGGAAAGACAACAGTGTGTTTACAGACAGACAGACGCAGAAATGGCTAGAGGGGAAGCAATTGAAGACCTCCTAATCTACTGCCAGATTACAGGCTCTTGAAGAAACTTTTGATTGGACGAGATTCATTTTCGTTTATTGTGGAAGCCCCCTTCCTCAGTGGGTTTTAGCCAGAGATCGGGGCTCACGTTTTCAGGCACGAATTGAATTAAGATGACTTTTTCTTTTCCTCTGCTGTTGTCGGCACTGATAACACTGAGCAGAAGAGGTTTAAGATGTGTATTTTTATGGTTAATGAAGTTATTTTGGACTGATTGACATTGTCATTGAGCCTCCACGAATAACCTGGAAATGAATTGGTTAGCCTCCTTTTAATAATAACAACAATTATTTTTTACTCCTTATTTCAATTAAGAGGACAGGATTTTGGAGCTTTAACCGGAGCTTTCGAGTTTGTATATTTATGTGATGCACTTAAGAAATGTATTCGTTACCTTATTACTGATAATTTAGATGACGGTTCCTGACATTTGGCTCAAATAGCAACAATAAATCTACCCGTTCAACTAGTGATGGTGAAATCTTAACTTTTCTTTGATTTTCTCACAATTTCTGGATTCACTTATTGTTGCAAGCCTTGAATTCAGATCGGGGAACTAATGATGAATCCTGCTTAGGGTAGGGATAATCACATCTAAATATTAATAACAATCTTGCAAATGCTTTCATGGTATCTTGCAGCTAGTGGAACGATTCAAGGGAAACGTGATTTTAATATCGATCTTTTGATTCAAGTACTACAAAGATTTAAACAGTAAATAATGAATCGTCTTTTAGTTGAAATTAGTCGATTATTTCTGATTTGTTAATAAAGAGTAAGGCGTTTTCTTATAAAATTATGCAGATGATTTCATTTATTTGTTCGTGGTGTATCAGCGTCTTTTTTGCCAACTTGTGCTCTCAAATTGTCTTAACCTAAGAATCTGATGCACGGAATTTTTGCCGGTTCCTTAATTGGTGAGTTATGTTAGTAGATTCGGATATTGTCATGGGTAACTTATATTGCTTAGGTTATGCTCTCTCTCTCTCTCTCTCTCTCTCTCTCTCTCTCTCTCTCTCTCTCTCTCTCTCTCTCTCTCTCTCTCTCTCTCCAGTTCAGTCTGAGGCGCTAGATGCCCAAAGGAATCCTACATTTATTGGAGCAGAAGCTCAATTTGCGAATTTATCTCGTTATTTGCCCACTGCATTGCTTTTTAATCCCCTTGGAAGAAGTCTTATCGTAAGGTTATCACTCGTCAGGGGATGAATTTAATTTTATTTCCTGATATATAGTCGGCAGATGCACCAACGTGTCACTCTCTCTCCTTACAAAATCGGTGGGCTGTAAAATTAGGTGTCTGATAAGTAATGATTTTTTTTTATTATGATCACACTGAGGGAGACCATAAAAGGGGTAGATTTATGTTAGTTGTGACTTCCTTCAATTAACTAATGGAAAATTGGCTCCTAGATACGAACGCTTATGTAATGATGATCATCTTAATGGGTTTTCGTACGATTGTCATTTGGTTCGTGAGGTTTTCTTTGGATAGTTTTCAAGATGTTTCTCCAAAATCTACTGCTTTGTTTGAGCGTCATAGTACATGAATAATTAATGAATAACAATGCCACACAAACTCTAGCCACTAAGACCTACACCGATAGTGTCGTTGGTTTTAAACTAAATATATATATATATATAATAATCATATATATATATATATATATATATATATATATATATATATATATATATATATAACATATATATTTACATATATATATTTATATACATATATATATATATATATATATATATATATATATATATATATATATGTATATATATGGTAAAGATTTCATATTTGGCATGCAAAATGGACCAGATTTGTCCACGTATGGAGTTGGGTCAAGGTCTTGCTTTGAAGTCGAAGGTCATATAAGAGTTTAACCGTGTACATACATACCTTTTGACCTATTTGAAACTGGAACATATCATATAGATTATAAATATGGCATCTGAAATCTACATTTCATAAGAGAAGTTAGGGTTATATAAAAAAAAAAATATATATATAGATAATGAAAAATGACGTCCGTTACGACGTGCTTGTGTTTTGCGTAAAGAAATGACTTATTTAAAAGGACTCATTTTCCAAACTCCGTCTTTTAACACAAAGATTTTTAATTGTTTCCTTAATTCAATATGTCGCACTAAAACGTTATATTGAACTCTGCGTTGGAATCTTGCCAAACTTTGAATGCGATCTGCTATGTATATATAAAACTCACTCCAGCTGAAGCCACAGAAAACCTTAGGAAGAAAACGGCCGTGTCAGATACTTCCGATCCGTGTAATGTACAGTTCGTATGCTCCGAAGATGGGTACAATGCATTCAAATCTTTTAGCGGTATGGGATCTGATGCAGGCATTTCTCGCTCAGCAGTATTCTAGGAGACATGAGGATTTTTAGAGACATCATTTCCTTCATGATTTTTAGTGTTCTGTAAAAGAATACCATTGAGGTGGCTATTTGTCTGCCCGTCCGCTCTGTCTGTCCGCCCTCAGAGCTTAAAAACTACGGAGGCTAGAGGGCTGCAAATTGGTATGTTGATCATCCACCCTCCAATCATCAAACCTACCAAATTGCAGCCCTCTATCCTCGGTAGTTATTATTTTGTTTAAGGTTAAATTTAGTCATGATCGTGCGTCTGGCATGGCTTTAGGTGCCAACAACACAGGCCACCACTGGGCCGTGGCTTAAAGTTTCATGGGCCGCTGCTGAAAGTTTCATATGCATTGGCAAGGAGTTTCATACAGCATTATTCACTGTACATAAAACGCGATTGCTCCAAGAAACTTTGGCTCATTTTTTACTTGTCTCTTCTTATTTACTGAACGTTTGTCTTATTAACATTTATATTCTCGGTTGTTTTAATTTTCTAAATATTTAATTTTTATCTGTATTTTTTTAACATACCCTTAAGCGTAATGAATGTAGAATGAAAGGAGTACCTGAAAGGCTGTATGAAACCTGAATAAAGAAAAGGCTGTTAAAGTCTTCAACTGATCATGTCACCTCACTGTTCCATCTGACTCAGCATCGAGTGACCTTAGGGTCAGAGAGCTTTGGGTCACCTTAAAGTTCATGCATTCATTCATCCATAGCTTGAGTGACAGGTTGGAAGATTGTCTTTCCTTTGCGTAAGACAGTAAGTGCCACTGCAGTGTAAGAGGGCATGTGTTTAAGCATTGTTTTGAGGATTCTTCAGGGATGTGATTTCTCTCTCTCTCTCTCTCTCTCTCTCTCTCTCTTCTCTCTCTGTATATGTACACATACAGTATACACACACGCACACAAATATATATATATATATATATATATATATATATATATATATATATCACACACATATATATATATATGTGTGTGTGTGTGTGTGTGTGTGTGTGTATGTGTATGTGTATCAAGAGCCAGTAGGAAAAAAATGAAAGCAGCAGTGCCTAGCGCTTTCGTGTATTCTTGATATATACCCCTCATCAAAAATATACGAAAGCGTTAGGTACTGCTGCTTTTCATTTTTCTCCTACTGGCTCTTGATTTACGATCTTCACATGTTACATGTGATCGTATAACAACATATATATATATAATATATAGATAATATATATATATATATATATATATATATATATAGTATATATATTTTTGTTGTTGTTGTTGTTGTTGTTGTTGTTGATGATGATCATGTTGATGGCTTTAGCGATGGAATGTTAATGCACAAGCTTTCCACATCTACAGAAGCATGTGGCGTTGTTGTAGACTGACTAATAAACTCGGTTGGTGATAAGCGTTAACGGCAGTGTATAGGGTATGGCATCTTCTAAGTACTAGTAGTATATTAATTACTTTGATGCTGTCGTGTGTTTGGCGACATTTACGGAGTTAGGGACCTCGTGGAATGGCTCGGTTTATGATAATACTGAAGCCTTAAACAACTATTGGGCGCCTCAGTGGCTTAATCGGTATGGTCTTGGCCTGCCACCTCGGTGGGCGCGAGTTCGATTCTCGGCCATTCCATTGAGGGGTCAGAGATGTGTATTTCTGGTGATAGAAGTTCACTCTCGACGTGGTTCGGAAGTCACGTAAAGCCGTTGGGCCTGTTGCTGAATAACCACCGGTTCCATGCAGCGTAAAAACGTCATACAAACATACAAACAAACATTGCATGAGGGGATTTAATGCTTTCATTTACCTTGTGCACTACATTCACAAGTCTACAGGTTTTCCGTATCATAAACAATCCACTACCAACAGTGTAAATTGTTGACAAACTAAGGATGTGATTCGTCTCGTACTCCTGACATCGACACGACGACACAGGCGTCAGCTTTAATTCCTTTTCTAATAATTATATTCGGGTGAAATTTGCTGTCTCGTTGCATCTTTTATATAAGAAACATCGACTACAAAATAATTCACGCTAAATCAAGTTTATTTCATGAACAACTAAGCGCCTCAGTGGCGTGGTTGGTTTGGTGTTTGCTTCTCACCTTGGTGGTCGCGGGTTCGATTCTCGGCCATTCCATTGAGGAGTGAGAGATGTGTATTTCTGGTGATAGAAGTTCACTCTCGACGTGGTTCGGAAGTCACGTAAAGCCGTTGGTCCCGTTGCTGAATAACCACTGGTTCCATGCAACGTGAAAACTCCATACAAACAAACAATCAAGAACAACTATGTAATATATGTGGTCTGCTGTAAGGATGGAGTTGAAATGTCTAGTTACATTGTAGATGAGCGAAATATTCAGTTAAACAATGCACAGTGATGTTATTATTATACCGAATTAGATTTGATATATTTTTTGTTCGTCTATCCTTGATAAGTGTGGCATTTATGAAATGTTCAAAAGTATGAAGATGACTCAACTTCTATGATCTCGAAGAACCCAGATATGTTTTAATGACCTCGCTTTCTAAGAAGGGACACTTAGTGTACAAAGGAACCCTGAAATTTATCTCCTGCCTCCCGTGGAAATTTATTTAAATCGATGCGAGCGACGTTATGAAGTTTCCTTCAAAATTTATATCACTCATTAAGAAGACCATTAAGACATATCCTTGTATTAAAACCTAGACATTTATCATGCTGCGTAATGTAGGTTATGGTCCCTCACTGGGATTAATCGTCTGGAGTCTCCCCCCCCCCAATTCCCCCCCTTCCCCCTTCCCCTCCCCACCGAAAGAAAAGTCCTCTTAGAATGAGCAGATCATAAGTTGATATCATATGCAGTCTTTATTAGGAATTGGAAGTTGATGAAGGTTGATTGTAACAAATGGAAAAAAAAAGAAAGAAGTCCTTGTAGATTGAGCAGATCATAAGATGTGAGATGCAGCGTTATTAGGATTTGGAGGTTGATAAAGGTTAATTGTAACGAGGGGAAAAAATGTTGGTTCCTGCCTACAATATGAAATCAAGGGCTTCCTTCAGCAAACCAGCACCCGCTCTGCTCTTAACGCCTTGTCGTCAGATTATTCAGATGGCGTTCTCAGACCAGAGACAAATGACTGCTCCTCCTGACACTTTCCGCTTTTGCTCCTCCTGACACTTTCCGCTTTTGCTCCTCCTGACACTTTCCGCTTTTGCTCCTCCTGACACTTTCCGCTTTTGCTCCGCCTGACACTTTCCGCTTTTGCTCCGCCTGACACTTTCCGCTTTTGCTCCTCCTGACACTTTCCGCTTTTGTTGGCGTAAAACTGAACGATTATAGTTGATTTTTTTTTTACTTTTTGTTTTTCTGTTTCGTGGGACATTTTTCTCTTTTTCCCATTTCGTATGTGATTGTTTTTTCTGTTTTTCCCGTTTCGTGTGTAGGGTCTAGGAAGCATCATCTTTTGCTCGGAATGAAAGAGTGAAATAACCAGCTGTTTTGAATGCTATCCTTAAGTGTCGCTTCTATTGTGTTGTGAAGAAGTAGCGGTCTTTTAGCCGTTATATTATTATTATTATTATTATTATTATTATTATTATTATTATTATTAGTTATTATTATTTATTATTATTATTATTATTATTATTATTATTATTATTATTATTATTATTATTATTATTATTATTACATGAATATTGTTCAAACGGCTCTGCATGTGGTTGGATTAAAAAATATAGCTTTGAATGTTTCTCTTCAATCTGATTACGTGTAAGACTTAACCAATGTTTCGTAATACAACCGACGGCATTGCCGTTTTTAATAATAATAATAATAATAATAATAATAATAATAATAATAATAATAATATGATCACTTAAATTCCGCCAATTCACTACAAAACACATATACTATATCACGAACAAGTCAATTCCTTCTTTCAGCGGCTGGTTTCGACCTTAGTCAATGTGTATGTAATAATTATTATCATCACTTATATATATATATATATATATATATATATATATATATATATAAAATATATATATATATATATATATATATATAAAGCATGTGGTATTGAAGATGATAACTGCATCAGCTATATTCAATAGAGCTTTTTCTCTGTCTTTCAGGGTTACTGCATTCTGCCGGTGTTTGTCACTCCTGGAGAAGAAAACAGTTGCAAACTTGGATAGTTTTATTCTGGATGAATGCTCTATCTCAGTTAGAATAGCGACGATGGTAATGAAATCTGGATTTCATCCTCCGTGGAATTGTTCTCAGGAAAAAATCTTCTGAAGGATAGACGAAATTAGGTTGCAAAGAGTTGTTTAGTTGTTCTTAGTAATCATATATTTTAAATGTTGATTCAAGATTTACTCTGATAAATGAAAAATTAATTGATTTGAATATTCGAACTTAGAATACATAGAAATGTAAAGCAAGCTTATTTGACGAATACTTATATAATGCATATGTAAACTAACGTATAACATGCTGCTAATTAACTGCCGACGCTCTCTGCTTTCATAAGCACGGTTTCATAGCCATGAAGTGTATCAGTCGTCCTGCTGTAAAATGCTCGCGCATCAGGTGCAGCTCTTGTAATTAGAAGCTGGAAATTCTGTTCCGCGTAACTTGAATTTGGTTTGAATTTAGTTTGGAACCATTTATGTGAGAAGCGTGTTGCACCGTTCTGTATCAGCCGCATGCATGTGTTTGCCTTCTTAAAGTTGAGTGTGAGTGCAGGGCCGTTGTCATTCATTATCCCGGCGAAACGCGAACGTGACACAGATCCCTCTAGTTTGACGACCTCAAAAAGCAGGAAGCTGGAGAGAGCTCGCGGATGTTTCTTTGCATCCCTGTCGCTTCACGAGATCAAGTGGGGATGCTGGAATTGCTTCCACTCGTCGCAAATAGTCTGAATTTGAATCGGCCTCTAGTGCTGTCGAATAAATTGGAATATGTTGATTATATATAATATATATATATATATATATAATAATATTATATATATAGTATATATATACATATATACAATGTATAAATGTTATATATCACATATATATATATTTATATATATATATATATATTATATATATATATATATATATATATATATTGTTGGCTGCCTCTGCTGTTGCATCGTTCATTGCGAACATTATTCTGACGGTTATATGTAAAGTGATGGGGGAAGATTATAACATCCGTGACTCTGAGGTCAACAGAGTTCTTAAAACGTGAATGGGCGTGGTGTACATTCTGTGTAATTTGAGTGTTCCGATTAGCCTATAAATGTTTTAATATATACTCATGATACCACTGTTATCTGTCTCTGTCTCCTGTTTTCGCCACGTTTATCTCGTTCATTTCTCATATAGAAACGTTCCGGAGTCGTTTTTGCTCTGAAGTTCCACTTGAGGTTATTCTACTATTTTGAATAATAAACATTAAATTGAATTTCATGTTAGTGCTTGAACTGTCTTTATACTGATCTTAGATAATTATAGATATCACACTGCTCTTGCCATGCATGTCCATATTCACCTTATCTTGAAAACCCGTGTTCATTTCCGCATTTCCTTTGTAGAATCTTCTTCTTGATAGGGTATGTTTTTTTAAATTGAAATTTACAGTATTCCAGACGGCGTCAGATGATGCTAAGAACTCGCTTTAATTAATTAGAAAGGTATAGTGTGTCTTCATTTCTGTTTTCATTATGCTCCCCAGTACTATTCTATCATGATGACAGCAAACGACGTTTTTTTTTCTTCTTAATCCGCGCCAAATGAAATAGGGCGAGAATGTATTTATATTGTTAATTTTCAGTTTCAGTAAAGGGTCACTTTTTCTGTAGCGGTCTTATCGTTGCAGAGAAAGTGGCGTAAACGTACTCATTTTAGTAAGTTACAAAAAAACACCAAGAAGTATGTTTGCATGGGAAAGGCAGCAGTATTGCTTTCAGTTCAATTGACTGCTATTGCGGGAACTGGTAATGGCCAGAGCTGAGCCATTTAATTTACTATCGGAACCTATCTCCATAGTTTTAGATGCATTGTGCTTTAAAGTTTTTGGTATTGTGTGGTGCATAAAAAAAAGTTCCTTCTCAAGATATTTGCTATTTCTCGTGGTTGATTAAGGTGAATGAAAAACTCACACGCCCAGACTAAGAGGCTGTTAAGGGGGGTGGGTGGGGTGGGGGGGGGGGGGGGTGGCTGTTCATGTAGGAAAACGCAAGAAAAAGAGGTCTATCTTTGGCCACTGAGAAATTAAATAGTTTTGACATAGTCCGTTTTATCACCCTAGCCTTATTTATTTGTTAACAGTTTTCATATATACCATGTATTTATAATTTTCTCCGCATAAATACATGTGTTGTTAGTCTAACTAACAACACATGTAACTACTATTTAGTTATGAGCATTTTAGCTCTGTGCCTTGTAACGATACGATAGTATAAGCAGTGTTGCCGATATGGATTTTCCCCTTTCATTCGCGCCCTGATGACAAAAATGCGTTCTAGATTAATATTTAATGAACATCATAAACTAACAGGTCATTTATTTGTGTCGATATAATTAGGTTTTAGGCGTTGACTGGGTATGACAGCTTGATCGAGTAGCAGAAGTCTCGTTTTCTATGATGGACGGGGGTTACTTCGCTAATGATCGAGGTCTGTATAACTACGCGATATGGTGCGTCAATATTGGTCCATCTCTCATTAAAATTCACTGAATGGAAATGCAAATAGAACTTTCATGTGTAAAACAATTATTCAGTTAGTTTGATACACTTTCATTGTTGTTTTGTTCTTTTCTATTTGACCTTTTTTTTTTCTAGTGTATATGCTTTGGATGTTTAGTTTTCTCTGGAAAATATTGGTCTAAGCGTACTTCCCACGATTACAACTAAACATTCGATCGACATGAATAATAGCTGTAAAATATTAGGAAACAAAGCAAAGTATTTAATAGTGTTCATGTAAATTAAGTATTTAGTCCCGAGAATCGTTTAGATTCTTTGGAAAAGAATCTAAATGAATGTACCCTGTAACAGTGTGTTATATGAAGGGTGCAATGTATTAATGTTTTATATGTGTTTTTGACGCTTTAATTGTAATTAGAAATCAAATATAATCAATTCCAGTTTCCAGTATATTCCGGCGATTTTTGCTTAAGCTGAATTTCAGGGACTCGTACGCACACGCATACACGAATTAATATATATATATATATATATATATAATATATATATATATATATATATTATAATATTATTATATTGTATATGTTATATGTATATGATATGTATATGGTATATATATTATATATATGTTTATTATGTAATATATATTAAGTATATATATATATATATTATGTGTATTATTTATAATATATTTATATAATTATTATATATATTATATTCTTAGAGTATATATATATATATATGTGTGTGTGTGTGTGTGTGTGTGTGTGGTATATATATTTATATATATATATATATTATATATAATTATATATATATATATATATATGTGTGTGTGTGTAGCTGTGTGTGTACATACGTTTACTAAGTGATGGCAATTTCCAAAGGGGGTTAAGGGATCGTCTCATATCGCAAATTCATATGGTTACGCAGGTTTCCTGTGAATTTTTCTTTGTAACCACATCAGCAGTAAAGTTAATAATTATGGCAAGAATTCTCAAGAATTTAAGGCTTCACTTTTATTTATTTTTGTGGGTGCTTATTGTGTATAATCTGGAACATCTTTCCGTAGTCATTACCAAGTAAATAAAAACACAAAAAGGTCAAATAAAAATGAAAAGGAGTAAATGATACAAAAACGAACAAATAGATGCCACAAATTAAAACTGAGTGTAAATGAAAAAGTTACTCTTTGATGCTGGAAATTACGGGTATCCTCTTACCACTATGAGAGAGAGAGAGAGAGAGAGAGAGAGGAGAGAGAGAGAGCTAAATAAACTGGGCAATAGAACCTTTTTGTTAACATAATTTTTGCCGCTTTCATCCGAGCTGTTAACGGCAGTATCAGATAAACGTAAATTGAAACGAAATGGTTGCTTGTTTTTGTTTTATTTAGACACTTGAGTATCTTTTATAGTGAGGTTTTCAACATTCCGCTAAAGTACCGTTCCGCGATGACATTTTTCTGTACACAGAAACATGACTTCACTTATCCAAGCTCTTGCGCAGATCGCTATTTATTTAGTGTTTGTTGTTCCTGTTACTAGAAAGAGAAAGTTGCAACTTTTCTGATTTTTCAGAGAATTGATCTACAACTGAGATAAGGAGTTTGTCTGTCATAATTTTGAATGAAGCATCAGGCATTTAGTTGAATATTCTTAATTGGCCGTGTGTATATTAAATGTCAGGGCTCTGCGTTAAGACTCCGGCTGTTGGTGAAATATGTTCAGGTATTGCGCAGTTTCTAAATTATAATGTCAGGTCACTACCATTAAATGCGTGGTGAATATCCTTTAGGCCAACATGTTTGAAGTATTAGAACACAAGTTGTTGTCATTAAGTAAAACTTTTCTTGTGTCAACACACACTTGGAAAATATGCTTTCAAAACGCAGATAATATTAGTATTATTTTCTTCTCATAATCGATAAAGGTTTATGCTAAAGTAGACGCTGACCAGTAACTACACTTAAAATGCCATTATGATTCAATCGGTGTGCGAGATCATTTGCTCTGTGATCGTTTCCACATAGAGCGATGTTGTTAGCCTAAGATTAATCTGGCAGTATGCCAGCATGAGTGCGTGCGTAATAAGCATGTCATAATTAACACAATACGACTTAACTCACGATAGGTTGTGACAGGTCATGGTTGGCCCCTTTGGGATTAGGTTGATAAAGAAGTCTCTTTTTGGGAAGGTGAAGAAGTCACTGGGCATAGAGAAGTTATTTTAGTACGTACGGCTAAAGGGCCCTGAGATTATGCAGACTTTTGTGAAAGGTTTGTATCTCGGCAGCGAGGAGGTATGTTGGACAAAGGTGATAAAATGCCCATTTTTGCTTGTATTGTTATGATAAAGATAGGATGTTTTGACTTATAGAAAGTACACAAAGCGTATATTCTCGTAAGGTCGTTTTAATTTTGAAGGTTATTGATGACATTGATATTTTGGCGGAACATTTTTTTCTCGCTAGTGCCATTTAAATATTTACCTTTCCGTCAGCAAGAACAATGGAACCAACATTCCTAAAGATAAGCATAACCTTTTTTTGTTTTATGTCATGGAGGTTAAGTTTCCGTGGAAAAACTCCCTCAAGTACTTGCGGATTAAATTTAAATTGAGGAGGTAGTAATAAAAAACAACAAATATTCCATGAATTCATAATTCTGTTTATGACATCGCGTATAGCACATTCTTGAATAATTGGAAATTCTTGTTACCGAGAAATTATTATCTACCGCCGAGGGTAATAAACAGAAGTTTTGAAACCACCCGGAATCATGTTGGCTTTTTTCTTAAGAATAACTTTTAATTGAACGAACATCACCCCCTCCTCCCCCAAACCCTTCATCCTTCCTCTCTCTCTCTCTCTTCTCTCTCTCTCTCTCTCTCCTCTCTCTCTCTCCTCTCTCTCTTCCCAGAAAATATTTCCTTACGGAGTACTACCAGAAGGCAGTTGGTAAGTGGAAATATTGTTTTATTGCTCAGAACGTACGCTTCTTAACACAAAGTCGCAAGGTTGTGAAAGTTGTGTCTGTTTTATTTTGTAGAATGATTTACGGTCACAATTTCTTTCCAGCTCTTGTGAAATTATTGAAGGAATGATATCAGTGGGTAAAAAAAATTTGGGGTTCTAATAATTATATTTCTGATACAGTCCTTAAAGCTAACTTATTCGTCGTACTGGAGTTATTTAGACGTTATATGTACAAATTTAATTGTCTGAAAATTATTCTAGATACTTTTCTTTACCGCTATAAATAGGCCTGGATGACAAAATGAATGATTCTTCCAATTCTTAATTTAGCTTTTAAGGAAAGTAAAACACTTTTAATTTGTTCTGTTGCATCTCTGAGAGACTGGTAACATCTTACAGGGTCCATTATTCGAGTTGGTTTATATTACTGGATAAGCAGATATATTATTTGTAAAGAACCCCGTATGAGGGTAGCACCTCATGGGGTGCCCTGCAGACATTACTTAGGATTCTTTGCAGCGTCCGTTCGGCCCCTACCTGCATCCCCTTTCATTCCTCTTCATGTACCTCCTTTCATATTCTCTATCTTCCATCTTAGGAAGTTTTAATTCGGAATGAAAATAATTTTATTATATATTGTGTCTCAAGAAGTGTTCTTCAGTCACTGGAATCTTTTAACCCTTTAAACCCTCTGATTTTAGATATATTGGAATGGCTGCTTTTACTAAAAAGAAGAGGGAAAGAAATAAAGTTCTGCTGGGTTCCTTCCCATGTTGGGGTGGCTGGGAATGAGAAAGCTGACCAACTTGCAAAGTCTGCGGTCAGCTCCTCAGTACCCACAAGATGCCTACTACCATATCGAGATTTGTATCCTCTAGTAGGTCAGAGAGTTAAAAAATGTTGGCAGTCCCAGTGAGAGGATATTTTAACTAATCAAAAAATGCGTAGTATCACGTCATCAGTGTCTCCTTGGTCATATCCGAATATGCCAAGCAGACAAGAAACGATGTTGTGCAGATTGAGGATTGGACATACAAGACTCACACATGGGTTCTTGATGTCTCGTGAAAATCCTCCGTTTTGCGAGAACTGTACTGTGCCCTTGACTGTGAAACATTTGTTGATTGAATGTCCCAGATTCTTGAATTTGAGACATAGGTTCCTGTCTTGGGGTCGTGACAGAGTAGGTAATTTTATCCTAGCTACAATTCTTGGAAAGGATTGTAATATAGAACAGTTATATATCTATATGAGGGAGGCGGGCCTCCTCAACCAAATTTAAATTATACATAGATTGTCTATGTTATATATATGAAGAAAATTTTCATAATATATTTATTGATATTTTTATATGAAATTTATTAAAAATTTAATTTTTTCTATTTAATTTATTTCGGTGTCAATTACCCAGATGTTGTGACGCCAGATATAATACACAATCAATCAATCAATCATCTTACTTTCCACCCTCTCCTAACAGTGGTTTCATAGTGCAACCGCAAGGTTTTCCTCCTGTTACACCTTTCAAACCTTTCTATTTACAGTTTCCCCGTCAGCGCTGAATGACCTCATAGGTTCCAGCAATAGGCCTTTGGGCTAAAGTCTATATTCTATTATGTTCTGTCATTGTCAAGAAATGTAGGTATTTAAATAGAAAAAAATCGCATGTAAATACAGATGTCGCTAATGACCTTCATAACATCTTACAGATAATGGCCAAATCTCTTCACAAAACGCCCAGCTACAATTGTATAAAAAAATATTTCTTACATTCTCGTATTCAGCAACAGCATAACATGACACGTTAACAAAACGACTACAATTAGAGTGTCGGGAAACTCGTCACACATAAATATTCTAGCTGCTGGCGCTTGTTAGCAACAAACCTCTCACCTTATGACAAGTCATAATTTTAGATAAATGCCTTTCATTTTAACTTTACGTCCATGCATATATATATATCTATTATATATATATATATATATATATATATATATATAATATATATATATATATCTTTTATTAGATGGAATTCTGTTGTAACAGGACATTTTTACCAGTCATATGTATATATGTATAGTATAGATATATATGTGTGTATGTACGTATGTATATATGTATGTGTAATATATATATATTACAAACACACACATATATATATATATGTATATATATATATATATATATATCACACACACACACACATATATATATATATATATACACAAACACACACGTATTTATGTGAGTTTGCACCTAGGCCTTGGTTTGCACATGCTAGTCTGTTAACGTTCTGCACGGTGCATCAGATGTAAAAATCAGACCTTTTTTCCCTAGAATTTTGGCAAGAAAAAAAATGGAAAAAAAGTGTTGCAGCTAACAAGCCCCAGAAAACCGAATATTTGCATGAGACGAGTTTGCAGGATTATATATATATATATATATATAATATATATATATATATATATATATATAGTATATATATACACGCATACATACATACTACATTTACATACTTTAACATACATACATACATACATACATACATACATATATTAGGGTTGACCCTGTATGTATGGGGAAAGATAGCTGTCTAAGTTTCGAAGTGGGTAATGTAATTGCTTCCTTTTTTAATGGCTTCACGTTAGAAGAGATGGAATTCATTGTTCTCTGTATTTATTGAACTGCACACTTTGCCACCTTTGAATGCCATTCGTGCATTGCAAATGAATTGAAAATGACTGAAAAAAAGGTTAATGGTATTGAAAAATACAGAAGTTAAGAAAATTTAAATAAGTAAATTTTGTTCTAGTGGTTTCTTATCATTC
Source organism: Macrobrachium nipponense (assembly GCF_015104395.2). Lineage (NCBI taxonomy): Eukaryota > Metazoa > Arthropoda > Malacostraca > Decapoda > Palaemonidae > Macrobrachium > Macrobrachium nipponense. Next base: position 113,472,019 of record NC_061100.1, read on the forward strand.
TCTTTTCTTTTACACTGGACCCCAAAATACCCCAAGGCTCAGTCAGTTGAATTTAAATAACATAATTATTTTTAAATTGGTTTTGATCTAACCTTTTCATACAGTGGATCCCAACTAACCCCAAGGATTAATCAATAAAATTTAAGGCACTGGTAATTATTGTATGAGTGTTTTCAGTCATTCCACTTTTTCATAATGGACTTCTATGAACCCAGCTTTCGCAACATACTAAAATAAATAGATATATATATATATATATATTATATATATATATATATATATATATATATAATATAGATGTGTGTATACATATATATATATATTTGCATACACACACACACACAAATTCATATTTCCAGATTCAGTCATTCTTGCATATATAAAAGTCTTAGGAATTTTAACATTTAATGTTGCCTTCCGGGATTGTTAAAAACAATGCCGGTAACACAATGTTTAAGCAGAAAGCATTTTAGAATGCAGGCTTTCAGAACGAACTGAGTTTTACTTTATATTTCTTGGGGGTCATAATCGTATGGTATATACATCTTTTGTTTATGTTTTCACGATCATCCTCAACGGGCTTGTACTAAACACGCTTACAAAAGTGGATACATACCGGGTTAAAACCCTTGCGGTTACTACCTAGATAAGATCCGGGATATTAGGTTGTCTGGAACATCTAGATATTGTTATCTAGTAGTTGCTTAACGAGGTTATCAGTTTTTTTAAGTGTATGGGATCTTTTCCTATGAAGCACTTCTCTCGCGTAACCTGCTCCTTTGCTTGGCAGTTTTGTTGTTGGCTTCTATTTTGTCTCATAGAAGATCTTCTGTTGTAGTTCTTTTATTTTTGTCTACAGTCGTTTGCTGTGCAATCTGTTTTCTATTTTCTATCTCTTTTTGTATATCACTCTTGTGGTTATTTTCAGTTTCATTTTGGCTTCTCCTCTTTTGT